>NC_047572.1:19707043-20032981 GCF_011004845.1 Esox lucius | reverse complement strand
GGGAAAGCAGATCAGGACATGTGCACTCCAAAGCACATCCTGCTAAACTGTTCTACATCACCCAATCAGGGCGTTTCAGCCAAAAGCGTTGCGCTTGGAAGAACAACAACTAAAGTGCCCAAGCCACAAATCTGAACAGTCACAGCACTGTTGTTCTGTCACAATTAAGTTCACACTCCTGATTGCAAGTTGTATTGTGGAGCAGCGACTTTGACCACTGTGCCATTTTACAACCTCGAAGATATTTTGTAAAAACAAGGTGAAGTCTAATCCAGCAATTCCAATCCATTAAATTGTCCCTCTCCTTTGTAAACAAATCTGTTTATGTCTCTCTGAGAAAGACTCACTGGTGCAGGAGCAGAAAGAATCAGCAGTTTGCATAAAATCCATTAGTGCTTCCCAATAAAGAGTATCAATATGGGTTCACATGAGTAAACACCTAGCACAAATCATCTGAAATCAATAGAGCACTAACGACAGCAGGGTATCCAGGAGCTAGCAGATGTAAGGTCGACTCCTAACAGGATCAGCTACAAACCACAATACAATTGTGAAGGAAACTGGGAACGTAATGGACTAATAATTTAATATTTAGCAAGCCTACTTATAAAACCTATTGATAAAATCTGACAGCGATGATGGTGGGAGAAAAACATGTAAACAGTCAAAAACAGATAACTGTTTTACATTACATCTCTTCCATTACATACAGTACACCCATGGAGAGAAAAAGTTACTCCATCTCCAGGAGTCTATTCCTCAACGCTGGTGCCCATGAATAAAACATCCAGTATTGGGGCTAACGACTGAGGAGGAACACAAAATACATTTGCAGAAACCATTTGAAAATCTGAGGGAAAAATGTCAGAAGTCTGAATAACCAGGCTGCTATTTTCTCATTTGGTCTGCCACTCCTCTTGACTCAGCAGTTGGCGGAGGACAGAAGCAGAAGAAGGATAGGAACGGCTATTTGGGAATATTTGCCTTGAGGGTGAAAAGGTAGGTTTCTTTGTGACAGAGTGGTGCAGCAACATTGGCTGCAGTCCAAAAGCCTGACATTCAATGGGCATTACAGGGTTTAAAAAACCCAGTCTGTCTTTGCATTGAAAGGGACCTGTCCAAGAGGAGGTAGAGAGTGGTCCCAGAGGGGCACCTAGTACATATATTGCTGAGGGCCCTGAGACCAGTGAAGAGGGGTAACTGGAGGCCTCTGAGGACATGGCCAGCTCTCCTCTGCTCTGGGGCATCTCTCTAGGTGCCAGTGGAGCTGGGAAAGCAGTAAATCAGTCCCAAATAGCTCCTAACTGCATAGTTCCATTAAACAGGATTAAAGGGGGATTAACTAATAGCAGCCTGAGATGTGGGAGAACTACAAACAGTGTTTCACAGAGGAGAGGAAAGTGCTGCTATTACTCTCTTCTGAGCACTGGGCAGGGAGATGGAGAGAGTGAGAGGGCTAAGGAGTAAGCATTGTCAAGCATTATCACAGGGGTGGAAAATAATTTGGGCTCGAGGGCCATATTAGGATTTTAAAATGCAGTTATTGGAAACTATTTAAAATATATATGTCCATTAAAATGTGTACATACGTTCAAGAGAATGGCTTGGAATGTTTAACCCCAAATAATAAATGAATGAATCCAGCTCACATGCCATGTTTTCCCACACCTGCATTTACATGGCACATTCATTTCCAAGCTTACGTGGTTATAGTAAAGCCTAGAATGAAGTAACCAGTCAAAATAAAAAACATAAACACAATAAATTGTTACAAGAACTTATTGTGTGTGTGTCCAAAAGGAAAATTAATGTCTTCTGAGATGACTAGAAGAAATGTCATAAAGACATTTAAACAAACTGGGCAAGTTGAATCCTTCAGGGATAGTAGGAAAGAAGTGCATGCTTTGTATCTGGTAGAGTCATCTGGCACCAAAGTACAGGCTTTGACAGTGAGCACCAAACCCACTTCTGGTGTTTGTGGCCAAAAAGCTTTATTTTTGGTTTGTCTGACCATAGAACAAGGTTAAAATCAAAGTTTAATTGGTGTACACTTAACTCCAGGCACTAATGTTTTATGTTTTATGGCAAGTATGTTGGCATGGTGACATCTAATTTTAGTTTTACAGACTTAGTGACCCCAAGATTCAACCAACTTCTGCAGATCTTTTTTAACTGTGGTCCAGAATACCTCAAGAAACATCCTTCTTATTGGGCATGAAGGCCAAATAGATGTGTCCTCTCCCAGACAGGTTAATCAGAGCACCATTTGATTTAAAACTTGCTCTTAATTATTGCCCCAACAGTGAGGTTGGTTATTTTCAGGTCTGTAGCTATTTTATTTTTGTTAAAACCACTGTATAACAACTTTTTGCTTAATTTCATGTGTGCTCTCTGTACCAGTACACCAACACAAAGTAAGTTACTCTCCTCATTAACCTATGAGAGACAGTCTG
Organism: Esox lucius; assembly: GCF_011004845.1. Classification (NCBI taxonomy): domain Eukaryota; kingdom Metazoa; phylum Chordata; class Actinopteri; order Esociformes; family Esocidae; genus Esox; species Esox lucius. The sequence continues at coordinate 20,030,528 of NC_047572.1, read as the reverse complement.
TCTGTCTGTCTGTCTGTCTGTCTGATCTGTCTTTGTGACTGGAGGAATGCTGGGCCGGTGTTTTCCATAATATATATATACACGCACATATTAAGGTATGAGCAGACCACAGAATATATACATAGATTAAGCAACCCACACCAGCTTCCTCCAACCACAAAAACAATACGAAACCCATACATACTCACTTGACCAGAGTCCAACACAGTACACTGCAAGAAATGGTGCCAATGGAACAAGACAATTTAACTGTTTTTGAGGAGATCTTTTCTTGAAATAAGTGAAATAATTACACGATATTCAAGGCATATTTTCAAAAAACAAGTGGCATATTCTAGCTTTAAGGATGGTTTGATTTTTTTTAACCTGAAAACAAGTTAAATATACTTGATAAGACAGACATTTTTTGCAGTGTATTCCCACAGACCCTGAATATCAGCGTTATTTAAGTGATGGGGACACACTGTTTGAAAATAAATTGAAATAAGGGAGGCAGCAAGACATATTTACATTTTTGGCTGTCATTGTGTGTGACCCAGTAGAAGGTTGTGTGTGTTTAAGAGCATTCAAGTTTTCTGTAACCTCATTTCCTATGCTAAGAGGAGGAGCGGGAGAACAGATGAAGATGAACGGCAAGTTTTGTGTGTGTGTGTGTGTGTGTGCATGCGCATATGCCAGTTAGTGCTTTTAAGCTGATCCACTATAGAAGCAGAACTGCAGTGAGAGAATAAACTATGTCATGTGTTTAGGGGTAATAAGCATTCAAAGCGCACCATCACTACCTGTTTATTTCCACAAATTCTTCTTCCGCCATGTTGGTGTGATAGACAGGTTTCAAGACATTTACAGATAATCTGTAGTGTTTAAAAGCTATTTGCTGAAAGAGAATTTTAATAGTGAGTCTGGTCTTTACGGGGTGCACACTATATTTCTGAATCGTACCAGTCAGGTGTAATGACGACATATTGAGATCAGTCCAAAATTGGTTTTCATTAACCAATCAAACTAGGTTTGAGGAGAACATGAAGCCAAAAACACCAAATTATGTGAAAAACCCTCTTCTACTCTTCAAATCCCAGAATTGAAATCCCCACTTGAACCACGTAATAACATGTAGATATTACTCTAAGTGGGTTTTAAAAACTAAAGATAGCTACTATTCATTTTTAAATTCAAACTGTAAAAATTCATCACTTCTTCACTTCCATCACATTTTGTTGTGTAATAAACAATCTACATTTGATTTCACTATCGAGACACTTCCTAAAGCTGGCTGTCCTGCAAAACTAAGTAACCAATCAAGAAGGGGCCTTGGTCAGGGTGGTGAACAAAAACCCAACAGCCACTCTAACTTCAGAGTTTCTCTTCAGAGATTGAAGAACCTTCTAGAATGACAACCATATCAGAAGCATTCCATCAATCAGGCCTTTTATGGTAGAGTGGTTAGATGGAAGTGACTTCTGCTCTAAGAGCATCGGGAGAAATATTATTTGGTCTGATGAGACCAAAATCCAACTATTACGCCTGAATGCCAAGCGCTATGTCTGACAAAAAAAAACTCTCCAATCACCTTGTAATAAGATCCCTACGGTGAGGCTTGGTGGTGTGAGCATCATGCTACAGGGAGGGATCTCAGCGGCGGGGACCTGGAAACTGATCAGAATTGAGGGAAAGATGAACACAGACGAGGTCCTGGAGAGAACCTGATCCAGAGCACACGTGACCTCAGACTGGGGCGAAGATTAACATTTCAGAACGAGAACGCCAGAATGGCTTCCGGACAAGTCTGTGAATGTATTAGAGTAACCTGGCCAAAGCCCTCACTTGAACACCATTGAACATTTGTGAGTAGAACTGAAGATTTCAGTTCACTGACTCTCCCCATTGATGGTGACAGCATAAATACCAGACACTGCCCAAATCCAGGTATGCAAAGCAGGCATAGACACACCAAAAGAGACCCAAAGCTGTGATCGCTGCCAAAGGCGTTTCTACAAAGTACTGAATAAAGGGTCTGAATACTCTGTTACATACGTTTTGGTTTATATTTAAAATAAATTATAACAATTTTCTAAAAACATGCTTTGTCATCATGGAATATTGTGTAGAGTGATGGCACAAAATGTAATGTAATCAATAATAAATGAATTATATAATACAAAATGTGGACAAAGGGGACTGAATACTTTCCAAAGGCACTGTACATACAGTGGAAAGATCAAGTATTTGATACACAGCCAATTCTGCAGGTTTTCCGACTTACAAAGCATGTAGAAGTCTGTACTTTTTATCATAGGTACACTTCAACTATGAGAGACAGAATCTAAAACAAAAATCCAGAAAATCACATGATATGATTTTTAAATAATTAATTAGCATTTTATTGCATGACATAAGTATTTGATCACCTACCAACCAGTAAGAATTCAGGCTCTCACAGACCTGTTAGTTTTTCTTTAAGAAGCCCTCCTGTTCTTCACTCAGTAAGAGCATTGAAGACGGGTCGTGGCTGGGTCTTCCAGCATTACAACGACCCAAAACACACAGCCAGGGCAACTAAGGAGTGGCTCCGTAAGAAGCATCTCAAGGTCCTGAAGTGGCCTAGCCAGTCTCCAGACCTGAACCCAATAGAAAATATTTGGAGGGAGCCTGAAGGATCTGGAGAAGGTCTGTATGGAGGAGTGGGCCAAAATCCCTGCTGCAGTGTGTGCAAACCTGGTCAAGAACTATAGGAAACATGATCTCTGTAATTGCAAACAAAGGTGTCTGTACCAAATATGAAGTTCTGCTTTTCTGAATAAAATGCACATTAATTACTTAAAAATTATACAATGTGATTTTCTGGATTTTTGTTTTAGATTCCGTCTCTCACAGTTGAAGTGTACCTATGATAAAAATAACAGACTTCTACATTCTTTGTAAGTAGGAAAACCTGCAAAATAGGCAGTGTATCAAATACTTGTTCTCCCCACTGTAAGTGCATTAATAAACACATATGGGTTTTTTTTAACAAAAATTCTCCTCAGTGTCAGGGAAACTACTTTAAACTGCTACTGCTTAGCAACTCACTCAAACACACGCACCCACCACGCCCACCCACACACATCCACACACACACACACACACACAAACACAAAAACACAAAAACACACACAGACTCACTCTGCTTACATATCTATGTTGTCACCTTTTAGCAGCCAGTCAGCAATGTAATCATCATACCTAGAGAAGGTGAGACTTAAATGTCTGAGACTGTATGGCACTTCCAGGACTTACATAAGAAATGTCTAATCCTCTTTCACTTGTCACAGTACTCTACTATATATCCATCATATGGAAAATATTGCACCCAAGGGACGTGTTTGGTGAAATTGAAAATACACGCTATGGAAAAACATAAAACATCCTTTTGGTAAGTAAAGCAATGTTTTTAGGGAATGTAGAGAAAACATGTTTTAATACTTAAATTTCCTATAATATCATATGCTGTCCACACTAGCTGTGTATTTCTATAGCCTCCACATGGACCATAATCTGCTCGGATGCAGTGGTGTCCAATCCATTTAATAAATATAACAACAAGTAACAGCACATACGGGTAAGCACAGAACAGGCTGCTATTCGCCCTCTATAGAAACACTGTTCTGACCATCTGTGGTGTCTCCTTCATCCAGCAACACATAGAGCATGTGCGAAAACACACAGATCTGGCGGGTGGTAAAGACCGTGCATTTGGAGACTTACAAGCAGAGACCAGACCCCATCCACTAGAAGAGCCAGTCTATATGGCCAGTCTCTATGGCCAGTCCATATGCATAGATGACATCCTGAATGGTTTTACTGCAGCATCTACAGTTACAGTACGTTATGTATTAATCACGGTCGGCTGAGTCTTAATAGTGAGAGGATGATGTGATTGGGGAGGGGGGTAATCATCCGATATCTAGCATCGTCCCTCATTGTTCTTGCCAGGTAATACCCTAAAAGGGATGGGACGCCGACCACCCTCCTCATCCTCCCTTCCCAGGTCCGTACCTTGTATGGTTCCCCAAACAGATTAAACCCAGAGGAGAAGAGATCTTCATCCTGTTGCACCTCCTGGGTCCGCCGCTCCCATTCCCTCTTCTTCAGCGCATTGCGGTCCTGCTCATAATGACTGCATGGGAAGACAAGGAGGAGAAGGCCGTCAGAGTAATCACAGCTGGCATGCAGAAACACATTAAAACACTGAAATCCCTTTTCCTGGAAAGATGTGAGGGGAAACCCATATCTGTCTAATAGGCACAGGATGACACTAAGCAGATGAAGGATACACAGTCCCGGAGATAAAAGAAGAGGACTGTCACACAAACACTGGAAATACACAACGCTGCCAAGGCAAGGCAGGGCAACACAAGGCACTGTCGAAACGAAAGGGAATGCGAGATGAGCAACTCTATTGTCATTCTGAGCACAGTTCATTTACCAACACGACGCAGTGTAAAAGTACAGGCATATAGGATCTTTATCTTTATGTCAATTCCTTTTTACAACTATAAAAAAATACATGAACAATGAAGAGCAAACAAAGAAAATACCTAATTCCATTATTATTATTATTATTTAATTTTTTTTACAATATGCCAGTTACAAAAGCATTCCCACCGTACAAATACAAGATAGAAGTGAACCTGGACAGACTGGGTGGCTGGCGTGAATAAGTACCCCGTTTTCTCTGTCTCCATTAAGGTTTGTTAGGCCTGTTTGGTTAGTGGAGCAGACAAGTCAGCCTCTTATCCTCGGCCAGCAGAACCAATCCACAGTATATACCATGTGGCCGTCCTCTTCTTTGTCAGCTGATGTAAAAGTTGCGCCTAGCTGTCCCGCGGCTGTCAAACCACTGCCTATGCTTGATTAGAGCCCTGCTCTAAGCCCCCTCATTAGCATGTCCCACATTCCTCCGCCATGGCTGCCTACCGCTGCCCTTCCTGGAGCGGTGGGAGCTGAGCTAGCATAGCGACATAGCAGCATTTGCGTCCTGGCCCCGGGCTAGCATCAGGCCCCCCTGGGGTGCGCAGGGGAGCAGGACATTAAGGCAGGCTGCAGTGGGGCCGGCCAGGGCTTGGGATGTGACAGCAATGCGGTAGTGTTCTGTGGTGGTGGTGAGGGCGGTGGAGGGTGAGGAGGACAAACCTGGGAGAGACATGCAACCAGAGCAGAGTGGAGCACACATTATCTACTGACTCACAGCAGTGGCAAGGGTAATGGAAAGCTAAGCCTGAGTACCCTTTCTGCTCTCCAATAACAGATGGCACTGGCTGTTACCACTCTATATAGACAGCACATTAAACAATACACAGCACAGTGTCATAATCAAAATGTCTCAGCCATTTTGTCAACCATTTGTTTGTTATTGTGATTTCAAATAAAATTAGTAATGTCAAGCTGACTGATGCTGATGTGACTGAAAGGGAGAAAACGGCTACATACGATATATCACATTCTAATATCTACATACAGTACATCTAAAATGAACTAGTAGTTTTAGTAGAACTAGCAAAGCTTCCTAAAACCAAATAAAGCCATTTCCCATCTCCAACGCAGGAGTATCCCAGGCTTGGGAGGCACACGCAATTGGCAGTGATAGATAGGAGACAGAGACTGAGAGTTGGAATCAGTTTGCCTTCAATCTGCCCTTGCTCTCCCCAAACACACCTCCGGGTCCTACGGTTTTTCCAAAGCATTTAATCCATCACCAAATTATTTTGGAAAGGGAGACCCGGGCAAAGAAAAACGAGGCCCGTTCCGCAGCGACAGGCGATTTCTTTAATGGAAAGAAAAACGAACACAGGAAGAGAATAAAGGGCACGAACGCGTCGCAGTGAGATTGACGGCAGGGCCCTGGCAGTAATGACAGCAAGATGTCAGTTATCTCAATGCCGAGCCCGCTCCCCTCACCTGCCACTGCACCCTGACAGTCCGATAGATCAAATTTACAGCTGTCACTGGCGCCTGTGTGCTGTGCTCAGGCAGTCCTCTGCCACTAAGTCCTGTGTCTAATGCACTACTGTTGTTAAGAGGTGTAGGGTCAGGTCTGGTCATTAAAACAGTACTGTAGAAAGACACCTAGCCTCTAAGGGCAGAGTGATGGAGGCAGGATATTTCAGTGTTAACAGATATTAGTCTGTAAATGAACATTGGCTGCATCACCTTTTGTTATATATATATACATAGAATTTACAAAAAATATTATATATACACACTAATACATTGACTATATCTGTTGGCTCAGAAACATCCTGCCTCTACAGGTACTGTATAAATATAAATACAGTATTCAAGTGTAAAAATAAAAAGACCACTGCACCTTTTTCTTTCCTTTCCGAAAAAGTCGAAAAAGAACGTTTTGTTTAAGGAACAGAAGTGTTCAATTTGCAGTGGTCTCTTAATTTTAACCCTTCTGTTCCTCACTCAAAAGCTCCCTTTTCGACTTTTTTGGAAAGGAAAGAAAAATGTGCAACTTTTAGTTGTGTATGTATATATATATATATATATATATATATATATATATATATATATATATATATATATATATATATATACATATATATATATACATACACACACACATATACATATACATATATACATATACATAAACATATATATATATATATATGCATACAATATGTGACTTTGTTTCTCATTCCAATGATGATCTAAATAGCAGAAAGAGGAATTTCATAATGATGATGGTGATGTCGATGATGGCATTCTCCGTAAAAATGTTGCACTGGTCGCTTTTTTCCCCCCTCTGTTTCCTTCCTTTCCATCTCCCCCTGCAGCCAGCCTGCCTCCCACCCCTGGCTCTTTCCAACATAACATAAAAAACCTAATACTGATATCCACGGTAAACCCAATGAATTTAATCTCGGCTGAGCTACACTGCACTTGGAAGATAACCAAATAGACCTAGGTTTCTTCCCCTCCCCTTTCTGGCCCAGTGTGCAGCACAGTGAAAGGAGCATAGTAAGATGTAAAAAAACAACCAATGCGAGCACCATTATTCCAATCTAGCAGCCTAAACAACAGTCGCTGATTCAAAAAGCGGCAATTATTAATTTCAAGCACCGGTTAATTAAAACTATAGCTAGGCATTTAGCCCCTTGTTACAATTATTGCACTGGTTTATAATTATATGAACCTGCTTATCAACTCTATTAGCGCTGGAGCAGGGAAGGTGCAAATCTGGCAACCCTTGTCAATCTGATTCCTCAAAGAGAGACACTGTGGTGATGATCAGAAGATTGGGAGTGTTTATCATTCGTAATACCTGGGGTTGCGAGTCTAGTAGAGTCTGGAGTGAGGGTCTCTATAAAAAGATGAGCTTTGGGGCTTAAGAAGACAGGAAAGAGGAGGGGGGTTGGGGGGAGGAAAGCTGACTGCCTGCCACAGAATGCTTTGTTTGATGTGCGAACACAAGGGAATCCAGAATTCTTCATGCCTAATTTTCTGATATGAATATCATTTAATGACAACTAGACCTCTGAAAACAGCAAGCATTCCTGAAGTTCAATCTCTGAATGGATGAAGAAAAATACAATTAAACATTCAATGATGAAAAGCTAGCTTGTCTTTGAGGGGACAAAGATAAAAAGAAATACACTATTGTAAAAGCCACTGCAGAAGGTGTTTCTATACAACAAAAGAATGGAGAAATAAAGAGACACTAGCTAACATGCTTTCCCCCCATTTGTTGCACTCCAATACACACGGCATATGCGTGAACCTCAACTCCTAGTTCTGAAAGGGGCAGGGCAGTAATTGCTGAGAAGAATATAATAGCAGGACACAACTTAGTAGGACTAAAACACACCCTCTTATCTATCTCTCTGCAGTGAACTCGGTGAGTATAGGTTTTTACCTGTAGCCCGGATGACTGCTGTGAGTATAGGTTCTTACTTGACGTTTACAGGCTGGTCAAGTAGCAGGGTGTGGAGTGGGGCTCCTGTCTCCATGGCCGAACAGCTGTGACATGCTAGCTGTGTCAGTGCCCGTGTTGACACACAGCCCAGCTGTGAGCGGTGGCAGCGGTGCCAGCGTCGCCACAGTGCCCTGTCTGTCCTCCTCCGCTTTACGCGGTCATTTGAGCTCACACTCCAGCGGCTGCCATCGTGTACACACAGACACACACACACACACGGACGGACGGGCACAGACAAAGCTTCCGTGCGAGGTGAGCATGCGGCTCGACAGAACCAGAAGTGACACTGGAGATACACCTCTTCTATACAAAATATCTTTTTTTAAGAATCAGCACTGTCAAGCACGGCGAATTCACCAAGTGTCAAACTCCTCCGATCTTTAAGAATCAGCTATCACAGACAACTCATTATCCCCCCCCCCCCCCCACACACACACACACATAACAGCACACAGGTAGAATAAATGCACCACATTAGGGGGTGTCACGGTCTCAGAGGAGGAACACGGCAGGAGGTGCTCCTGCTGGTGGTACTGCTTCGGTCGGTTGGAGCAGGAGACTGAGAGCCTTTCTGATTAATGACTTGGGCTGGCAGTAATTGCCAGATGCCAGGTTATCAACCTCTTCACTGACACCTCTTCCTAAGGGATTCGTTCCTTTTTCGACAAGGAGGCCATTGTTGTCGTTTGAACTCCCAGTGATCCTGCTCCTACTACTACGCAGAGGGTTTCACGCCTGCCGGCTTGCCTTCCCGTGCCCAATGCACAGCCACGCAGTCTGGGGTGTCTGAGTGTTTCCTGTCTTTTTCGCTTTTGCTCTCTATCTCGCTCTCTTTCCAAGCCTCCCTCCCCTTTTCCTAACAATACGGTACAAGAGACCATGATTAAATGCACTGGCCAATTAGGCAGTACTGTCTGGGGCTGCTCTACATCGGAAATGTCATGTTATTAATATTTGAAGAGGAGCAGGGGACTCATTTCCAGTTTTGACCCAATTTAACAAACAGACCTCATGATGTGCGATAACATCATCTCACTGTCCAGAAACAACACAGTCAATGTCAACCGCACAGTAGATAAGGGCAAACCAGAGCTCCATCATCACAATGCTTCGATATCACTCTGACAGACAACGAGAGGAATAATTGGCCATCTACAGTGTCATTATGTGGTTTGTATACATCATTGGGACTGATCCATGTGAGTCCTTTTTAACTAACTAAAGTCTCTGCCTTTTATATACAATTTCTACTAAGTCACCAAATAGAATTGTTTTTAAATGGTCATAATGTGGATCATTTAGCGATTTGATTTAGAGTTTTAGAAACTATGTAGCTAAACAATTTATTTCGATTGCCTTTAATTACTGGAAATGACAGTGAATTTGTGTTATGGTGCATAGAAAACACTGAAAATGACACTTAACAAGGCTACACAATCTAGAAAATATATCATTAGGAACTTTGTTTTCAAGTGTTTGTCCTAAATCTGCAAGATACAAAAATGTATTGTTCTTTAAGACAAATGTTTTACCAGCACACAAGCCAGGCTTTTCTGTACAAATTATCCCACAGCGCAGACCATTTCTATAGAATACATATCTCCAGCCAAAGAGCCAAAACCTTTTGCACATCATGTTCTGCGCAACCTTGACATCACACAGCTTAATAGACAGCACGTGATTTTAAAACCCCTTGAGTTCCACTTCTAGGCAACTACTGTAGCTACCGGTACCCTGAGTTTGACAGTGGAAGAGTTTATGTTGCCTTGCCTTGTCTATGCATTACCTGGTCTGTCTGCCTCTTTAGCTAATGTTTGTAATGACAATAAAGAAAGAACACTATGCCGCCTGTCTGCATCTTGCATGCCTCTAATATGCTGCATGAATACTTCATTTGTTCTGCACTTAAGTTGGCAATAGCTTAGGTTACTGTTACAAAACAGACACGCTTGTTGTACATCTTGTGTTTAGTGCATGTAGTCCTCCTGGACTAAAACAGACAAAGATGTCCAATCGTCACTGCGGAAAAATATGTGGGCATCACAAAACAAATTTCTATTGCAGAGGCTGAGAAAGTCCCAGCCAAAACCCACAAGCGTGGTTTAGTTCCCTAGACTCTCTACGAAGACGCAACTTACTCACAGTCACTCAGTTTGTTGGGGTCATACAGATTGTGAATTCTATCTTCTTACACAAACTTTTACTTTGATGAAACACACATTCACCAAAACCCCATTTGAATCTATCTAAATCCATTATTTACTTGGGCACCTTTCAAAGAGCTTGACCTACACATAAGGAAATGTAGTCCCTACAACAAAGCCGCACAGAAATGTTTAACAGCATGTGATGATGTCACAAATTATTTTATTAACACTGGACATAATAGCTGCAGCTCCAATAGCGTTTGACATGTAATGTCCCATTGACATTATATTCCAACTTGAGCATGTACTCATGATAATGTTGACAGCTGAATATGGCTGCTAATCCAAATCAGGCGAAAGAATAACGTCTGTGAACCCATACATCAAATTTGACCTAATAATCATAATTCGGCCTATTTTGTGTTATCTTCTGGTCAGCTTTGGTCAAGTCATTTAGCCTCACAGCAGTGTGTCATCAAATTATGGGCTGCTGAAAATTAAATATCTACCCTTGGGCTTTGACAACCCACAGTTTTAATGATTCATTGAGATCTAGAGAAAGATCATTTCAACCAATTTAATGCCTAAGAGTATTGCAGGGCAGACAGATTGATTCAATTACATTGAATCTTGTTCAGTTTAAAGAAATCTGACATTTTAAATATATAGACGTTAAGTATGTAGCATCTATCTAAAAAGAACTAAATCATCTTATTTTTTCTTTTTGGTTATAGTATTCAGTATACTATACTATTGATGTCAATGTCACACAGAAAGATCCATCACCAGAACATAAGATTTACTTATTTGACGACTTCCAGAGATGTCTGTTTAACGCCACCCAACAAGACACAGGACAGCACTTGTTTTTAATCGCATACAGTTCACATTTGCGTTGCTATAAAACTGGCCTTACAAACTGCACTGACTGTCGAGCACCCACGATAATCGCTTTCCCTTCTCAACAGGATCCATGCTAGTCTGATAAGTGTCTGTCCGGTTAAATGGTGCATCACCATGGCACACGGCTATCATGCTACACACGTCAGAAGACGTCTATGTGTGAGGTGTCAGGGAATAGTCTGCTGCAGATGCAATTACAGAGCTGGACAGTTATTAAGTATAATGGCTACAGCACCACACACCATGACACGACAAGTGACCATTCTCATTAGATACTAATCTTTACCGACTTCGAAGATCATTGCTACGCTATTTGTTTCATATCCCAACGCATAAAGTGCTGTCAATGTATTGGAGATGTAGACTTTGGACTAAAGTGATTTGTTTCTACTCACAGCCCGTTTTCCTTGGCAAGGCAAAGCACTCAATACATGGCAGTTTGGAGCGCATGTTTCTGTCTCTTAGTGGGAAGGAGTGTTAACACTCGTCAGCCTAGCGCACATAGTGCCATCCCCCAATGTAAATAAACAGACAACTGAGAATATTTAGTCATGTCTAGACAGCCTCAGTGACATCATCAGAGTCCTCTCCACAAGCCTCCACCAGCCTCCACACACACACACACACACTAATATGATAACTTTTCACTTTTTTTAAAGCGTAAAAACATCTCTTTGAAAAGGCTGGATTAATTTGCCTTCAGAGCAGAGAGATGGGAGGAGAGGAGAGGACATTAGCGTCGGACTAGAAGGAAACAGTCAGCTTCTTTCCTTTGATCTCACATGCACACACTGACAAGAGGAAATGGGAACAATATGCCCAAAAGTTACATTTGTTCTTACATAAAACATGTGCATTTGAAATAAATAAATATATATATATGTATATATGTGTGTGTGTATATATGTGTTTGTATATATATAGGTAGTTGTTGTTTTTTTGCCATTTACATATTCCCAGCAAAATGTTCAGTTAATTTAACCAACCTACAAAAGGTTAAATGGGTAATGTGAAGTCGCTCCACCTATTTATGGACTTCATGATAGGTATCCATTCTTTCTTGAAGAATATAACCAACTGTACAAATGTCTCAATGGCTTAGTTCAACAGTTTTAACCCATCAAGAACCAAAATATACAGCTCTGGGAAAAAATCACTGTATCTTAAATCAGCATCTTTACATGTATGGCAGCCATTCCATTCCAGTGTCTGTTAAATTCCAACACAGGCACAATGAGGTACTGATTAGGTGATTACCTGAACTAAATCTAATTTAATGAGGGAAAGTATAAAACCACTGCTGTGGTCGTCACTATCTTTTTGCAATAGGACCAGCTGGATGGTAAAAACAATGCAAGTAGTACTTCAAAGTTAATTAGAATTAAAAAAAAATAACTATTCAGCATGACTAAATAGTTGAAAAGAAAAGTTTTGAATGAGGAAAATACGTTTTCAATTCTGGCTTCACAGGCAGAGGGATACAGTGAGCGTCAGGTCGCTTCCATCCTGACAATTTCAAAAGACAGCGGTTCATAAGAACAAGGTCAAGATATTGGGGACAACAAAACTAAACACTGGCAGAGGGTGAAATCGACTGTCCACAGACCAAGATGACCATCAACAAATTCGAATGTCACTCAACAATGGTAGGATGACATTAAGTGACCTACAAAAAGAATGGCAAACAGCAGCTGAGGTGAAGTGCACGGTGAGGACAGTTCAAAACTAGGGGCAGGGTTGAAGTCATGCCAAGCTAGAAAAAAGCCCTGCATCAATGAAAAGCAAGTAGAGCCAGGCTGGAATCAGGCAGATTTATCTTTATGAAGGACGCATGAATCAGGCCAAGTACAGGGTTCTCCTGGAAGAACACCCGCTTCATTCTGCTCTGACATTGTTCCCCAGCTCTGAGAATTGTTTTTTCCAGCAGAAAAATGCTCCATGACACACAGCCAGGTCAATCAAGGTGTGGATGGAGGACCACCATATCAAGACCCTGTCATGGCCAGCCCAATCTCCAGACATGAACCCCATTGAAAACCTCTGGAATTTGATCAAGAGGAAGATGGATGGTCACAAGCCATCAAACAAAGCCGAGCTACTTGAATCTTTGTGGCAGTAGTGGCATAAAGTCACCCAACTGCAATGTGACAGACTGGTGGAGAGCATGCCAAGACGCATGAAAGCTGTGATAGAAAATCTGGGTGATTCCACCAAATATTGATTTCTGAACTCTTCCTAAGTTAAAACATTAGTATTATGTTGTTGAAAAATGAATATGAATTTGTTTTATTTGCATTATAACGTCTGAAAACAATGCATATTTTTTTGGTTATTTTGATATTTAAATACTCTAAATGACAATATTTTTATTTGGAATTTGGGCGTAACGTTGTCAGTAGTTTACAGGATAAAACAAAAATGTAAATTTTCCTCAATCACATACTTATGAATAGTAAAACCAGAGAAACTGATATTTTAGCAGTGGTGTCAAAAATGTTTCCAGTACTGTATACAGTATGTTGCTAGTATACATGGTAGCGTATCAGACAATATCTACCGACTGAACATGGTTCATATCAATGATGGTCAGTAAATGTCTATGCATTTGAGAAATGTAATTTACTGAAACAGCCACCTTGTTATTATTATTATTATTATTAAAATATAAAAGACTAATAAACATTGTAAATTAAAAGAATGGACATGATGCATAGAATATTTCACATCGATCTAATGTATAGCTGATAGGTACACGCTCCTATGAGCCAGACCCCCTCACTGTGGCACCCTTCGCATCCTTGTCCCAATGCCGTCCTGGCCACCCCACAGACACGACTGAACCTCCTTAATCAGTCTCAGAGGCGTGAACGCAGACGCCCACCAGTCCCCCTCACGACTGATAGCCCTGACATTTAACACAGAGAAAATAGGCATGTTTGCAATGAGAAAATCTGCAAACATTAAAGCAAGGCATTGTTAGTGTCACGCTAAGTGTTAAGAAGCATTTGACACGGCTCCCTGTATACTTTTGAGTGCCAGTCGAAGGAAAGCAAAAGCGTGACGCTGTTTTGTGACATGGAGCGTTCACATTTCCACAAAGACCCGTGCTGAGGGACCTCGAGTCTACAGGGAGACAGAATGTCAGAGTGTGTATTGAAAATCTCTGTTCATGAAGGACATAATCAGACCATAGACAGTCACACCAAAGCCAGTTCAGTAATTTGAAAACAATGAGAAACAAAAACAGTAAAATGGGGGAACCAGAAGGGGTTTCACATTCTTCCTCCTTTACTGCAGGATAAGGCGAATTAGATGGGTAGGTTGCTCACCAAATGAGATCTGCCGCTCCCAAAAAAATGAAATGTGTTGCTCTGACCTCAGAACCAAGGTGATCCTTCCGCTTCCTCATCAATCAGGTGCTGCCAAGCTGCAGATAATGGAGAGACGGGAAGGAAGAGTGGAGGCTCAGAAAGAACAGCCTCTCTCTCTCTCTCTCCCCTAATCCATACTTATTGTTCATTTCATCCACTTTCCGCAGTCCTACCGGGGACTAATACAGGTAAGTGGACTGAAATAGACATTAACAGCGACAACAGTTTAACATTCCTCCAGGTCACATTGTAAATCGACTAATACCACCTCTACATGCTATACAAGAAAACACATACAGGGCTGTACTTGAACGAATGTATCTGGTGTTACAGGTGCTCCCAAAGTAAAATAAATAAATAATAATAATACATTTTGGAGCACCAGAAAATGAGATACAGCCAGTTAGGCCTTGCTAAATTAAATAATGCCCTTAAAAATAATATACAACATTGTAGACACATATATATGAAAACTATATAATCACAGTAAATATTATCTGGGAGATAGAACGTTCTGTTTTGGTCCCACTTTATAACCCCAGACACACATGCTATTGCACACATGCACAAGACACCAACTTGAACTCGCTCTATATCACACACTACCTCTCTTTCTCTCCCTTCTGCCCTACGACTCTCCTTTTCTGTTCCTCTCCACCCGCTCTCTCAGTCTGTGTATAATATATCATTTTCTCCTGGCCGTCCACGGCTCAATGTGCTTGCATTAAGGAGAAGCTGAGGTAATCAGTGGCTTCGAGATGGAGATAGCACAGCAGCCTGGGTGTAAGAGTGGGAAGGAGGGATGCCAGCCTTTAGCCACAACGGTGGAGGGCAGCGGCACACATTTCATGTGCCCTTCTTAAATCCCCTATCAGTCACAAAAGATCCAAGCTAAAACTGGCTTTTTATGTATTTGACTTTCATTTATCTGCGTGTCTAGCCCGTCAATATATATATATACAGTACCGTTCAAATGTTTGGACACACCATTCAATGTTATTTATTTATTTTTACTATTGTCCATATTGTAGAATAATAGGGAAGACATCAAAACTATGAATATAACACGCTTGGTAGTAACCAAACAAGTGTAATACAGATCAAAACACATTTCATACTACAGATTTTTCAAAGTAGCCAACCTTTGCCCTGATGAAGGTTTGCACTCTCTTTGCATATACTCAATCAGTTTCATGGGGTAGTCACTTGAAATGCATCAGGTACTGTGATGAAACTGGCTCTCATGAGGATCTCCACAGAAAAGGAAGACCCAGAGTTACCTCTGCTGCAGAGGCTAATTTCATTAGATTTGCCAGCCTCAGAAATTAGCAAATAACTGCACCTGAGATAGCAAACAAATAAATGCTTAATAGAGATAAGTAACAAAGTAACAGGTTACAGTCACATGTCATCATCAACTGTTCAGAGGAGATTGCTTGAGGAGAAAGATACCACTAGTACAGGACATCAATAATACGAGGAGGGTTCCTTGGGCCAAGAAACATGAGACATGGACATCAGACTGGTGGAATTCTGTCTGAAATTAGTCCTAATCTTTGGTTCCATCCACTGTGTCTTTGTGTAGGCGAATGGGTGTTCTCCAGATGTGTGGTTCCAACAGTGAGGCACAAAGAGCGAGGTGTGATGGTGTGGGGGTGCTTTGCTACACTGTCAATCTACACTGTCAATCTCCCTCGGTCTGGGGCTCCATGCAAGATCTCACCTCATGGAGTTGCAATGATCATGAGAACAGTGAGGAATCAGCCCAGAACTACACAGGAGGATCTTGTCAATGATCTCAATGCAGCTGGGACCATTGTCACCAAGAAAACAATTGGTAACACACTACGACTTGAAGGACTGAAATCCTGGAGCGCTCGCAAGGTCCCCCTGCTCAAGAAAGCACATGTACAGGCCCGTCTGAAGTTTGCCAATGAACATCTGAATGATTCAGAGGAGAACTGGGTGAAAGTGTTGTGGTCAGATGAGACCAAAATCAAGCTCTTTGGCATCAACTCAACTCACCATTTTTGGAGGAGGAGGAAATATGACCCCAAGAACAACATCCCCACTGTCAAACATGGAGGTGGAAACATTATGCTTTGGGGGTGTTTTTCGGCTAAGAGGACAAGACAACTTCACAGCATCAAAGATACAATGGACGGGGCCCATCTACCTTCAAATCATGGGTGAGTACCTCCTTCCCTCAGCCATGGTATTGAAAATGACCCATTCCAGCATGACAATGACCAAAAACACACGGCCAAGGCAACAAAGGAGTGTCTCAAGAGGAAGCAAATTAAGGTCCTGGAGTGGCCTAGCCAGTCTCCAGACTTTAATCCTATAGAAATTCTGTGGAGGGGGCTGAAGGTTTGAGTTGCCAAACAACAGCCTCGAAACCTTAATGACTTGGAGAAGATCTGCAAAGAGGAGTGGGAAAGAATCCCTCCTGAGATGTGTGCAAACCTGGTGGCCAACTACAAGAAACGTCTGACCCTGTGATTGCCAACAAGGGTTTTGCCACCAAGAACTAAGTCATGTTTTGCAGAGGGGTCGAATACTTATTTAACTCGTTAAAATACAAATCGATTTATAAAATTTGTGACATGCATTTTTCTGGATTTTTTGTTGTTATTCTGTCTTTCACTGTTCAAATAAACCTACCATTAAAATTATAGACTGATCATTTATTTTTCAATGGGCAAACATACAAAATCACCAGGGGATCAAATAATGATTTCCCTCACTGTATATATATATATATATATATATATATATATATATATATACTACTATATATATATCATGACCATTTGACATAAGTTGCATGAGTTTAATAGAAAAATATATATATATTTGCCAAAGCAAAAAAGTGATAAAAACTGTTAAAAAATGTTTGTCGGTGATTATGTTTGGAATTTGGACAAGTAAGCTTACAACCCCATTTAAAACACTATGTCCAGGGGTTTCCTATAATATTCCATGTAGAAGTCATTAGAATTTAAAAGATACGATGCTTGTAAAGGAAAACATGTTACATGTACATGCTCAACCTTCTATAGATGTTTAATACTTTTTAGCTCAGATGCTTCAGACTCACAAATACAGTTCCACTACAACCCCTGTTAATCACACATTTTACTGGTTACACAATAAACACGCTAATACAACAGCACAACCAGGAAGTCTGTAGCTCGTTTAATATTTAAAAGGGTAACGGTGGGTTAAAAGCCTTCCTCTGGGAGAGGCAAATACCAAAGGAGGAGATGTCTAGCCATAATCAGGTCTTCCTGCCATCCTCTTATTGGTGTAAAAGACTCCTGCAGAACTAAATATGAGGACCGAGGGTGTTTTTCAACCTTAGTGTCAGCAACCCACATAAAGACCCTACCATGTGCCACTGACACCACTTACACCCCACTGTTGCCACAGCGACTTCACATCAGGCCGCAGAGCCTTTCAACACATAGACATAAACAACACCGCCATACCCCATTAAACAACAAGTGACGGCCCTTAACAGTCATAATTAGAAACAGCCTATTTGTGCAGCAGAAAGAGGCATTTGTGTTTATTTGGGTCCATTAACACAAGGTGCCAGTACTCCAGGCACACCGTTGATACCCTCTCTGAGTTTCATAAGAGGAGAGCAGTAGTGTCGCAGAGTGCCTTCGTATTATGCCGGAATAAGCCCTCGACCATATTTGAATATGCAAACATTTTTCTAAAACATAATCGGCAAAGCAAACATACAACGGTTGAATCCCCACGTAGTTCGGCCTACCCCGTCTACTCCCTGATAAAGCTCAACAGGGAACCTCCAGTGATAGGCTGTACACACAATGATCCTGCCAGAGAGGGGTCAACAAGGGACAACTGACACCGACTGACCACCATTCACATGGCTTTATTTCAATCATAATAAGGAGGATTCAAAGGTTTTACTCTCATAGCAGCGATGACGGAGGAGTGGGTTCGACGCAGGTTCCCCCGATCTCTCTCTCTCACACGCAAGTACATATACCAGGAAGTACACACCCACACAGACACACAGGCTCCAGGAGCAGTGTTTCTCTTTGGCAGCTCGAGGGGTGAGAGTAGGGCATCAATCAACATCCCCCACCCCGCTGTTTGCTCTCCGTGAGGTAGAAAGGGTAGCGGAAAGTCTTGGTGTGGCTACCGCTCATTATGATTAAGATATTGGGGGTTGGGGGGTGGGAGTTAGTTCGTTTCTTTTTCTCCAAGTTTTGGGTTTGTTTAGCTTTTCTGGGAAGGGAGTTTTCCTCTAACAGGGTATGAGATAAGATCACAATGACTCTTCGGCTCTGCTAGCCAGGCTCCTCTCTGCTCTTTGTTCTCGCGGTCAGTGTTCCCATTAACGCACAGTTCCTCATTTACTAAGAGAATTCTGACCAGGGCCCAAAGGGGTGTGGTTAAATATAGTTCACTATATAGGTAAGAGATTACTCTTTGGGATGCTAATCAAGGCTAAATATGGCTAAGACCCCTGGTGTGATGACCCTATGGGACTTACTCTGCAGAGATAGCACACTCCACAGGGTTTACGTCAGCAAACATCCCAATGAAAAGCCAATATTTGCAGGTTATTTACATGGTTGTTATCATCTCACAAGTACTGAGTCAATCGGATCAAGGGGTTAGAGATGTGTATGTCAACAGTTTACCAAACAAAAAATGCTACAGAGAATACATTTTTCAAAGCCCTCTACGAAGTGAACCCACAAAATGAATGCAAATGGGAGTTGGAGTAATGTCACAGTAATTAATGCAGCAAGAGGTAGTTACAAAACCCTTTGGCGAGGGAGACATTAGGCAGACCCTCCGCCAAGCAGTCTGAATGCTCTGCATGCTTTCACAAACTGATGGCCAGGTCAGTTTGAGACAGGGTGTTAGAGAGAGACTTTAACCAGGACCTCTGAGAACCTCTAGCTCTTGACAATTGTTTATATAAGGGATACATTTTCATACAAATGTTCCCTTTGGTGTGAAATTACATTGTTCCACCATGCAGGCGATGAATCATGGAGCTTTCCGTTAGGCAGACACACTGTTCCAGTTTTATAATCGCCAGTAAAAACAAATGAGAGCGAATTATGAAGTTAATGCAAGTTCGGAATAATGAAGGTCAGTTTGAACTGCAGAGATGGTCATAAACCAGAGGAACTAAAATCTGTCAGTTTGGATCAACACTTTCTCAGAACACTCCTGTAGTATATTCAGCCAGTGTGGTGATCACTGGTTCAGCTTCCTCTGGCCTTAACATTTATGTACAGAGGCAGCCGACAATGCTAAAAAAGGGTCACTATCACCATGCTGCACCAGTCAATCCCTGAGTGTTTTTAGTTAAAGGAGCTCAGAAAATGTGGCTTTCCTAAAGGCCATTTTAATTTGATTATATGTGGTTATTCCTATCTATGAGGTTACGCATTGACTGACGATTGCTCCTAAGAACTGTCATAACTTAGGGCTTCAAAACAAGATCTTATTTGGGTGTTCAGTGATTCTGTTCAACAGCAATTTTTTCCACCTGCTCCCGCCAAGCTTTCCCTTTCCCTCTACTGAACTAAACTGAACTGGCTCAAAGAAGGTCCTTAAAAGCTGTTTCAATTGATACCATGTGGGCTGGCAATACAAAGACCCATTATATTTCAGAAATTCCTCAATCGACATATATCAAGTTTGACTGAGACTTGGCCCGCACTCTAGAAACAACAGTTAACTTGATCCTGGACTCGTACTATGGCTAATAGTGAGAGTCTCAACATGTGAAATGCTCTTATTCCTCATATCCACTGGCAATAAGTCCATACCTATCTCCTGTTGATGAACGTTGAACATCCACGTTTCACATCAACACAAAGTGAATACATCTGCATGAATATGCTGTAGAATGCAAAAGAGAAAGAACCAAGGCGCATGAAGCTACTTCAGCTTGTCAGATCTATCTGTGGATAGCATATTCAAAACAAGTAACTACCTGTTGATTTATGGCAGGTGTTTTTGAAAGAGAGGTCTGTGAACCGAAATATAGATTCTTTACACTCCACAATTTTAATTCAATATTGATTTGACTATACTTACAGAACTTATGTGGAATAAATGTGTCAATCTTCCTGTATAACAAGATATTTCCATCAAAACACATTGTATTTGCACGTCCCTGTCTCAATATGTTTACCATTGGATAGGGTATCATTACCATTGGGCATATGCATGCCACATGATCTGGGGCCCCAACCTCCAGAGGGACCCCAGTACAGTTATTAACCTTTCAGGTGGCAGGTTGGCAGGCCCCCAACCAAAACATACACAGGGTCTGCAAAGTCTAGAGCCGGCCCTGCTCAGATGGTATATGAGCACAATATAAGACACAGAAAAATGTGCAGTATAGTAAGAATTCTGCTATTAGAAAGTTCAGAATTATCTTTTAGCCTCATGGCAGAATGTATGGAAAGTCAGGATTACCACTGGATCTATGGGATCATGATATTTGCGAACCTCGACATTGAAAACATTTGACAGTCCCTGATCTAAGAGCTGTTGTAAAAGTGGGTCAATTCAAAACGATGATTTAAAAGGGTGATTTGTAGTTCATGTTAAATTGCTAAGGTGGAGGAATTCCAAAGACAATCCATGGACAAAAGGCTGAGCCACACTAAAGATCAATGAATTAATGAAATGAACACTGATTTATTTGCTTGAGTCACCTGATTCTCTCCTGATGAGTACGATTTAACACTTAATCACCTGATCTGACTTTCTGACCATATTAATTAACTAATGTATATTGCTACATCCACGGGACAGACATAGAATAACACTAAATATAAGGGTCTAATAAACAGTTTAAGCATGACGTCACATGGTTTTATTCATCAAATAAAATTCAAAGACAAGTGCCTTTTTTCCTCAGAGGCTAGACTCTGGGGGGGGGGGGGGAGAGAAAGCGAGTCTGACTCATTAAGATGAGTACGAGACTGATATGTAAGAGGGTGATGGACTCCTCTGAGCACATAATCACCCGGCTTTAAAATCTACCAGAACGGTGAAATGACCCTAAATGCCCACAAGCTGAATAATGTACCTCTGGTGCTTCAGATCTCCAGCTACAGTACACACACAATCTGTTATGTGTCGGCGCTCCTCGAAGACTGAGTCTTAACCCCGACCATGTACATCCCACCCCAGACTCTGGAAAGACATCAGTGGCATCACAGAGCAAGAGCTGCATGCAGGTTTCCTTTTGATTAGAAGAGACAAAATGCTAAATGCTCCCTCCGCTCTGCTCTGACAACAATGTTCTCGAGTTTGGAGTGGAACAAACAGTGAAGAGGGAGGAGGCAGAGGCTGGGTACAGTAATCTTCACAAAGAGGAGAGAGTGATATAAAGAGATGGCGTGGCAGATGCAGTCCAGACTATGGGCAGAGAGAGCTGGTGATAAACCTTCACTCCTATCTGTGTTAATCCAGTGCAAGGCTATGCAGTGCTCAGGGGTCGTCTCTCCTGCTCCTCGGCCCAGTGGAGATCCACTCCCCTATGCTGCACTCCTCCACACAGCCCCAGATGAAACACTGACAAGGGCCTCCTGACCTCAAAAGCTACTACTGCCAACATCTGATACTGTCACTAATCTTTACATAATGACTCCAAGGCACTTCATGCTCTCCTCTTTCACTAGAAAGACTGGTGCCACTTTGAGATCTTTTGTTACAGGACTCCATCGCTGAGACATCAAAACAAAACATTTGGCAAAGTAATGTCTTTCCGAAAGGCACTATCGTAAAATAACATAAATGTAGTAATTTTGGATTACATCTCAGGATTATGTTTGAACTCATGGATGTCTGAGCAAAATTCCAACCACATTCACTGATAAATGTAAACCAGTGTGGAATGATAGAATCAACCAATTACAATTTGACTTGCAGTGAGTGGGACTGCTTTGGAGTAGGCCAATGACCCGTTATGCCTTTTGTAAGCCCCGGAAAAATGTCACCAACTGATAGTGAATAGTTAGCATTTGTCTTGTTTGCACACTTTTTGACTGACTTTCCAAGCAGCTCCAGCAGGTGTTTTCACACAATTATTTTGGCAAATTTGCTGAAAGTGTCACTGCTCTTTTTTGCAGCTCCCTTGCTGTCAGCTGTCAATGAAAATAATAGTATTTTACCATACCAAACCGACAGTGGTACATTTGAACTTATTAGTTTGACTTGATCATTTACGTTTGCAATGAAGTAATAATAGTACTTTTCGATTTGGAAATGTTTTTCTATATTCATGATTGGAACGCACTGGCTTACTACATCCAGTGAACAGAATGGAATGCTTTTTTTCATTTTGCTGGGTCGACCTGTTAGATCATTTTTATAAAATGTTCCTAACCTACATGCAGTGTCTCTGGTCACTGTCTCTTTGGGACTCTAGCTGTCATATCCTTTATATCCTGGTGGGTGTGTGTGTGGGTGCTGCTGCTAGGCGCATTATTCTGAGCTGGTTGGCTACGTTGGTCTTGCTGCCCCAAGCACAGGCCAGAGTCTGTGAGAGAAGGTAAACTGTCTGTACTCCCACTCCTCACTAACTGAACGGTACTCTCTGTGAGGGTGGTCAGCGCTCATTTCCCACCTCTGCTGAAAACCATTCCATGCACACATATTTGCCCAATGCATTTTATTTCAAACCCTCCTTCTTTTGCAATTGTCTAGGCTACCTAGACAAATGTCATAAGCAATGCCGAAATATAGAAAGGTGATGAAGGGAATTGTTTATAATGGCATGCTTTCCTCTCCAGCTCCTGTTTGATTTATGATGTCGTCATTGATTCTCTTGCTTCAGAGATTTGATGTACTGTGCATTAAGTAAATACTTATGGTGTGATTCTGCGATTTTTCTTGTTTATTCAGTCTGAAAAGTGTTTTCAAGTATTTATCTCCCACCCAGATGGCCTAGGTCAAATAGCCATGGTTCACCACAGGAATCAAGCGCACCAAAACAGGTGCAAGTATTTACAGAATCATTATAGAATAACTTGGCTTGGTCCAGCCTTCTGTAGAGATTAGAAATGTGGTCTGGTTTGGTGTTAACCATATGGACATGTGGAAACATACCAAGCAAAGACTTGACCGAATTATGCTCAAAGTAGTCTCTAAGAACACCAGGTGAACTGAAATGGATGCCTTTCCTTCCCACAATCAATGTTGAAGTGCGTGAGGCAGTGGTCCAAAAGACAAAGAATTATTTTTGGCAACATATAATCTGTGTAATTTCTTCAATTAGGTCACTTTAATCTGTCGATAGTGTTGAAGAGAAAATGTATCATCCATATGTTCAAAAATGTACAAAATCACAACTTTGTTCATGTATCCTACATTATACATACTATGAAAACTCAGAGGTAGAAGATCAGTATTGAGGTATGGAAATTCTTTACAGCTCAGCCAGAAATCCCATGATGTTGTTAGGGCAATTCTCTTTTTTCAGCTGTCCCTATTGTAAAGCTCTGGACTTGACATTATTGAGCCCCTTTCCCTGACCACACAGTTCACCAATAATTTCCTGGCTGAATGTTGAAGGCAAAACAACCTGTTCTGCCATTTTATGATAATTACTCCAACAGGCCCACCCTAAAATCCCTTCATCCTCAAATGAAAACAACTGAAGAAGAGAGGGCACCATCTTGATTACAGCCCTCCTATTTGTCATCGCCTGCATTTGCTGGCTTTGAATGTTATCCAATTCACTAACCTAGAATTTCTTCTCAAATAAAAAAACAGATTGGCAATTATTCTCAGAGAAGGTTTTACTATATTGTTTTATAGGCATTATTAGAACACGGCTCGTTGGCAGCCGACACTCTTTATTTTCCCCTTTTCTATCCCTCTCTCTTTCATGACCTTATTAAGTTGTGGCTCTCCATTCGTTTGGTCGAGCCACGGAGAGGTTCTAATAGCACTCAGCTGGCTGGCCTGGCACTACACACTGTGTGGAGGGAGACAGAATCCGAAGAAGATGGAGGGAAGGGGAGGGTAATGGCCACCACATGGCGTAAGCATGGGGAGCTGCTGGGGAGGAAAGTGTGTGTCACTGGTGGGAGTCTGAGGGCCCGTGTGGGCCCAAGTAGAAAGCCAAGCAGGCAAGCACTCACTGGAGGAACTTTGGAGTTCACAAAGATGCAGGCCCTAGAGCAGCAAACACAATGCACACCATGCTTGTGGATTTATAAACAGCAGATCACTCAAAGACGGTAAGCAGGGTTTATTACACTTTTAGAGCGTAGATGATTAATTTGGGTTACTGTAGCTCAATATGGAATTTGATGGGCTGCATGTCATTGAAATTATATGCAGCTATTGAGCAGGGAAAACCTCACGATAATTAGGTAATGATAATCATAGAAAAGCTTTATCACGAAAAGAAAACATTCTAGGAATTCGATTTTCTTCATAATTTAAATCTATTTCCAATAACCAACACCATGAATATGTCATATATGAAATCGAAATAGTAATTATATAAATAATTACTAGCACATATTACATATTCTAAATAAATTAAAACTTCAATCTGAATGCTAATATATGAAAACAAACAGCTGACAACCTTTTAAGACTTACAAATCCTTAAATGGAATACAGAGTCCTATAGGTCTGTGTTTCCAATTACTAAGAAGGTATTATTTCCATTCAAGGGTTGCGTCT
This sequence comes from Esox lucius, assembly GCF_011004845.1. Lineage (NCBI taxonomy): Eukaryota > Metazoa > Chordata > Actinopteri > Esociformes > Esocidae > Esox > Esox lucius. The sequence continues at coordinate 20,005,425 of NC_047572.1, read as the reverse complement.
CCATCACTAGCGTGGTCAAGCCATTAACATTATTATCCACATTCTACAGACGCCTCAGCCATATTGATGAGAAAAAGAAAAGGATCTAATGACTGAACGTTGGCTAATGACTGTTTCTCGACTAAACTACGTGGAAAAACAATGACATTTGCTAACATAGTCAAATATTTCATCATGTTGCGAAATTTACTGTTTACAGTAATATTATCATTAGCAACAGAGTTAGTCAAGAATACATAGCAATGAATATCTAATTTAGCTAAACTCTCCCCTCTGTCATAGCTAGCAACTTTAGCTCACATTATATTACTACTGAAGTCAGTTTGATGACATCAAAATAATCGAAAATGTTTCACACTAATTTGGCTTTCTTACTAAATGTCAGTCATGTTCAAAAGCTACAGTTTTGCATGTTAGATCAAATCTCCGTCTGTGCATTCATATCGAGGGTGCTGCATTGAGAAACATTTCCCAGTCCCATCAGTCCAAAAAGTAAAGTTCAGAACAACACTGTGAAATAATTTGCAACCAATGAATCAATGACAAGTGAAAGTCTACCACAACATTTGGTCCCATGTGGCTCATAGCAGGGACTCTTACAACTCTTACAACAGGGTTGTGTGTTAGATTCCCACAGGTAGTAAAACGTGTGCACTTACTATTGTAACTTGGATTGCATAAGAGTATAAAAAGGATCACAATTGTTATTGCTACTGATCTACACAACCTGTTTTACATTATCAAAGCAAAGGTATAGAAAAATGAATAACAAAGATAAAAACAAAGATGTCTTGGTTTTGCATGTCTTCACACCCTTGGTGAAAATGTTAATCATCTGGAATGAGACTGCCAACTCAGCACAGCACAGCACTTCCATTTTTATATTATTTCAACTAAGATTAAGTAGGGACTAATATTGGAACCATCAAAGACAGTCAACACCTCTTAGAAATCCTGTCTAGTCTTAAAGATTTACATTTGCGTAATTGTATCTATGAAAGTGTATTTCATTTTATGGCAGGGAAATGTACAAGGGTTGTGTACACGTTTACTACAGCCACTATGTCAATGACTGTCAACATATAGACGTTCTCCAATAAATAAGGCTGCCCAGAATTCCGTCAGGTTGCTTATCTTCCACTAAAACCATAATCTCACAAAACAACAACAACACATTATGTCTAGGAGACAGAGAGCTTCAAACAGAAGTGTTCGGCACCACAATTAGATGGATTTGAAACTGTGGAGACAAATACTCAGACACACGAGTGCGCGCACACGCACATGGATCCCAGATAACAACGCAGCCACTTTATCAAGGGGGGGGAAAAAAAGACAAAAGCAGAGATTAGAGTTATGGACGAGCCCCTCCACCTTCCTCTGCACAGGACCAGATAAATCCCACACAAAGAAGTCGAGGCCTGGGGGCCGGGCCGGGGCAGGAGTCTGGGTGGACATGCCTGCCTGTGTCACTCCCCTCTACAGGACACCACCAAGACCAAGCACTCTCAAATGAATCAACAATGACCTCTGGGAAGGGAGAGTTCACCGCCACGGCCTTCACAGCAGGATCAGGCCATCTTGTTATTTTAAATCCCTTCAGTCTCTCTACAGAGCTGGGAGAGAAGGATCGCTATATCAAAGTATTTTATATTGCTAATATCTCTGTAGCGTAATCCACACTGTATCTGTAATATATCTGTAATATCCCAAACAAATGTCTTCATTAAAATGTAGGCTAAATACGGGAGGTGTCATTAAACGGAATGTAATAATTAGGCCCATAATTGAATTAGGACAATTTTTCAGTAATGGCAGTTTATCAAAACAACAGCTATTTAAGTAGCCTATTGTTCAAGTAAATGATTACAGATGTCATATTGATAGCTTTCAGCCCTAACGGCATTCCATCTGCAGTGTTGATGTACTCGCTACTCCTGACCCCCTTGGACCTCAGACTGACCAGGATTACACAGGGGTTAATATAAGGATCTACGCAACATCTAGACCACTAAGGGGGGTCTTCAGTGTAGTCCTTTCCAATGCCAAATGGGGAGGAACCTCTAAAAAAAATACTGGCCCCAAAGCAGATTGTAGAGCGACATCAAAACAAGCAGATCTTTAACAATCCTTTGTGATATTTTTTCCCCCACACATGTATTTTGTGAAAAATAGTGAGCATCAAGAAAACCATGTATCTCTCATCCTTCAGTCAGATTTTCATAATGGAACCATTGGTTTACATGTCTTTCCTCATTTCCAGTGTTTATCAGAAATGTGTTATTTTCGGTGGTCAAATATTAAACGTGAATGAAATCTGCTGACCTATGAAACAAGCAACCTCCCTTTTTCTTGAAACTGAAATTGTTATTATTCTTTTCCCCACAAGCCTAAAAACAGCTGCAGCAATTTTGGAAGATGGTTATTTTAATTAGCATATAAGCACAAGCAGGAATTCTAAACACTTGCCTCAACATGAAAAATAAAAAAGATAATACAATTTTGGAGCCCAGGCTGCATTAACTCTTCCCCGGTTTCCATGGTAACCCGCTCCTGGACCAGACAGTGTGATGAGGAGGAGAGGCCCCCAAGGACACACAAACACACACACACAAGCTGCTACCGAAGCCCTGCACACACACAAAGACAGGGCCAATTACCCTGCTCCCAGCAAGCCAAGGGTTAAGGCCTTTATGCCTGGACCAGAATGCAGATGAGCTTTCATCACGCTTCCCAGAGACGAGGCCAAACACACAACCAATCAGCAATGGCAGAACAATACTCCTAAAAAAATCCCAGAGATGTCAAAACAGTACAGAGCTGGAGAGGAGAGAGGAGACGGCATGTCATTACATGGCTGGCCCAAAGCCTTTAATCCCAGTCTAAAGTGGAAATGTTTGAAGATATCAGAGTGTGGTGTGAATTAACTCCACTCCTCTGCTCTCCAACCCCATCTTGGCCTTTATTACAAGACATTACTGCATACAGTCAGGTTAGCCAGTATTTTAGCACAAGAGAAATATTTACTGGTAATAACAACAGAATACATCCAAAGAAAATGAAACCAGAAAAGTCTGGTTTTAGGGAAAATAATTTGAGATGAAAAGCAAACAAGCTCTTGATTGTTGACTTTGCCGTCGGAACCTTAAAATCAAGAACAGCCGGAACAAATAACAGTCAAATGATTCCAGACTAAAAATCCCTATTGCAGTGTTTCCCAAACTATTGGGCATGACCCCATGTGGGTTTTTATGGTTGAAAATTGGGTTGTAAGAGAAACTGGAAAGAAACAGGCATTTGGTATATTATACATTTTAATGAGTATCTGGTAGCTGCAAAAAGTGGTTGTATTAAACTTCCTATAAATGTAACAGTTTATTCAAAAAAATATTAATACCCATTCATGGTTAAGACTATTAGGAACATGGGTGTCCCCAGAGTGGGCAGGGCCAGGCGGTAAATCAATGAATGTTTTAATAGAGAACATTGCTTATCTTTAATCATTTAAACAAGATTTAAACATGATAAACATATACATTTTCTCTTACGGGATATCATAGAATCAACTAGGAAAATAAACATTAGTTGTTGAATACATTACTTTTACACTTTTACATTGACCACTGCTAAATAATTGTTAAATCAAAAGGGGTCACAGGCCCTACTAGCTCTGAAGCACCTAAATCCCTCATGGGTTTGAAGAGGAAATCTTCCGTAATGACCAAGCCTTAGAAGGATTCTCTTGAAGAAAAAAAAAATAATAATCCTTCTCACTAAAACAACATTATATTTTATATAAAAAAAACTAAATACGAAAATAGTTTACTACCAAACCAGACAATTATTTCCCTTTGATTACAATCAACATTTTATTTAAAAAAAAGTATATAATTCAACAACAAAAGAAATAGCTATGATTTTCCCAACATTGTGGATTGAACTGCTTTCTTCCTAATTTTGTCCAGAGAATTAAACCAACTTCAAAGGCATTGCTGGCACAGATAGGAAATGAGAAGGAAAATAAAGATGTCATCATCACTGGGGTGCCGGAAGAGCTCTACCTCCCAGTGAGGATGCTCTTTGTTGGACTGGAATGGTGCAGCAAGAGGACAAGGGATGGTCTTTAGTCTCTCCGTACCAGGTCGGTGGCTTTAACACCGGTCGTCTTCGTTGATGATTGCTAAGTGTTGCACTCTAATGTGATGTCTCAGGACCCAGCCGCAGAGTGACATTGTCATATCCCAAAGAGGACAGACATTAACACGGGTCTGGCTGAGTCAACAAGGTCACTCTGTCTCAGGACCCATTAAAAGACTTGGAGAGTGACCAAAAAACAAGAGACGACCAGACCCATAGGGCCACCAACCACCGGCTGTTTGTGTCTGAATACTGCACGTGCACGCATGCAGACAAGAAACACGCTCAAGAACACAAACAAACACAGTTGGAGACAGACACACATTTCTGTATTTATTTGTCTGGGCGTATTTCATATTCAGCTTCTGGGTATTTAGGCTCATCACCTTTCTAGCAGAGTTTAAAGCTGGGTTATTATGGGCTCAGAGGAGTGTGGGTGAACATATCCATCACTCTCTTACATATCTCTTTCTTACTCATCCTAATGAATGTCCGTCTCCCGCTCTCCCTCATGTATGTGGATGTGATGTGCTGTACAGTACATTTAGCCAGGAGGCCAATAGTCGTTGCAAAATTGTACCGAGCAGCTATATATCTACCAGGAGGAGAATTAGATCAGCGAGGGGAGAAAGCGAAGGAAGCCAGGCAGGCAATCGGACAGGCAGGCAGGGAGACAGGCAGGCAGGGGAACACAGTCAGTCCAGGCAGCACCACAGCTGCCGGGCCACCTGGACGGCAGGCCAGTCGTACAGACCTGGGTCACGAGCAGGGCAGTCTCAGCCTCAATGAGCTCATGTGGTGTGACAAAGACACACGAGACTCAGATCAAGAGCCTGGCGCTGAGCGGACATTCTAGTCCTGAACCTTCCTTGCTCTGTCAATGAGGGGGAAGAGAGGTTTTGCCCGGAGGAACAGCCAAGGCAGGCTGGCGATAATAGCAGCAGCACAATGCAACAAAAAAAATAATTAACAAATGAGCGTGGCAACAACTCTCAGAGCCGAGCTGATCATCCTCTGTGATAGCACTGCAGAGTCAAACACTCCCCTCCTGTCTACGAATGGAAACGACACTGATTAACTTAATGATGCTTATTATGCTTACACATTGTTTGAGGTAGCTAATGAACTAAACCACCTTGTAGAGGAAGCTGCAGGAAAAAAAAAACATGTGTATGTATATATCAGTCAGGATTTGACAACATTTACATTTCCCTGGCAGTTGATGGGAGACGGGATGATGAGAAGAGTGATATATTTCAATCACATCTGTCATCCTAGTTCCTGCCAGAGAATGGAACATAATCATCACACATCCAGTCTTTTAGTATGAATATTAATATGCAGAATGGGAATATTGTTTGTGTGGTGCCTCAGCATGCATATTTCAGGGTTGCATGGATGGAGGACACTTACGCGGTTTTCTTTTAAATCACACAATCTTCTCGGCGGAAGAGAGCCCTATATCTAATCTGTTTGAAGATTAGCCTTCACAGATTAATACAGCACACTGTGAGTGACAAAGGTTGTCCCTGTTAAACGGCGCTCTGTGATGTATCCTTCCCGACTCCCTCCTTCCCTACTCAGTATGCATGATGTTGCCTTCTGCTTTTGAAGACTATCTGTAGACTCCCTTTGAAAGGGCGCCCCTGTTTCCATAAGGTTTTGCCTGGCAGGAATGGCCTTCAGATTACACTGCCCCTCTCCTCCTACCACAAACGCACAATTTTGCAGTGATTCCATATGCTCCCCTCTATATTCATTCTCTGTTGAACAAATTATCTTAAGTGTAAAGAAACGACGACATGAAACGAGGATGACTTGTCATATTTGCAATGAGGAGCCATCGGCATGTTGAACATGGACACGATTCAGATTTACGACCTTTGTTGTAGCCGTTCTCATTTTGTTTCACACACACCACATTATTTTGGCTGCATGCGAACACGCTCTCTGAGGCGAGCTAAGAGAAAGAGGTAGTGGGTTTATATCCTAGATGGATTTAATTTCATTCCCCGATTTTTATTTTTTTTGTGTTCGAGGTCAGCATAATCTGGAGATTTCAGAGCCTTGTTGGTCATAAGCTTATGATAGATAAACAGCCTAAGCTTGTTTTTAACATCCTCCGGTCTCTAGCCGGACAGACATAGACAAAAGCATGTGCCCTGGGAGAGGAGTCACTGATGAAACATTAAAAGGAAACCTGGTGACACGGCGGGGGGGGGGGGGGGATCTCCACAGGGCCATCTCTGTCAAATTCAATCATCCTCCAACCGAACTGAACGGATGCACTGATAATCACATTTAAGGATGCTTAGGAGTCCCCTGTCTAATTCAAGCCAACATGCTGGGGAGTAAATCTCCAGTTCCACAAGAGCAATATCCTCCCGGACGAACATTGCTCTTCTGCCTCAGCCACAAGCTAGTTAGCGCTCAACAGTCAACACACTGTAGTAAATAACGGAGGGAAGTCACTGAGAGGAGAGGAAAGTGCCTCCACTGATAACCACCCCAGGTCCATCTGGTGCTCTTCCACAATCATTCTCTTTGACATGCTCTTGGTTCACAATGGGTCTCCATCCTGCTGTGCTACGAAATCATGTAAAGACAGAGAAGAGTGAGTGTGTGCGCGCGCTCTCTCTGTCTCTCTCTCTCTCTCTCACACAGACAAAACATAAACATACAAAGTCTGAAATTTAAAACTAATATAAAAAGCCAAAAGCCTCATACTATTTCAGAAAAGTATAAGGCTTTGAAAAGAAGTGATAGAAAAGTCATATTTATTTCACCATTATACAAATAGTTTGATATACCCTCCCAGCCATCATACACCCTAACAATCACAGGGGGCACAAAGTAGAAAAGTTACCATTTTACAAACACCTCATAAAAAAATGCCATCTTCATCAATCATAATTATGTTTAATTCAATGTCAAATTATGCATACTGTTCTGCATATCTAAGCATACCACGTGAGCTGTCCGTATCTATTTCTTCACAGGTGTTTCTTTATTTTTCTCTGCATCTCGGCTATTATCAAGGTAATGATTAGCCGAGATGCATTTAGTAACCGCTTGCCAACAAACATGGTTAGATAAGCTAGCCACCCAAGCGTGATTGAAAGATAGAATTGTCTTGTTAGTGATCAAATTAATTAATAGACACACCTCCTGTGAGTCCTGTCAATCAGCAGCAGCTACGTTGTATGCATCACGCTACATCAAAGATGATGGATTCGCTCTGAAGACAGCTGACTGAGGCCATTTGGCTTCTGAAAAAAAATTCGCTACCATTCTCACCAATGTGATAGCAGCTGGATAGGGTCTACTTAGCTCAATGACTTCCTTTGAAACAGAAAATCAGAGGTCTTGTTTCCTATTCTGCCTCTCAGAACCCTTTACAGCCAATAACACACGGTACAATACGATAATATCATGACAGTGGCAAACAAACCCATCTGAAAACTCTATGTGGCCTCTGTAAAATTCTGCTCTGACTACAACAAGACTTACTGGAGTCTCAACGATGGTGAGTACTAAACAAAAGTGGATGAGTCAGATTATGAGCAACATCAGACAGATAGCTAGCCATCCCTCTCTCCTCTCCACTTCATTTCTTCACATGTGAGGTCTTCCTTATTAAAGCGCTCACTGTGTGTTAAATGTCTGGTCCGGATAGTGACGAGATCCCCACTGCTCCTAACAGCTCCAGTCACACACACTCACAGACTCACACAGAGAGGGAGACACAGAGTTGATGAGGAGGACAGAAAAAACCTTGGCGACGACGGAGAAGACAGAGACATCACCTTGTTCTGGTGGTGGGGACACGCCACAGCCCTACCATTCAACCGATACGGCATCAATGGTGAAAAAGAAAATCCCTGAGGGCGGGCAGGGGTGGGGGGGTGGTGGTGGGGGGGGGGGATTGGTCGCTGCGGCACGGTATGGTGACAGGAGTATGGCCAAGTGACAGTTTGGAAAGGGCATGGAGGTGTTTGGAAAGGGGTTTGTGTACCGTATGAAAAGTCAAACCAGCTAATTGTGCAGACTTGTTGCACTCCAGACTTTTTTATACGGCTGATTGGCTGACAGGTCGATAAGCCAGCCAGTGAGATTGACCAGTTGTATTTGTATTCACAGGCATGTTTAACCTAATTATATGGCTCTAGTAAAAGTACCAATGACCTCCTCAGTTCGGCACGCACCTCTCTACAACCCCTGTGCACTGGCCATGTTAGCTTCTGCTACTCTGGAATGTTTGGTGTGGCTAGACTCGTATCGAGCTGAGGTGATTCCCACTGGGCATCAGTGTGTCATCGTGTTGTGTTCTCACTGGACGGCGCATGAACAGCAACAACATCGGGATGCAGTCCTTTGCTCCAGCCGGGCAGGCGTGCAGGCATATAAAATGCATGCATCAAACACTCATCATCAGAACTTTCCTTTAAAAAATCTACAGTTCAATTAAACAGAAAATGTTACATTATTGAAAACTATTGAAAACAGAAGTCAAAACCTTTGCAGTACAGCAGCTGCATATTATGAAAAAGAATACATAACAAAAACAGCTTTATCAGCTTTTAAAACACACACTCCTTTAGTGGAGCGGCCAGGCAGTACTTACAAACCAGTTCCTTACTCTTCAAAACACTTTTGGCAGGCTCCTAGACTATTGCCAAAAGTAAGCAATCATGAACCACATACATACATTTATCTAATGAAAATACTTTTTCCCATGCTTGAAATACATTATTTTATCATTGCAGTGTCAATGCACATTATCCACACTGGGATGAAGCAAAAGGACAGAGCATTGAGTGTCAAGGAGCAAGGAATTTTCTTTGGCTCGCTTGTCAGATGAGCAGGCTCCAAAGACTGGTCACTCTCTCGCCGTACACACGGTCTCTGTGTTTGGACTCACAAAGAGGCTCAGTCTCACCCAGCAGCTCCCCACAGCCCTTTCCTCTCTGTGCTCGCGCCCTCGCTGAGAGAGCGTCGTCAACCACTTCACGAACACTCCAACGGCCCAAGGTGTGCCGTTCCTGTAGGCCGTTTAGCGCTAATAACCACTACCTCTCATGTGTCGCCCTCAACGTCACGGACAGCTTAACACAGGTCGGGTCAGACCAAGTTAAAGTCTCACACCTCCACCCTCAACCATGCAACGCAAAACACTTTGTACAAGCCAACTATCCAAGACACGCTCTGACACACCTAAAGGGGCATTGTTCGTTGCCAGTATGTTTAGCCAACCGCTGGTGCGTATTGGATGGGTGGGCTGCTATTCTCCTGCTCATAAATGTCACTGCAGCCATGGTGGTCAGACTTTATGGCGCTGTAACATTGTAGGTATGACACAGGACACAGGCGCAAGGGAAATGGAGGACCTTTAATAAAACATTTAGAATAAAAACTGAAACAATGTTATGTGGGTACGGAACTCAAATAATGACCGACAAGATACACTAGGGAAGGAGGAACTTAAATGGGAACTGTGAGGAGGAACGCAGGTCAGGGCAATAACAACAGACAGGTGTTTCCGTGCTCCAAATGAGGGAGAGAGGGCGTTGGATCGTACTGGCCAGGGTTAGGGCATGACAGGTGCATTGTGGGTTTTCCCAGTCTGTGGATTGTGGCGCTGTCTCACTCAAGGGACCCTCTCATCAGAGGTTAGTGGCGACAATTGAAGCGTCTGACCTTCCAACCGTTGTCTGTCAGAGAGCAGTGGATCCATCTCCCGACTCCCCATTCAATACTAATTACATTTCTACACACTACATATGTCTACATTCATCCTGTGCAAATACCCAGAGCATGCATGCATAGTTGGAGCCCATTGATTTTCCAATAAAATCAACATTATCAAAATAATAAAATAGCCTTTCAGTCTCCTCTGCCATTTCAGGTCGGCACCGCAGTGGCCAATGGTTGATGCAGAGCAGTTGAGGACGCGATGCATAATTTAGCAAAGCGCCGACTTTGGTCGATTTGCCTCAGTTGTGTACATTGGTTTTTATTTTTCCACTGGAAGCCTGGAAGCATGTAGATACTGATGTAATACACATACTTAACAACAGACCCCCGCTGCCTACAACCCAGACAAGCTTCAAAGCCTAGATTGCAGTACTTCGTTTAGGAACAGAAAAGGTATTGAAACGTTGGAAATAGAGCAATTTGGCTTGGTTTGCTAAATGGCCTTCCTCAGGGATACGGCAGACACAGAAACGGTATTGAAACCATGCTAACACTTTGTATAAAGTTGTCCTAATTACAAAAGATTTATTAATAACCATAGTCACTAACTGGTAATATGGTTGTTATTATTATACAACAGGGAATGCATAGTTACAATGATATTCCTCATGTGTAACTGACATTTCTACACAATATCTTACAAATACATAATTCATATTTTGTAAATACACATTTAAAAGTGACCAGGTAAATACTATGTCAATGAACCGTTTTATTGTTGAAACCATCCTGATATAATAATCAATCAATCAATCAATCAAAATTTATTTATAAATAATGTATATATGATAGGACTGGCCAGAAACAATCATTAAGTACTTGCTATTTTTGTGGACTGTATTTCTGTATAAAAAATAACAACATTGTAGATGGTATATACTTGTGATCACAAAACAAGGAACTAGCAACTTAATAGGAAGAGACACCCAGAAGGTAATTACCCTTTTTATTTACTATATAAATGCTACTAAATATTTTGGGAACCTAAAATGTCTATTAAATGACCCCAAATATCGATAAGAATCCCCCATACATGAAGTGAAATCGCAAATATGGTATTGGATCGGTGAAAATATTGTATTTTGAAACCCCTGGCAATTTCTAGCCCTAATGTACAAGCGTGTGCATGCGTGTGTGAGGAAATGTTAGCTAGGAAACGTTAGCCAGTAAATGTTAGCCCCCTTGGCAGCCAGAGGGTCTACTGCAGTGGTGTGAGACTGGATGCTACCATGGCCTTGCCCACGCCTGCCAGCCCCCCCTCCTGTTATCTTCAGCCACAGAGCAACCAGAGCCAGTGCTATCTGCTCCCGCACTATCACTACCGCCAAGCTTCTGTCTGCGCAGCTACAGCCCCAAACTACAGCCCTAACCCTGGCATTCTCAGCCCAAGCATTCCTGCAGCCGGCAGATAGCATTCAGGATGCAACCTGGAGCTACGCCATGGAGGGGACTGGGAAGACTTGTTCCCAAAACCTGGATGGGGGGAGTTATGAGACACACCAACCCAAAACACATAGACCATACCAATCCTGTCACATCACTTTCCTAAGCTTCTAATCACAGATTCAAACCCTGTAACACATACAAACTATCCTAGCAATTAACTACAATCATGGAATAGGGGAAAACATAGGCATTGATTATAGATTATTATGGTATAATTCATATGAACATGCTAAATGTTTATCTCAAAGTAAGACTGAATCATTTGTTTAGGTTAAAGTATGATGTAACCGAATGATCTTGCTTGTATCTAATTAAGATGCTAGTGGTGACAGCTCAACCTAATGACTTCAGACAGTTCTAATGTTTCCACTATCATGCCCTAGAATCAGCAACACTATGGAACTCATGCATTCTACTTCACTAAGTGTCACCCAAGTGAAGTTAATTCAATACAAGAAATCAAACTTGACCAGGGAGTCAGGAGTGTCATAACCCATAAACAAATCTGTGATTGCCAGAGCTGCTTTACTGACGGTTCCGGTTAACTGGTTGCCTGTCCTTTTGTCAGAAGAGACAGAAAGACAGAGAGGCAGTAGCCAGTCCTTGGTGCTAATTGATTTCCCAGTTTGCTGGATTCTTAGGCAGGATCAGCAGAAGCCGGCTGTGTCTAATACGACCTTAATGAAACTGAACAATGCTAATTGGGAGCACAAACCTGCTCTCAGCCAATCAATGAGCACCGAGGCGCCGGGTATTGTCCTGACAGACACGCTGCTTCCTGTGTACCACAGACACATCTTAAAAAGATTTCTCTCTCCAGCTGCCAGACCTGGAATTCCTTACTGCTCTGCCTTCATTGACCCAGTCAATGCATTTCTCGGTTTCTTTTTTCCTCTCTGCGTTTATGTAAGTGGTTTCTCAAACGAGGACAGCCTTGGTGTCCAACAAAGCATGCTGTCGATACAGTTAGTATACATTTGTAGTTACTTGACCTGTTCTGGTCAGGTTGCACGGTTAAGGTACATTTATATGTGGTCATACATGGTGCCACTTCCCTCTGGGACATCTTATCGTTTCGTGGAAACCCAGCTCGTTAGCACCCAAGCAGCTATGCAGAGCACTAGTAGACATTAGACATCACGACTGCATCAGCCACAAAGCCCTTCAGAAAACATTCCCCTGTCAACTCCCCAGACGTCCACTGTTGAGGAGCTTTTCCTCTTTAATTAAAATCGTTTGAAATTAGTCACAGTCCGTCAGCAAACAAGAGCGACAGAGAGCTGCAGGCTTTCTAGAGTGTGTATATAATCCGGGAGCCAAAGCCTCTTCCGATGCCACGAAAAACCAGAAGAACAAATCTCACTCTATGTCTGCAGGAAATATATGTATTTGAGTTTAATAAACTTCTATTCAATGTATGGCTAACAGAGTGATCTTATGATGATAATTCGTTTTTTGCTCTTGTGTAAGCAAAACGTCTTCTGTCTCTCTATGGACATGACACACAGGATTGGGAGGTAAAATGTTTTTGTTTTTTTTTAAAGCCACTCCATAAAATAAAAACAGAGAAAGTTAGTGCATTCTGTACCCAATGACTGAGGAACGTAATTGTAATATACATTACAAACACTGCCAGTCTTGTCACTACATACCTGCTTTTCATAACAAATTATTTTATGAAGCTTTAAAGAACAGCAGCAGTGGATCCATTTGACAGTGACAGAGAGCAAGAGAGCTTAAGAAAAAGAGAAGGAGAGTGCATGGAAGGCAAAAACAGAGAGGAAGGGATATATGAAATATTAAAGCTAGGGAGCGGTGGAGAAGGAAAGGAAGACAGCCTGTTGAGTGTAGAGAGAAGGCAGGATATTACGGCCTATTGGCTGAGGAATGAAGCCAATTTCACTATTTTCACTGTTCACACACACTTTGCTAATGGCTTCATGAACACTCACAGATAGTTGCAGGCAATAGGACATTGTCACATAAGTCTAATTCACACCACAATAAAACTAAACACAACTCTACTGTGTCCGACTCAGTAGGAAGGCGGAAATTAGAGCAGAGATCAATAGTGAAATATCAATGAGGGTAAGGCTACAAATGCACACTTGCTCTCATCTAGTCGGGTAGCAAGCCACAAAAAAAACCCACATTCAAATCGAAATCCAATTGATTTCTTACAGGTATGTTGTTCACACTTAGGGTAATATGTCAATGCCATGGGATATGTGAAAAAGCATGCTGGGAAAACAGAAGCATGACATAAATCACCAATGCCAGGCCCTTGTGTCATGGCCATCACTCGTCAACTGATGATGTTTTCCTCCTGCCGCAATCTGGATAATGTGCTTGTTGCTTTCCTAGCCCAGCCACCACTTCCTGGGTCTCTCACAGTCTCCACAGCCACCCAGGCCTTTCAGCTTGAAATCCTTACGGCACATTTTCACTAAAAGGTTTGATTTTCCAAACAGGGAGAAGGCGGCAAGAAATCCCACTAGGCTCAGATAATGTGAAGAGCTTCAGGGAATTTTACAAGAGCTTCAAGGAAAAGAAAAAAATAATAAAGACGTATTAATGTGTCGGTAATGTCTGCCTCTTTCTTGTGAAAACATTTCTGGGAGCCAGAGGAATGGAATTACAGCGACCAGTAAAATATTAAATGTATACCTAGGTGTTAATTTGTCAACTTTGACATCACCCTTACATTTAACCATGCTGCACAGCAAAAGGCACAGCAGACTTAATGTAACTAACATTCTGTCAATACAAAATGTAATTGTGTTCTTAGCTCAAGTGTTTATACTGCATTCGGGGCAAAAGGTTGGCAGTTGCTATACAGATGACTAGTGATTTAGTACCATTGAACACTGAATGCGACTAGCTGGGGATAGTGGTGTCTTTTATTATCTGTTTCTCCAGTTAGGGAAGGTGGGATGGTAAGGGCATATAAATGGAACTATTATACATTGTATGATTTTTAAGTAATTCATTTGCATTGTATTGCATGACATAAGTATTTAATACATCAGAAAAGCAGAACTTCATATTTGGTACAGAAACCTTTGTTTGCAATTACAGAGATCATACGTTTCCTGTAGTTCTTGACCAGGTTTTCTTGATCCTTCTTCTTCCACCAAACACAGCGAGTAGAGTTTAGACCATCTGAAGTCATTGGCAAACTTCAGATGGGCCTGGACATGCGCTGGCTTGAGCAGGGGGATCTTGCGTGCACTGCAGGATTTTAATCCATGATGGCGTAGTTTGTTACTAATGGTTTTCTTTGAGACTGTGGTCCCAGCTCTCTTCAGTTCATTGACCAAGTCCTTCCATGTAGTTCTAGGCTGATCCCTCACCTTCTTCATGATCACTGATGGCCCACGAGGTGAGATCTTGCATGGAGCCCCAGACCGATGGAGATTGACTCTCATCTTGAACTTCTTTCATTTTCTAATAATAGCACCAACAGTTGTTGCCTTCTCACCAAGCTGCTTGCCTATTGTCCTGTAGCTCATCCCAGCCTTGTGCAGGTCTACAATTTTATCCCTGATGTCCTTACACAGCTCTCTGGTCTTGGCCATTGTGGAGAGGTTGGAGTCTGTTTGATTGAGTGTGTGGACAGGTGTCTTTTATACAGGTAACAAGTTCAAACAGGTGCAGTAAATACAGGTAATGAGTGGAGAACCGGAGGGCTTCTTAAAGAAAAACGAACAGGCCTGTGAGAGCCGGAAATCTTACTGGTTGGTAGGTGATCAAATACTTATGTCATTATTCTTATGTTATTATAAAAAAAATCATACAATGTGATTGTTGTTTTAGATTCGGTCCCTCACAGTTGAAGTGTACCTATGATATAAATTACAGACCTCTACATGCTTTGTAAGAAGGAAAACCTGCAAAATCGGCAGTGTATCAAATACTTGTTCTCCCTACTGTATATGTATATATATATATATATATATATATATATATATATATATATATATATATATATATATATATATATATATATATATATACACATATATATATATACACACACACACACACGTGAATATTATTAGCTTCAATTATGATGAGTGGTCTGGAAAGTCCAGGCTTACTTCACATGCTCGACTGTGGTCCTGTGTCAATTCGGATGAATTTTTGAGGGGAGAAAAGAAAAGATAAATGTGAAGTAAAATAGTAACATCACCTGTCGAGAGTGAGGTGAGTGTTGCATGTCAATGAAGGTTTGGCTTATATTTTTCCATGTTATTCCGTTTTTCGGTTTACGGCAACAATGGATGTGTCACAAACACTTCCATTATGAAGAGGCTTGGCTGTGATTCATTGCTGTTTACTTATGCATGAATATGTATTACAATACCATGGCAGCCTGTGACATTTCTCTACCTTGGTATGAATGTAAGGCAGCTATGGCTGATAACTGTGCAGACACAAAGGAGTGCAGCGTTTGAAGTTTGAGAGGAAATAGCAGACAATTCTATGAATATCTCACATGTGGAATGCGCGATTCCAAGTCTAACAGCTCTGAAGCACAGGGATCTATAATGGCAAAAGTAATAGCTCTATTCCGACGAATTTATCACGGTGATTCAATTCAAGGGCAATTGGAAATACTTTAACAGAGGGCAGCTATGGGAAAAGTCCACAGCATATTTATTCTCCTCCAGTGACAAACCTTGTAGCACCACCTAATCTAGGTCTTCTGAGCAACGAGGTGTATTTTCTGTGGTTGTTGTTTTATGTATTGAGGTGTGTTAACAAACCAAACGAACTGTCTGACTTCATAGGGTTTAAGCCTGATCCCCCTGATCGCCATTGTAATAATAGGAAAATAACTCCCAAAAAAGCTGAAAAGCTACAATGACATTATGCAAAGAAATGTGTTTCATCTGAAAATGAGTAAACAACAATTGTATCAACGATAAAAGCACTGGAAGTCTACTTGGATAAGTTATGTTTAATAGCATAGTAATATCTATATTAATGTATTGTCCAAAATGACGGGGGGTAAACATTCGCTTTTATTCCCAAGAAAATCCGCTGAATAGAAATTCCAAATGTTAAAATATACTGTGTTAATCTTATAACAGGCACATGTTTCGTACATAACAAAATATGATTACATTATGAACAAATGAATGCATTACACAGTGTAATCCATACCATTGCATGTGTCTCACATAATTCTTACACTGTACCCAGTGTGTCTCCCATCCAAACACCAAAATCACCAGATGTCTGTGAGATTATTGTGAATGTAAGCTTTGTAATAAGTTAAATGTGTTTAGATGACAACCAGAACAACCGTCCACAGGAAGTCACATTACTGTGTTGTGGAATTCTGGGCAGCCATGTCTATAAATTGGGGCATAACCAGAAATATAGCTGAGATTGATTGTACAAGTAACATCAGACAACTCTGCTACAGTGCTTTTAATAAAGCTTTTGACCGAGTACGTATAACAGTACTAAAATAACCATTATTAAAGGCTGTATCCCATTCTGTCCAACCACCAGAGTAGAACAGAATGAAAATGAAACTCAAGTGTCCAAAAAAACAAAGCCATCCTGAAGAGAAGTTCTTTCTTGACGCAAAATAGACTGGTCTGAATTTACAACTGCCATAAGGCTTCCCAGACAATCTTCAGCTACTCGCACAGTGAATGCTCATATCTAGACTGTAGTGGTTAGCTTGGTGCTATGAAAATGGGCAATCATTATTTTGTCTAATATCTATATGTGTGTGTGTGTGTTAACATAATGATGCACGTTTGTTGTGAGACCTGTTACATATATATATATACACACACTACTGTATCTCTGTGTGTGTTTATAAATATATGCACTTATTAATTTAAGAGCATATCTTCATTTTTACTCTTTACCACATTGTAGAATAATAGTGAAGACTATGAAATAATGGGTAATAACACATGGAATCATGTAGCAACCATGTTTATATTATATCCTTGATTATTCAAAGTAGACATGCTTTGCCTTGTTGACAGCTTTGCACACACTTTGCATTCACTAAACCAGCTACATCGAGTAGTCACCTGGAATTAATTTCTATGAACTGGAAGTGGAATTCAATTCCCTTTTAATGTGTTAGGGTGGGTATACAGAAGACCATCAATGTATGTAATGTAGTAGTTCATTAAATGGCAAGAACAGCTCAAATAAGCAAAGAGAAATGGCAGTCCATCATTACCTTAAGGTATGGAGGTCAGCTAATCTGGAAAATTTCAAGAACTTTGAACATTTCTGCAAGCTCAGTCGTAAAAACCATCAAGCACTATGATGAAACTGGCTCTCATGAGGGCCGCCAGTGGAAAGGAAGACCCAGTTACCTCTGCTGCAGGGGATAGGTTAGTTAGCGTTGCCAGACTCAGAAAAAGGCAATGAACTTCACCTCAAATTGAGGCCCAAATATATGCTTCACAGATTTCAAGTAACAGACACATCTCCACATCAGCTGTTCAGAAGAGACTGTGTGGATCAGGCCTCCATGGTCGATTTGATGCAAAGAAGGACACCGATATGAAGAGTCAAGAAACACGAGAAACTGACAACTGCCCTTTGGTTTGATATCTTGGGTTCCAACCACCATGTCTTTAGGAGATGTCTGCATGTGTGGAACGAATTGTCTGCATGTGTGGTTCCCACCGCAAAGCATGGAAGAGGAGGTGTGATGGTGTGGGGGTACTTTGATGGTGACACTGTTTGTGATGTATTTTGAATTCAATACTCACCCATCAAGACAAGGGTGGCTATTTGTAAGAATACGAAATGCATTTTCATTTGTTTAATACTTTTTTGTATACTAAATGATTCCATGTGTTATTTTTATGGTTTTGATGTCTACAATGTGGAAAACAGAAAACTAGAAATAACCTTGAATGAGTAGGTGTGTTTTGACTGGTACTGTGTGTATTATATATACACACACAGAGATATTATATACAGTGGGGAGAACAAGTATTTGATACACTGCCGATTTTGCAGGTATTCCTACTTACAAAGCATGTAGAGGTCTGTGATTTTTATCATAGGTACACTTCAACTGTGAGATTTGACAAAAATCCTGAAAATCACATTGTATGATTTTTAAATAATTAACTCCAACCTCTCCACAATGGCCAAGACCAGAGAGCTGTGTAAGGACATCAGGGATAAAATTGTAATCTGCGCAAGGCTGGGATGGGTTACAGGACAATAGGCAAGCAGCTTGGTGAGAAGGCAACAATTGACCTGGTCAATGACCTGAAGAGAGCAGGGACCACAGTCTCAAAGAAAACCATTAGTAACACACTACGCCGTCATGGATTAAAATACTGCAGCTCACGCAAGGTCCCCCTGCTCAAGCCAGCACATGTCCAGGCCCGTCTGAAGTTTGCCAATGACCATCTGGATGATCCAGAGGAGGAATAGGAGAAGGTCATGTGGTCTGATGAGACAAAAATAGAGCTTTTTGGTCTAAACTCCACTTGCCGTGTTTGGAAGAAGAAGAAGGATGAGTACAACCCCAAGAACACCATCCCAACCGTGAAGCATGGAGGTGGAAACATCAATCTTTGGGGATGCTTTTCTGCAAAGTGGACAGGACGACAGCACCGTATTGATGGGAGGATGGATGGGGCCATGTATTGCGAGATCTTGGCCAACAACCTCCTTCCCTCAGTAAGAGCATTGAAGATGGGTCGTGGCTGGGTCTTCCAGCATGACAACGACCCCAAACACACAGCCAGGGCAACTAAGGAGTTGCTCCATAAGAAGCATCTCAAGGTCCTGGATTGGCCTAGCCAGTCTCCAGACCTGAACCCAATAGAAAATCTTTGTAGGGAGCTGAAAGTCCATATTTCCCAGCGACACCCCCGAAACCTGAAGGATTTGAAGAAGGTCTGTATGGAGGAGTGGGCCAAAATCCCTGCTGCAGTGTGTGCAAACCTGGTCAAGGAGGAGTGGGCCAAAATCTCTTACACAAAACACAGGTCATCATGTTAACCATCTCAAGTGTTATTTATATGTTATGTTTATCTTATACACAGTAATAAATTACTAAAATAATACATCTAAAAAAGCAAATTAATTGTTTGTTAGCAAAGACTGCTGTTAGCAATGACTTGGAAAAGTTTGTTAGCAAACTGCCCTTCCAAACTGCCCTTCCAAAGTGCACTTCCAAACTGCCCTTCCAAAGTGCCCTTCCAACAGAAATCCCAGGTTATACGACAGTCTTGAATTCAAAAGTTTGGTTGTTTAAAAGAAATGGGTCAGTCTGTCATTTTCACATGATTTTATAATGACTGTTTTAGCTATTTAAGAAATCAACTCAAGTATTAACTTTTAGATATTGAGAAAATATACATGGCTATATAGTAGCTAGCTTTTATGAAAATACAACTCACCATGTTAATGGCCCACTTAGCATGTAACCGGTCTTCAGATGAGAATGATGAACGAACTGTTAATTACAAGCATTTTCCAGGAAATCATATCTAGGTTATCTTGTTAGCTAGCATTTAACAAAGATTGGACTTCAGAAACAGAAGAAGATCTTTAGTCTGTGAATAGTGCTTTCTCCACAGGGCTGATTGCTCTGTCAATCAAAGGTGTGATATAAAGGTTTTAGTCACTTCTGATTGGTTAATAATCTAGTTAGGCCTTTCGATCATGACAAAGAATATATTTAACCCATTAAATGACCCGGGTTAAAAGACTGGCATAGCAAATGCATCTCTATTCAAGTTTCAGGTTCAATGTCTATTATCTCTGATCTTTATTGGACAGCATAAGCCACTGGGACTGTCATTTCCCTGGGCTGCACTCAGTTGTTCTAGGATGACAGTAATGTCACACAGCATCCACTATGGCCACACACATGCACACATGCAGGCGCACGCGCACACACGAACACACAGCCACGCACGCACGCACACGAACACACACGCGCACACACATGCGCACACGCGCACACACTCTAGCGATAGCCAGGAACTAGTCACATCTGCTTTTCCTTTCAATGCTTTCATGCATTTGCTGTGTGCAATGTATTTTGGCATAATAATAAAACAATACACCCGGGGATATTGAAAAAACTGTGTGACAAGAAATAAAATGACAAAGAATTACCCAGACCTGTAGAGAGAATAATGGGCATTGGTAGGCTGCCATTGATCAGTGAATAGTAGTATTGACAAACAGGAAGACATTTAACACATTGTTTTATCACAGAAAAATTATTAAATAATTTATAATGATTATAGGGCACCCTGGGTAAAAGGGGAGAGCCTGCTGATGATTCCCCCTGCTGCCAAGGAATTTGTATAGTATACTAAGCAGTTCTCACTGCTCCTCTGTCTGCCCAAACAAACAAGGTGTGATTCATTCACAGCCAGCCAAACACTAGGCTTCCTTTGTGCTTGCTGTCTAAGAGTGGCAAATCTATTCCACTACATACCTCGTCCATTTTCTACAGCTAGCAGGGCTGGACAAGCCACTGGTGGAGTTAGTGATTTGGAGGACCAACACAGAGCACAGTCTGAAGCTATCTATATCAGAAAATGACATGAACATGACCCACACACCACCATAGCATCAGAAGAACCGGATGTCCTCTATTATTGGAATTAAAAATATACTTTTACACCAGCTGGCTTTCATACAAGGACCCATATTTTAGTCAATAATAAGATGAACGTGATTTGATCACCTGCAGTGAAGTTCTTCACTCATCCATCTGTCAAAATTACAAGAATTAAAAGAACCTCTTTAAAATAACTTGTCAGAATTTATACAAAGGAATTAAACCCTGAGAAAACCTCACTTTAATGGTAATAATCAAAAGTAGTATGCTATGAACAAAAAGATAAAATACATAAAACAAATCCCCATTAAGCTCAACTGAAAGCAAACAACTACTGGAACAAAATGATGGGTATACCCCTTTAACACTGCAGACTTATTCAATCCTTGTGTGCCTACCAATTCAGGTTGAACTCAACCCCACCAAAACTATAGCTATACTGAAATTGACCTGGTGCCACCAAGCACAACTATTCCTCACTAATGATCTGATGTCAAGTTTGAATGTTGAGCAGAGGCTGACACAGTATGTGTTTATTTTATAACATGCAATAATTAATGAATTTCTTAAATTAGTGCAACATGAAATAAATTATCAGTTTTAGACATCTCTTTTTCATCTCTATGCTGTTTGCAGAATTATCTACATATCTATGCATACATGACAAAACAGTTGCAAGTTAATCCTGCTGTAGAATTAATTGAGGCCAGCTGGTCAAATGAATAACTAAAATAAACAAGTCAATCCAAAAAAAAGAATCATGACCTCTGAGACGGTAAATAGAATTGTTGAAAAAGATGTAATCGTTTGCAAACTGCACATTACTACTGAAGCAAAAGACTATGAGTGGTGATCTGACCAGCTCATAATAGTAGGTCCCTTAGTATACAAGGGAGGGGAAGGTTTGCACGGGGTGGGAGAAATTATGTATAACATATATTATTTTTATACCCAGTTCACAAGGTCCCTGATTATGTGAAGCCTGAGGCAATTGCCCATTCTGCCTCATGGTAAGTCCACTACTGGGACTTCTGCAGCTGGGGCTCTGGGGCACAGACCCTATTCTGACGATAGCATTTGACTTCCTGCTTTCCACACATTTGTCATGAGTGTAAGAGAAAATGTTGCATTATCACACTGCAAGGCTACACTGCTGATATAATAATAATAATAATAATAATAATAATATATATGGAACTGATTATGAATCAATGTCACCTATTTTGGTGCAAATAAAAGTGCCAACAGGTGCACTGGAGAGCCAGCATCAAGACAACCCACAAAAAGGGAATGGTTTTGCAGGTGGTATCCACAGACAATTGCTCTCTCCTTATCCTTCCTGACTGATTCATCTTTACTTTTGTATTTTGCTAGTTTCTTTGTCACTGCTGGTAGCATGAGGCGGTACCTGCAGCCCATTCAGGTTGCACAGGTAGTCCTGCTCCTCCAAGATGGCACATCCTTACATGGCGTTACAAGAAGGTTTGCTGTGTCTCCCGGTATCTGCTCCTTTGTGCGAGGAGGAACAGGAGGAGCACTGCCAGAGCCCTACAAAATGACCTCCAGCGGGCTACTGGTGTGCATATTCCTGGCCAAACTGTCAGTAACAGACTCCATGAGGGTGGCATGAAGGCCCAACACCCTCTATTGGGACCTGTGCTCAATGCCCATCACCATTCAGCTTGATTGGCATTTGCCAAGTCCGTCATTTGCCAGAGAACATCAGAAATGGCAAGTCCGTCATTGACACCTCGTTCTTTTTCCAGATGAGAGCAGGTTCACGTTGAGCACATGTGAAAGACGTGAAAGAGTCTGGGGACACCGTGGTGAACGTTATGCTGCCCGCAACATCATCCAGCATGACCGGTTTGGGGGTGGGTCAGTGATGGTCTGGGGAGGCATATCCTTGGAGGGTAACCCATCATCAAACTTTATGTGTAGGCCCTGGGTTCCTCCTGGTGCAGGACAATGCCTGGTCTCATGTGGCCAGAGTGTGCAGGCAGTTCCTGGATGACGAAGGCATTTTGATGCCATTGTCTGGCCCTCACGTTCCCCAGACCTGAATCCCATTGGGAACCTCTGGGACGTTGTGTATCGGTGCACACAGACTGTCCCGGAGCTCAGTGATGCCCTGATCCAGGTCTGGGAGGAGAACCCCCAGGACACCATCCGCCGTCTCATCAGGAGCATGCCCAGACGTTGTTGGGTGTGCATACAGGCACGTGGGGGGCATACACACTACTGAGTCAAACTATGAGTTGCCGTGATAAAATTCACACACGTTGGAACAGCCTGCGATTTCAAATGTTTCCTTAGATTTTTGGTGTTCGTTTGAAACCAGCCCTAAATCAGTTGGGGATTTTGGTTTGTATTGAACATTGTCATTTTGCTCTCAACGAATTACACAATTACAATAAAGATTTTGATCGTTAATATATTTTGTTGTTCCCTTAATTTATATACATACATATATTTGGTTTGGAAATAAACTCAAAACACTGACAAACCAAAACTAATTTAAACTGTGTAGATATAACATATAATGGACATTCATTCATACAGTTTTTTAACTGTGTCCAACTCAGTAATAATGTCATAAATAAAATCCAGATAGTCAGAGAGCTTTGAGAATTCCAAAAAATGGATAAAGGACTATTTTAGCCCATTTTGATGGAGAGATATGTTCAATGCAGCCCACAGGGCCGAGCTTGTTTACGCTCGAATTCAGACCCCAAGGGCAAAATGAATTTGACACCCCTGTTCTGAGATCACATACTGTCTGAACTTTCATTCATAATTAAGAACATACATTGTAGATGAATGTTACATTGCACAGTGTATACTAGAAGGGAAAGCAATCCTATGATCATCAAGTCCAAAGGAATTTAAAATCTAGAATAGATAAATTTAATTTTTTTCAGTTGAATACATTGTACTTACTAGTTCTTCACATATCTGACATGTCAGATGGAAGCCTAATCTATTTATATTGGCTTCTAATCACAAATAATGTCACAACAAGCTCTGTACTCGGGCTGAGGAGACAAACACTATTGCTTATTCCACATTTCCATGAATATTATGTTCTCTTGAAAGAATTTGCAATTTCCTTTGGCTTACATTGGACCAATCACTAAAGGTCATCCTAAAACAAACTGATTTACCATGAGAGAGAAAATCTCGACCGCTCCTTGCCTGGCTCCACTGAATCATCTTATTTGTCATACACTGCCTTCAATGGAGGCACTGACCTTTGAAGTTGGAAAGTAAATTGCTCAGTGGCAGAAAGGTATGCTATTAACTCAGAGATCCTCAAACTACAGGCCAACCAATCAGGTTACAGTACAAGATGGCAGCTTTGTCGAGAACCATGCTTAAATTAATTGATCGTAGATTTCAATTATTTTCACCAAGCAAATATTTGTAGCTTGTTTAATTCAATTATAGTTTAAATGGTTCTTTCAGAAGTGGGTTTATTCTACCACGTTAATACAACCTTGGTGGCTGACAATAGAACATGTCAAAGCTGTTAGTTTCATTACTGCTTTGCTCTAATGAACTTGTTTAACTTCTCTAACACTTACTGTTCTGAGAACTGTTAAAATGTTCTCCCCGCTTTGGTGGTGAGGCTTAATAACAATTGAAAGAATGAAGGGTAAACTAAATATATGAAAGTCCACAGGGAAATCAAAAGCCAGTACACACAGAGAAAAATCCAGGACATAATGAAGCAGCATTTCTAAGCAAAGAACAGCTAGTATCGTGCATAGTAGGCACATAAACGTTGTATCAAGTCCTCTCAGCTGCAGTTCAATAAAACAAAATGTGTAGAGCTTTCCCTAAGCACTTTTGGATGTAATAAGCTGCATGGCCATGTTATGTTCTATGAACTAAGTATTACAACATTATAACAGATCAGAGAGAGGAATTGCATTTGATCAATATCTTTGAATATTTAAAAACAGGCCAGTCCATTCAAGGATGCGTTGACTATTGACTTTTTTTCCTTTACAAGGACTCCTGCACATCCACATCCACACCACACCGGTCTCTCCCTTCAGTTCTCTCGGCGGCGTGAGAACAAGCCTGCTAAGTCTCTGTTTAATTTACATTTACCTCCATTTGCCCATCACTACAGTCCTTATTAGGTCCATAGTAATTAGTGCAGAGATATTAACTCTAGCGATGCTAAGAGTGTCTGCCAGCCAGTCAGGAGCTTAGCTGGAGTAGACTTGCCACTAGTGAAGGACTGGCAGTGGACAGTCTTGGGGAATGCCCTCTTTCCTCTCTTCTCCCTCCTCCTCCCCCTACTCTGCACCACTGTACGAGGGACAATGGGGCACTGACAAAGGCCTAATAGACTGTAATAGACAGGCATGATGCTGAAGAGATCACTCATGCCTCAAGGTCAATTGTGGGTGATAGCAGGCACATACTTTCGGATAATGCAAAACAATACAAAGTATAGTAGGTATGATGCAAAGGTGACATTTTCCGATTTTGTTTCCCTCTGCCTTTGGCAAAATAAATAATTTTATTAAATGTTTTATAAAATTGTAGAATGTTTTTTTAATTTTTTATCTCACAGTAAAATATGTAGAATTGCAAGCAATGTACTTAGAGCATCTGTGGCCTAGGTTTGTGTTAACTGCTGTTTCTGTTGCATTGGTACTGTTGCAGTATGGTTTCAAACATGGCTCACTGTTCACACAGACCAAATTATTTATTTTATCTTTCCCAACTATCCAATAAAGCATACAATTACAGAGAATGTTTTACCAAAAAAAATAAAAAATCTACATTGCCTTTCCTCTAAAACAATTTGCTCACCAAGGCTAGTTCAAAAACGGACTTTCTAATTAAATTGGAATTGACCCCAACCTTGGTACAAGATAGTACTAATCTTCAATGATTGTATCTCTCCATCCCAGAAATATACATATCCAAATGCCAACATAGCACAGTTATGGTGAAAAGAGATTGAAGCCTGAATAAAAGAAAAATACTGAAAATCTGTCGAGTTATAAAAAAAAAAGGCTTCTATTTTCAATTTGACCTAAAAAAGAAAAGCTATATATTTCAAAAGTGGTTTAATTAACATTAACATTTGAATAATTTCCTGAATTGGTTGACTTCAATTTGAATTGACCGCAAACCTCGCACCACAGGCTATTTACACCAAGCAAAGGACAACAACAAATCCTTCTTTGAAAAACACATTACTTTAAATGCTGCACCCCTGTGCCCTCTCCAATCTGCAAGCATAGTCCAGCTCTTGCCAGAGATCAGGTTTAGTGAGGTGAGGTCTCCAAGCTCTGACAGAAGAGCGACTCCAGATGAACTTGTTAATTGCACACTTGATCAGAGGGCAGAAGGGTCAGGACGCCCTAACCTTTTCCACAGCACATGATCACTGAGAGGCTCTGCTTTATCATTCCACAGCACTCGCCCCTCATTGGCAGATGGCAAAGCAAGTCCTCAAGGCAGCGGACTTGGCAGGTGCCTCCCGTAGCTAGTATGCCAACCGCTGCAAACCCACGCCTGTGCCGACAGAGCGGAGAGGAGGTGGACAGGCAGAAAGATGCCAGCAGGCCGCCTGGCATGGCTGTCTCTTCACGCCGGGCACAAATGAGATTGGCATTGAGAGAGGCTCCTCGGGCGCACTTTATAATATGTGGCCCTCAGCTGTGGTCAGTGCACCGGGGCGGAATGTGATGGGTCTGCTGTAGACCTTGAGAAAACTAAATCCCTGTGACTAAACTTGGGGGGAAAAAGACTGCAAGGCATATCTTACAGAATTGAGAGAAAATCTGGAAACAGATTTTGACTGAACAAATAACTGGCTATAACCTGGTTAAATACCCACCAATCTAAAAATGTCCACAGAAAGCCTTGTGTAATATATCAACCCCTGCTTTATGAGGGCAATCTGATATTAGCAATGAGATACCCATTATGTCAACACATAATAGTCAAGCCTCACATCATAATAAGCCTACAGTACATCCGCTTCCACTATATGTGTTTGCTCAAATGTCTGAATTATATTACTGTATATTGAGCTGTGTGTTTATCTTTCAATTATGATGGTTCATTATGATGGTTCGTTGAACTGACTTGATAAGTCTTTTATACTCTTTGATTCAGAAATGTTTTCTTTATACATTGAGATTTCCACCACAGCAGCTAAGCAGCAGAGCTTAACCTCTACAGTTATCACATGCTGTTTGGGTAAGAGACCGACTCATTATCTGACAAGACAAATAACACAATTCGATTTGTCAAAGAGAACTAATTGCTTTTTGACCCATCAGGAATTGAATATGGTTGTGCATCACTCAATAATTTAACACATACTTTTTTAATATAGTGATTACACAGTCACTTGCAATTCATATGTCTCAGTAAGTCACTGGTAGGCTACATATAGTATGCTGATACTGATAAACCTTGTATCATGCATCCACCAAAGAGACAAACAAATTGTTCCCCAGGCATGGGGAAGTTCTAGCCAGAAGGTAGCGTAACTATGCATTATTGGACTTGTTTCTCATGAAAATCACAAATGAAATTGAGCAAAATTACATTATCCCTTTTTACATTATCCCTTTTTCCATAAATGTTGCAAATAAAAATCTTATCAGATCTTTCTCCTTGTGAGAACGGAAACTAATATGTACCAAATTTCATGAAAAAGTCAATCATCGAAGAAAACAAGGTGAGAAGCGTGACTTGTAAAGTTAGCATTTTAAGTCGCTTGTAACAGCACTAGCATTTGGCCAATCTGTATAATTTTAAAAGCAGGATCTTTATGGCAAGAGACACCACCATTCACCCAAATTCAGTCAAAAATCTGCATGTGGTGTTCAAGTAAACTTGTGCAATGCATATAAGCACATAACATCTGATGGACAAAAATACATATATTATTCAATAATCTAAAGAAATAAACATTTTCTGAAATTAATTTGTAAAAGTAACTAAATAACTGTCTTTAAAAATCGGTAAAACCTGGAGAAATGTTTGGGTTAAACATGGGTTAATTAGTTTTTCTGTTGACAGGGTTGACTACCTGTTGAATGTTGGAACATTAGCTCCTTATTCATTTACCCCACAAAATATGATGTCCTAACATTTCATTGTGGTCTTTAAAACCACAGTTCAGGCACATCAAACAACATTTCATAATATAATTTTTTTCCTTGAGGTGTGTTTAGCCACTCAAAAAATGTAAAGAGATACTGTACCATTGGGCCCCTTTGGTGAGAAAATCAGTAGAATTAGACTTAAGATTCACCAGACAGGAACCTTGCCAGCATTGCTTTGCAATACAAAATCTACCTAGCCTCAATTAGATTTTTTTTTCTCTCCTTGATACCAGGCAATGCCGCAAGGCTTCATCCATTTCCAGCCAAATAAAAAAGAATTATTTGGACAGCAACCTCTGCTGAGATGTAGAAGGGAGAAAAAAAGAATTACTATCAGACAAGACACTAGAGTCATAGGGTAATCCATGGGGATAACTCAAGTCATAATGTATCTTGAAATGACAAAAAGAATGACAACACATATTTAGGCCTAATTAAAAAGGCAGTGTTTAACCCAGTCCAAGCTGTTGACGCCTATAGACCCATTTCCCGGTCACATCACAACAGGGATGGTTACGACATGCAGACCTCTGCCATAAACCTAATTGTTCACAAGGCAATGGATGTAATCGCATACAGCTTAAAATGCAGCTTGTGCAAGTTTACAAACACGTAATCAGATGGTTATAGTCTATATCTTGAACATTCCTACGGTTACAAGGACTGTTTATCCATGAACCCAGTGTAACAATATAAAATATCACAAATATAAGCAAAGGCCTGAAGACTGAAGTTGAACATAACTATAGCCATGGATTTTTGTGTGCTTTCATGGTCACTACTCACTGTAAAGTTTGTCAAGGTCACAACATCGTGTTAGCTATCCTGCTAAAATCCTTTTTAGGCTGCGATGTGTCATCACTCAAATGTCGCACATGCTGTTTAAAAAATAAATCCCTATAAAACAGGCTTTTGCACAGGTTAATTGTAAGTGTAACTTTATTTGACCCTGCTCAAGACAGATCCATGTCCCCACACAGACACAAAAACATCAATTCCCTGTCTATCTGCAAATTCCTCCTTGAGTGATGAGAAACCGTTATGGAGAGAAAAGGAGATCCATGACCGCTTTAAATGCTTTTACTGGTGGTGAGGCGAAGATATGACCGGCTGAACAGAGCAGAGCACGACTTCACCAACTGCCCTAGTTCTCCACGGGGCCCCAGCCTCTTCCCTCAGTGCTCTTGGTGTGGTAGCGAGTCACTCCCTCTATAGACATCACTCTTTTTCTCTCTCTTTCTCCACCACTCTATCTAGTGCTCCCTCTCATATACACTCCCTCACACACACACACACACTCACTATTAAATTTGACTTGATTAAACCCAACACTTGCTGTACCTAAACCAGCATGAGAGTAATCAAATTCAAATCAATATCCATGTTGAGTTATTGCCCTTGGCTTAAGAGGTGGACATAATCACTTTCACACATTCTAGTTGTGAAGGAATAATGGCAGACATCAATCAATGGAAATCTTTTAAATTATGAGATTAGCGAGTATACATAATGATAATGACAAAGACCGCCTTTTCTATTTCTAATTCACAGTAATAAAAAATGTAAACTATCATGTCTCAGACAACCTTGTCCTTCAAGTTGATTATTTTTTTTTATTTCAAAGGAA
This sequence comes from Esox lucius, assembly GCF_011004845.1. Lineage (NCBI taxonomy): Eukaryota > Metazoa > Chordata > Actinopteri > Esociformes > Esocidae > Esox > Esox lucius. Next base: position 19,975,724 of record NC_047572.1, on the reverse strand, counting down.
ACCCCTAAGAAATTATTTAAGTCTTGCTGTTTTATTTGCTTATTTAACATATAACGAGAGTGTTGTGCTATTAAAGAGCTATACATTCCAAACCTTATTCTAAAGTTTCAAATCCAACCAACTATCACCACAGCTTCAAAACATTGTTAATCAAGCATGATTGTCTGAAGCACAAACACAACATTGCAAAATTAAGTTGGAAAGCTGTAATGAGTTACATGTTTATAGTGTAGCTACACATTCCATTCCAGTCTAGCACTTTCAGAGGTAGACCGGAACTTAAGAGTCATTATTTGAATTGTATGAATTTAAATGAAAAAAAAATAAAGTTAAGAGGTGTCTACAAATAAACAAATGTGTGAATTGCAGCATCCAATCAATAAGTCAGCAGCAGAAGCTAACATGATTAGTTCGACATGTGGGGATTCAAGTCTGTAAATGCAGAGTGGGTTCTTGTATATCTAGTTTTCATCTAAAGCGACTGATGCCTGAGAATGAAAGGATATAATCCTGTAGGCTGTTCCTGGCTCTCATGGGTTGTGTTACCACGTTAACATTTGCCCCCTACTGTCTCACCACGTGATGGCGCTACAACGGGAACGGGAACATCCCAATCTTAACAGAATCAACGGCACCCGAATTAAAGTAGCCATATAGAACCATTGCTAAAGTATGAAAATTAAATTATCTCACATAACATATAGTAATACAACATTTTTGCATCAGGTGCGAAACACACTTTGCACATAGCTGACCAGATGTCATATGTAAAGTAGAGGAAGCTTACAGTGTACGAATATGTTAAGGCAATCATAACGAAAAGAATGGTAGACCTTTTCATTCATATCAATAAAGTCATATAGGATCTACACAATTAATTAGAAAGCAAACTTGAACAGACTTAGAAAAATGCTACAATGTCTACAATGTATTTTAGAACAGAGCATCTGACAATAGCAGGGATATTTATAAACAACAATAAGAGACAAGAGAACAATTGATTCAGTTGTCATGCAAATCATAACCACAGCAGCTCAATTCGCAACCTCAATAAGAACATATGAAACCTGTGTTTAGGGTGTAAACTATGCAATACGCACTCAATTATACCGATTTCATACTGACATTTAACCGAGAACAAAACCAGCATAGGTGAACTTCCCCCATTCATGAGGTGGCACTATATATCCCTAGTGTATTTGTGTGCGTGTGTGTGTGCGTGTGCGTGTACGTGTCTGCGTGTGCGCCGAACACTTCATGGCAGGCTACTAAGTCCTACAACACACAAAATGACAATAGAGTCTAAGCGCAGTCAGGAAGGGCTCTTAAATTATTCTTCACACTCATCTCTCACTTTAACGCGTTCGGAGAAGGAATGCCAGTATTCCAGAAGTCCAATGCCAAAAGCCGAGGCGCATCGATGTGGCAGCCCAGCTCGGTTGGTCTTGAGAAACCAGCATCTGACAAAGACGATATACATAATGGAAATAAAACGATACAGTTGTACGTACCACTGTTGCTCCAGTTCCCAGTCCCTAAAGAAGTCAAACTCGAATAGGTCCATGGTTTTTCCCCGTTAGCTGATTCAGGAAGGAACCGGTGCCTGCTCAACGTATGCGTCGGTCTACATACAGAATTTCTATGTGGATCTGCTAATTATAACTAGCTGTACTGTACCGTGCTCGCTCTGTCGAACTGACATGCACACACAGCAAGGAAAACGCCACTGCCTCCCCTGCCTGCCTCCCATCTCCACCGCTCACAGTGAACGGAAGGAGGAGCTTGAGACAGGCAGAAGCGGCGACAGGGAGCCTGTGTAGGCTAATCGAAATTAAGGTATTCCGTTTATCATGAGCGTGTACGTTTTACATAGCCGGTACCCCGGGTGAGCGGAGTTTGAACAAGTTAGAACATTCCATTGGCCCTTAAAATAAATGTCCACCCACCCGTGGAACCGAATGGTAAATTGCCAAAGAGGAAGTCATACCAAACGCTTATTATGGTTATAGAAAAGTCCTATTTGTGCATTACCATTAATAGCAGTTTTTAACAACAGTTGTTGCCACAGACAAAGTTCTTATTAGCACTGACTGATCATAGCTCAGTGAAAGTTCCGAAGTTGTGTTTAGCCAGTGGTCTCTAACAGGGTTTATAGCAGTTTAGTAGGTGAGTCGCAATTTAATTTTCTCTCTCGTGTCATGTTGTGGAAATATTTTTTGGGACATTTGTTATTATAGTAATATAGTATTAAAAGTAGTATTAGTATTAAAAAGCTATTTTAAAGTGGCGCAGGGTAGATTCCTGCATTCAACCCTTACGTGACTACAGTTTCATCAATGACAGTAGGCCTATTTATAGTCCTCTCCCCCTTCCCTTTACTTACTAGTATTAGCTAGCAAAATGGAAGTGTCTAAAGTGAGTATGGACCTATTATTTTTTTTTCAGTCTCCTCCAGTTTTAAATTTTAGGAGGAGATGAGGTCCTGGTCCACACCTGCGGATTACCTGGTTTGGGGGGCCCATTGCTGTCCCTGTCCTTGTCCACCTGGTCATACTGCTGACCTAGTCTAAAATCAAATAGACTCTGGATTTAGTCCAGAGAAATGTATTTATTATTCCAATTGGACTCTTATTATCTCACCCGGCACAGCCAGAAGAGGACTGGTCACCCCTCTGAGCCTGGGTCCTCTCTAGGTTTCTTCCTAAATTTCGACCTTCTTAGGGAGTTTTTCCTAGCCACTGAAATTCAACACTACTGTTGTTTGCTCCTTGGGGTTTAAGGCCGGGTGTCTCTGTAAAGCACCTTGTGACAACTGCTGTTGTAAAAAGGGCTTTATAAACACATTTTATGAAATTTGATAAAAAAGGCAGAGTTTCCATCAGTGGAAACTGATGGACAGACGGTGAGAAAGTATCAATGTGGAGTGTCTGAAGTGCTCAGAAAATACAAAATACTTTGTAAAATTAACCTACAACATTTCCGCCAGCTGTCTTCTGGTCATTTATGACACTAGTACAGTAAAAGACGTACAACCAGCCCATTGGGCTCTACATCCTCAAAGCACTTGTAAGATGTTGCTGGAGGTTCACAGTAACGGTGATGTGTTAGACACATATGACAGTGTCTTGTGTTTCCAATTGAGCCAAATGGTTTCATCAATATCAGGTGTAATCATAACAATGAAAAGCGGTCCATTATATGTGACTTGGTGTTACTGCATGGCTCATGTGGGGAACAGACAGGCAACACAGCAGTGTAGCTGTGGACAAACAGAAACACTTCTCTAAATTCATTTATACAGTAGCGAGGGAGCCAGGATGAAAACATTAGAAACATCAATAGTGTGTCGTGAATGACTGTCTGCTTTCATCAACAGCACACTGAACTGTGTGACGGCACGGGTCCCATAATATAGAGCAGGTTGCACACCACACCAAAAGAGTCACATGTCTAGTCTAAATGACAGTGATGTGATAAGCCTTACTGCCATGCCATACCAAATGTACAATGCCTTATACCATCTCCCCACCTCATATAATGCCTGGAAGTCTGTTCTAACATAACATAGCATAAGAGCTCAGCGTTGATATTAATCTTACTGCCAGAATAGTAGAGAGACCTATGTCTTGGTCAGACAACAGTCTGGGAACCAAATGTCATTTTGGATGGCATACGATTTGAACAAGTTGGTCTTCAACTGATGGATGTCATGTTTGCCAGATAGCATCAGGAGGAGTCGTATGTAACCCATGTGGCCCAGATTTAAAGAAGTAGTGTCTGATTTATTGGCTGTTCTGTATGGACGGTGGTTGAGCAGGAGAGGAAGGGGGAAGAATAACAGTGTTGGTTCTTATGCCAGCGTGTTCAGGTGCACTGCACACCGTGCTTCACATGGGGAATGTTGCCTTTCAGAGCCCCAGACATCTCCTTTATTATGACTAAATGCTTATTCAAGTACAGAGCCAATTCATCTCTGGGTTAGATCCAGTGCGGAAAAAGGAGAACAAAAAAGGGAAAGGCAAAAATAATACAAGAGCACCCAATCGTACGAAGTATGATAATCTTATTATGTTATGTGGTTTGTCATTCAGTTGTTGCGTGTAGTTGGTCATGTTTTTCTCTCTCCAGTCGTGTCTTTGTTTGGGGTAGTCTGGGGTGTATGCCAGCACCGCTCTGCATCATGTCCTGGGCACCTCCCAGGCCCCCGCACTGCATGTGCATTGTTGACCCATAAACTGGCTGCAGGGAGGCGCAAAGCTACGCATGCATATGGGAGAGACACAGAGCGCCATTACAGCACCACTCCCGAGTCGTTATTGGAACCTCCGTCGCTGCAGTTATTTGCTTTCTTATGTGTAAAACCTGCACTGCCGTACAGTAATCAACGTCCACATCTGTGTACATTTGTATTTAGAGTATCTTACCCATGACGTTTTAAAGTAGCTGTGTTCAACACTCGTTCATAGGGTGAAAGATAATTATTTTTGATTGTTCATCAACCGTTTTCTCAATCACTTTGTCCACCCATGACCATAATTCATGGCAAGAAACACACATCATCAGCAGACGTTTTTTCTGACATTTGTTTTATTGCCTGTGGTTAAATGAGTTGTCAGAAGCTGTGCGAAGTGATTGGAAAATACCTCATCAGAGAGAGAGAGGAGGCCCTGCAATTGTCTGTGTCCCTTTTCATCTCCCTTAAATTAATAAGAGTCATTATGGGATCATCTGATACGGTCTGAGGGGGATCACCTCCTAATTATACCACTGTAATTTCAGAGTTAATTATCTCTCCAACTTCCCTCTTCTGCCAGCTTGTTTCTAATGCAATCTCAACACTGCACAACCCTATGTCTGTGGGTGAAGTGGACAAGACTGAGGTGGAGGTGCAGGGAGCCAAATCTAGTAGCACATGTTACCTAACCTCGCTAGCCAGGCTCAGACTGAAGTAGAATCATACTCTCTGCCCTGAGGCCAAAGACCGATCTTCAATCAGCTCAGCTGACCTCAGACCAGGCACTACATCAAGGTGTCTCGCGCAAGTAATTCACTAAAACTGGAGCTATGTATACTTCCTTTGTCTAGCAGTTAAACATGACAAACCAACCAGTCTAGTCAAATCTCCCTGAGGGTGATATGTGTCTGGATCCATTTAGCTAGTATCATTGCATTTAGGATATGGTATTTTGGCTAATTTGTGTCTCTTTATTTCAATATAACTGACAACATCAATGCATTATGTATGAGTTGCACAACTAGCTTCGACATGCCAAAGCAACGCATCACTTATCTTCACTTTGCCCGTGTTTGTCATCAATCCCGCTCCTTAAAATGTAGATTAATATTATATTTCTGTAAAAAGTTTCAAATTGCAAATAAAATGTATACATTGTGCTTCAGTCTTCATGGTCCTCAAACTAGTCATTCAAATGTTGTAAATGTGCTCTCTTATTTGAGCACAGATCTTTAACATTGTTTCTCTATGATAATTGGCAGCAGCATTCAGAAGCAAGGCACTGCATCAACCTGTCCAAAGCAAACCTTGCCTGTTGAGTGACAGATGCTAATTAGCTACCTTAGTCAGATCCATGGAATAATCATATCTTTCTCTTTCTCTGTCTGACTGTCTCACTATCTCCTTTCTGACACAGTTCTTGGCTGCCAAGTATAACTGCCAAGTATAACTCATGGCAAATTTTCCATGTATTAAAATTCTTCATACAAATGTACAATATTTTTGTGTGTCAGAATTGAAGATTATAACAGTGTACAATGAAGGTCTTCTTATGGACCAATTCAACAGCCATATACCTTAGCCCATCTGATTCCTCACTCTTTTTTGGATAATCACTCAAATGCCAAGGGATACAGTGTAAGAAACAATACAGCCATATCAATGGGTCCATTCATGTGGACTAGTACCATTGCACTCTGTTTTTTCAAATACCCCCTCCCCCTTTTAAATACAAATGTGAAAAATACATTACTACCAAATGACTACACTTGATATGAACATGGTTTTGGAAATATTAGCTTTGGTTATTTTCTCTCAAAACAAAGCCCCCCCAACCCCCAACGTTCCTGGGTGTTCCCCCCTTGACAGCGGTCCTGCCAACTAACATAAGTATTAATTCTGTTCCTCTGAGTGACTGATGTAATCTTTCTTTCTTTTTAAACCATGCCCAGTGCTATTCGCTGTAGACTCCATACTATTCCCTCTCTCTTTTTTTGTCTAGAAAGCCTCTTTTACATGGCAGTCATCCGGAACGCTTGTGAAAACAGACAGGAAGGTATAATGCTATGCACAAAACTGAAGTGCCTCTGGCTAATTTCAACAGTGAAATCTTTTTGGCATTGATAGTTTTTCAATACTGTGTGTGTGCTTTTATGTGTGTGTGTGTGTGTTTGTTAAATTACAAAAGGAAATAAATACAGTGGGATAAGTACAATATCATTTTGACTAATTATATTTGTTCTTGTAGACATTCCATAATAAAAACAACTCCAGGGGATAACACCGTGCCTGTGCCAGGTTGTGCGCATGTCAAATAGATGTGATATTGTTACAATGAAAGAGGTGTGCGGGATTGAAAATGCCAATATGACTAAATGTTACATTTCCTAAAATCCATTCTATATCAAAACAAACAAGGCAGATACACCACACATTTGGTTCTGTGCCATTGCCAGTCTGCCTGTGATCCAGTGTCAGAACAACCATGATATGGGCCCTATGAAAGCACAATCTCTATTGTATTATAACCATCAATTATTTTCTTGTGGTGAAATCTCTGTGTTAGTTTCCTTTGTATTTTTCCCTAGCACTTTTCATTTCTGGCATCATCTGTTTGTCGGGAGCCAAAGAGAAAGTTCTCCAGCACAAATAATGACCACATAGATGGAGGGTCTTTGAAGAACAGAATCAAAGAATTTCTGCCGCTGGATCCAGGGGAATTGATAATGATAGTGTTTTCTGCAGGATGACGGGATTAGTCATAGACCGGAGGAGAAAATGGCCCCAACGTTCTCTCTCTCCTAATTATTGTGGCGTGAACGTACTGCTGAGCTCCATGGGAGCTGCTGGTGTGAGCACAGCCAAGCCGGGCCTCATTAAACGCTCTCAGGCTGATCTAAGGAGGATGGTTGTGGTTGCTGTCTGAAGCTGGCTGTGGCAGGGCTGGGAGCTCATCCACCCTGGGGTCCACATACACCACTACAGTATCCCTGTGTCCAGACACACATGGTAGCCTGTGGTCAGCAAACACTGGATGCCCCCTGAACACAGAGCGTCACAGGGCCAAAACAGCAGACACACCGGGGGTTACATACAGCAGAACAAAGAGGAACTTTCAAACTCCAAAACCGAAACAATCTACAAAATCTCCCATGCAAAAGTGCGTGTTTTTAGTGTTATTCATAAATACCTTCCAGGATAAGAGAGGCAAAAAGAAAAATACAGAACAGAAACATCTCACTAAAATATCAAATTACTTATAAATGTTATAATGGTACTTGCCAATTGCTTAAGCCATAATTTTTTCTTTTCCCAGACATCAGCATGAGTTCTTTATAAATATTGTTTGACTCTAGAAAATATCCCAAAATGCTAATGTAGTTATAGGCCTGGAGCAATATGTAGAGTTTCAAAGTAAAACAATAATAGTTCTGGAGATTGGACATACAGTATTTTATTGTAATTTGTTAAAAATTTTAATCACCCTGTTTTTCTCTCTTTTACTCCTTTACCCAATTTTGTCATATCCAATTCCATGTATGGCACCCTGACAACTGGAGTTAGCTCGCCAACTAAGGGAGTCACTAGAGTGCATTGAGATGACAATGCCTCCCCACTTTTTACACCACACAAGTGGCTTCCCAGCCACTTGTCAAAGCTAAAGGCACAGCAGAATTAGATCTAGACTGTGGTGGTCAGCTTGGTAGTACAAATGTGTGCGTTAGACCACTGGGCAAACTGGGAGGCAATATTTAAATATTCTGACGTAAAAAATCTTTAAACTGACAGTGTTGGCATTCACCACGTTGTATTTCATAAAAACATAATTTGACATTTTTACTTAAATAATAAGATAGCTGATGGTTCGATCTATGAACATATTTATTTAAAATGGAGTTCATATAATTTAAGTAACATTTCTGAACGCCAATGCTATTTTCAATGGAGCTGCAGCTCCTGCACGTCCTGGTGCGATATTTCCCCTCCCACCCAGGTCTGGGCTGTCAGCAGAGACTGTGACCTTTTAGTGAACACGGGGGATAAAACAAAGTGCTGTCAGTTGTGATGTGCCATCTGGACGTTCCTGTGTCTACACCATGAGGCATCCAGCCCACCTGAAGGACCTTTGGAGCATCACCACTTTCACTCACCGACCTGGACCAGTAACATACCAGCAATCAGACACACCCTACCAACACTCCCATTTGCAGTAAGCCTTTGGTGGTTGTACATTCTGCGAAATGCTAGGTCTGTCAAAGGTGTTTCGTTAATTCTGGCTAACAAAAAGAACACAACCGCACGATACAAATGTGCTATGTGTCACCAGGACCATATGTACAGAGGGATGAACTGGGAAGAACAAAGGAAGTCAAAATGAAAAGACATATTCTAGACTGAGAGGGACTGAGAAAAAAAAGGGAACCTGGAAGTGTTTATCAGCAGTGTGCTTAGTGTCAACCTGCTCATATGAACAGGCCTCAAACACCCTACAGCCTGACAGCCAGGGACACACTGCTCCGAGCCGCAGTAAGATGCCACCGGCACAATATGCACACCCGGCTGTGAGTCCCAGGTGTATCCCACTTGACACACTCCAACTTAACCAGTCTCCCGCTCAGTACTGCTGGTGTGGATGAGTGCCCCCTGCTGGATCTAGAGGGAAATGCTGTTTACTTCCCAATGTGAATAATAAGTCCTTGTCTAACTGCGTATGAAGACTGTAGGAACTCATGTGAAAAGACCCTGGAGGAAGGAACTGATTTGTCCAACTGTAGTCGGTGATTTGGTGACTTAGTACTCCGGCAGAGAGGGAAAATACAGAACATTTTGTGTATCAGTATAATTCCAATTATTGGACTGCAGAGAGTAAAAGATCTCATCCAGTATTTAACAAGGAATTAGTATGTTTATACGTGTCCTGTCTTGGCATGTAGAGGATGAAGGCAGATATGTGGCAAAAATATCAACAAGAAATGAAAGGGAGTTGGAACGGGATACAGCCGTCCTCTCTTCCCTCCCTCCAAACGCCACACTCATGTCACACCTGCCTTGTCCCTGCTGTAGCTCACCAGAGTGTGAAAACAGTCAGCATGGAAAGATATGTCTGTCTGTGTATGTGATGGCAGGCAGGACGGTGGGGTGGGCCATGACCAAAGCCTTATCTTCTTCTAACCATTCCAGTCAAAGGGCACGGACAGAGAACTGTCAGGACCTATCATCCACCGGCTTCGGCCGTTGCCTTCTGGAACAATCTTGGATACACGTGCACTGTCAGTCTGGACACACAGGAGGAGGAATGCAGTCAAAGCCAGCTCAGCCTCTCTGCCCCGTCTTCAGTGACTCACCCCTTCACTGCCAACGCCTTGCCCTGGTAACATCAGGCGTTTTCCGTCTGCTGTGGATAGTTCACAGATTTCTTGTTGTAATTACAGGAACCATTTATTATGGCTGAGGGTACAGTTGGACCTTCTTCCGAATAACCCACCTGCAACTTACCGACAGTTACTGTATATTTGTTTGTCTGCGTATCTGTGTAAAACTGTGTGGTGAGCCAGTGACTGAAGTAGTCTGGCTGAAAGAAATCACTTCAATCAATCAATCAATACAATTTATTAATAAAACCCTTTTGACATCAGCAGTTAACACAAAGTGCTTTTACAAAACACCCAGTCTGAAACCCCAAGGAGCAACAACAACAGTGTTGAAGCACAGTGGCTTGGAAAAACTACTTAAGAGGGGCCGAAATTTAGGAAGAAACCTAGAGAGGAACCAGGCTCGTAGGGGTGCTCTGTCCTCTTCTGGCTGTGCCATGTGAACATATAAAAGAGTACAAGTTGTAGTAATTAATAAATGCATTTGGGCTGTGTTCAGAGTCTGTAAAACCTGATCCAGGTCAGAAGCATGACCAGATGGACAAAGACAAGGACAACCGGGTGGAGGGGGATGGGGTGGTCATAAGACTGGCAGCTGGAATAGTGAGGTATCGTCTTGATCTGCAACACAGCCAGGAGGACTTTGGACAGTGGCAGCAATGAGTCTTTAGGGCCTGGTAATCAGGAGGTGTGGGTCAAGACCTCATGTCCTCCTAAGTTTGAACGGAGCTGGAGACAAGGAAAATTTAGAGAGTGCATTCCTTAGGTTTACAAAGATTTACAGTGGAGGAGAACTGACCCTACTCCCCCCGGGACAATAATATATTGATTTTAGTATTTTCTTTAGACAAATGGGCCATCTTTCCGCTAGGCCCACATGATAGCATCCCAGTGGCGATGGGAGCCCACCTGGCAAGACAGCAAGGATGGACAGTGTCAAGCCTTTCTGTTCACCTTCACACTTCATGGCTTAGTATATGTCATTTAATGTTTTGCACAATGAAATTATTTACCAATATATCACAACTAGGCATTCCATGTTGCATCATGACTACGAACAGCCCTTACTTGGCCATGATAGATTGAGCACGTAACACACCCCCTTGTGCCTGATTGTGCTTAATTATTAATTGAAGGGACTGCCTCTAATGAGAAAAGACCCTGGAAGACAAAACTCATTCATCTGACTGTAGACGGCAATATGGTGAGATGACTTAGTTCTCTGGCAGTGAGGGAAAAGTCAGAAAATGTGGTGTATCAGTAATAATTCCAAAGAATCATTGTACTGTAGACAGTAAAAGGTCTCATCCAGTATTCCTTAAGAAATTAATATGTTTATGTGTGTACTGTCGTGGCATGTAGACTATGGAATCAAATATGTTGCTAAAATATGATGCATAGTAAAAAGGATAGAACAAAAAAAAAATAAAGGGAATTGGAGGGGGCTTTTTCATAAATTAAAATGATTGACAATTTATAAACACTGGATCCCATCCCACACAGAAGGCGTTCAGTTAGATGTGTAGTGGAATGTAAATGAGACAGTTTAGTCCCATTGATGTGTAGATAAAGAGATGCAAGTTTTTTCAGTGTCATTGTTTCTCCTTCCAAGAGATAAGATATCAGATGGCTGAGAATTACACAAGCACTGACTCATTATGGGGGGAAGACTTCATACTAATCAAAATGCATTAGCAGACAAGCACCTGACATCAGCTCTAAAATAGCTCTGGTGCAAATTGAATTTAGGGCCTACTTAACTCAATGGATGAGAAAGAGAGAATTTATCACATTCAGTGAAAACAACATACATCTTGGGTAAAAGACCACACAGGAAAGAATCTATCCAACACTAGCAAACAGTACTGACAACTTAGGTAAGGGGCTTACCCTTCAGTCGGGATGAGACAGTCTTTTTTTTGGTTGAATCTGAAATAAAGGAAGAGCCTTGCTCCTAGCTATCATGTGGGTTGGCAAGATGGCCCATTTGTCTAAAGAAAATACAAAAATCAATAATTTAATTTTAGTTTTCAATTAAGAGAGCTAAGAGGACTTAGCCAGCATGTTTAACATGGGATTCTCAGCTCATCCATCAGCATTAGCGCACATAGGAAATAATGACTATGACTGCATACTCTATTATTTCCATCCAAATGGGAAGAACAAAGGTAAGTAACATAAGTGTACAACCCCTAATTAATACAATGTAGTATATGTAATGGACCCTACACTCTTTATTTCTTTAGCGATTTATTTCCAGCTGAGCAGAATCGTGCAATGTGTTACACACACACACACACACACACAGACTATACACTCACCTAAAGGATTATTAGGAACACCTGTTCGATTTCTCATGAATGCAATTATCTAATCAACCAATCACATGGCAGTTGCTTCAATGCATTTAGGGGTGTTGTCCTGGTCAAGACAAACTGAACTCCAAACTGAACTCCTGACTGAATGTCAGAATGGGAAAGAAAGGTGATTTAAGCAATTTTGAGCGTGGCATGGTTGTTGGTGCCAGACGGGCCGGTCTGAGTATTTCACAATCTGCTCAGTTACTGGGATTTTCATGCACAACAATTTCTAGGGTTTACAAAGAATGGTGTGAAAAGGGAAAAACATCCAGTATGCGGCAGTCCTGTGGGCGAAAATGCCTTGTTGATGCTAGAGGTCAGAAGAGAATGGGCCGACTGATTCAAGCTGATAGAAGAGCAACTTTGACTGAAATAACCACTCGTTACAACCGAGGTATGCAGCAAAGCATTTGTGAACATGACAATGAGTTCACTGTACTGAAATGGCCCCCACAGTCACCAGATCTCAACCCAATAGAGCATCTTTGGGATGTGGTGGAACGGGAGCTTCGTGCCCTGGATGTGCATCCCACAAATCTCCATCAACTGCAAGATGCTATCCTACCAATATGGGCCAACATTTCTAAAGAATGCTTTCAGCACCTTGTTGAATCAATGCCACGTAGAATTAAGGCAGTTCTGAAGGCGAAAGGGGGTCAAACACAGTATTAGTAAGGTGTTCCTAATAATCCTTTAGGTGAGTGTATATACATGTATATACAGTGGGGAGAACAAGTATTTGATAACCTGCAAAATTGGCAGTGTTTCCCACTTACAAAGCATGTAGAAGTCTGTAATTTTTATCAGAAAATCACATTGTATGATTTTTAAGTAATTAATTTGCATTTTATTGCATGACATAAGTATGATACATCAGAAAAGCAGAACTTCATATTTGGTACAGAAACCTTTGTTTGCAATTACAGAGATCATACATTTCCTGTAGTTCTTGTCCAGGTATGTACACGCTGCAGCAGGGATTTTGGCCCACTCCATATAGACCTTCTCCAGATCCTTCAAGTTTCGGGGCTGTCGCTGGGCAATACGGACTTTCAGCTCCCTCCATAGATTTTCTATTGGGTTCAGGTCTGGAGACTGGCTAAGCCACTCCAGGACCTTGAGATGCTTCTTAAGGAGCCACTCCTTAGTTACCCTGGCTGTGTGTTTTGGATCTTTGTCATGCTGGAAGACCCAGCCACGACCCATCTTCAATGCTCTTACTGAGGTAAGGAGGTTGTTGGCCAAGATCTCGTGATACATGGCCCCATCCATCCTCCCCTCATTACGGTGCAGTCGTCCTGTCCCCTTTGCAGAAAAGCATCCCCAAAGAATGATGTTTCCACCTCCATGCTTCACGGTTGGGATAGTGTTCTTGGGGTTGTACTCATCCTTCTTCCTCTGTGGTCCCAGCTCTCTTCAGGTCATTGACCAGGTCCTGCTGTGTAGTTCTGGGCTGATTCTTTACCTTCCTCATGATCATTGATGCCCAACAAGGTGAGATCTTGCATGGAGCCCCAGACCGAGGGATGACAGAACAGACTCTCATCTTGAACTTCTTCCATTTTCTAATAATTGCGCCAACAGTTGTTGCTTTCTCATCAAACTGCTTGCCTATTGTCCTGTAGCCCATCCCAGCCTTGTGCAGGTCTACAATTTTATCCCTGATGTCCTTACACAGCTCTCTGGTCTTGGCCATTGTGGAGAGGTTGGAGTCTGTTTGATTGAGTGTGTGGACAGGTGTCTTTTATACAGGTAACGAGTTCAAACAAGTGCAGTTTATACAGGTAATGAGTGCAGAACAGGAGGGCTTCTTAAAAAAAAAACTAACAGGTCTGTGTGAGACGGAAATCTTACTGGTTGGTAGGTGATCAAATACTTGTCATGCAATAAAATGCAAATTAATGTAAAAAAAATCATACAGTGCGATTTTGTGGATTTTTGTTTTAGATTCGGTCTCTCACAGTTGAAATGTACCTATGATAAAAATTACAGACCTCTACATGCTTTGTAGAGAGACCGACGTAACAACAGTCAATGGAAACCAAAATCACCAACTGATTGTACACAATTGAAATCACAGGCTGTTCCAACTTGCGTGAATTTCATCACAGCAACTCATAATGTGACTCAGTAGTGTGTATTGCCCCATGTGCATGTATGCACTCCCGACAATGTCTGGGCATACTCCTGATGAGACGGCATATGGTGTCTTGGGGGTTCTCCTCCCAGACCTGGATCAGGGCATCACTGAGCTCCTGGACAGTCTGTGGCGCTACTTGGCTGTGTCGGATGCACGGATACATAACGTCCCAGAGGTTCTCAATTGGATTCAGGTCTGGGGAAAGTGAGGGCCCTTCAACTTCAAGGGCATCAATGCCTTTGTCATCCAGAAACTGCTTACACACTCTGGCCACATGAGACCAGGCATTGCCCTGAACCAGGACCCAGGGCCTACTGCACCAGCGTGAGGTTTGACGATTTCATCCCAGTACCTAACAGCAATCATAATACCGTTGGCTAGCACTTGGAGGTTGGTGCGACCCACCATGGATATTCCTCCCCAGACTTTTACTGACCCACACCCAAACCGGTCATGCTGGATGATGTTGCAGGCAGCATAACGTTCACCAGGGCATCTCCAGACTCTTTCACGTCTGTCACATGTGCTCAGTGTGAACCTGCTCTCATCTGTGAAGAGAACAGGATGCCAAAGGTGGAACTGCCAATTCTGGTGTTCTCTAGCGAATGCAAATCAAGCTGCATGGTGCTGGGCTGTGAGCACAGGTCCCTCTAGAGGATGTCGGGACCTCATGCCACCCTCATGAAGACGGTTTCTGACAGTTTGGTCAAGAACATGCACACCAATAGCCTGCTGGAGGTCATTTTGTAGGGTCCCCGGCAGTGTTCCTCCTCGCACAAAAGAGCAGAGACCGGTCCTGCTGCTGGGTTGATGCCCATCAACATTCCTGTCCAGCTTTCCCTGTGTAACAGCCCGTCTCCTGGTATCTCCGCAATACTCTTGAGACTGTACTGGGAGACACAGCAAACCTTCTTGCCACGGCATATATGGATGTGCCATCCTGGAGGAGCTGGACTGCCTGTGCAACCTGAATGGGCTGCAGATACCGCCTCATGCTACCAGCAGTGACAAAGACACTAGCAAAATGCAAAACTAGAGAAGAATCAATCAGGAAGGATAAGGAGAGAGCAATTGTCTGTGGCCAACACATGCAAAGCCATTCCCTTTTTGGGGGTTGTCTTGCTGTTCCTCTCCAGTGCACCTGTTGTCACTCACTTGCACCAAAGCAGGTGACATTGATTCACAATCGGTTATGCTTCCTAACTGGACAGATTAATATCCCTGAAGTTTAATTGACTTGGTGTTATACTGTGACGATTACATGTTCCCGTAATTTATTCATACAGTATGCGTACAAACACACAAACAATAATAAGAAATACTATCATTTTGCTGCTCACATGCAGACATGTGATTATTCTTTTCATTTTATCTTGATGATCAACATACACAGCTTAACATACCAATTGGATTTGTTGCATACACAGACCATAAAATACATAGACCTTAGATGGTAGAAAATCTAATTGTCTGGCTAATGGTAACTAGGACGTTTTCTTCACAATCTCAATGAGACCACCCTGTGATCCTCTAGTATGGTATAGCATATAGATAATGGTGCTTCAGTTGATTCACACACACACACAAACACACACATACGTTCCATATCCCCTGAACATATTCCAAACCTTAACCTACTTACCTAGCCCTAAAGGGTCACTCTAAAATTGAAACCTACTGTAACTAAAAGTAACCCCAATTAGAATACAATGGCTAATTTTACTATAAAAATAACCACTTCTCTGCAAATCATATTTTTCCTTGTGGCGACAGATTTCTAAGTTGTGTTCACATACAACAGGAAAAAACAGACACACACTGAGTGAGAAACAAGGCATCTAGCAGGACGTAATCCAAAAATGCCACATTAAGTAGAGTCTGGTCTTTCAGAAAGCAGCTATATTAACTATGTATATTTGAGACATGCCAACCAAGTTAGGTTGATTTGAGAGAACCAAAGACAAAGGAAAATGTCAGAAGAGCAAGAAAGAAAAAGGACTTCTCAGTTTTATTGCACTCAAAGAACTGAAACCAAAATTCTTAAAGAGATATAAACCATATAAAACATCCTCTATAAAATGTGTTACTACATTACGGCAGTTTATTGGAGATTTCTGCAATAACTTTAACACACATTCAAAACCTCAGCAACTTGAATTTAGACAAAACAGTTGACTAATAAAATCACCTAATGTACATCTGTCATTATATGCTAATTGCATAAGGCTCCAGGCGCATTTTCAACTGTTGTCATTAATTTTCCATGCATGCATTAATGACAGAACAGGCAGCGTGAGCCAGGGGAAGGGAGGAGACTGGCAAAGCTCTGGAGTGCTGGGTTCAAATGACAAGGCCATCAGTGACAGAGAAATTAGAAGGAAGAAAAGAGAGCAGCGGGTAAAGAAGAGGCCATCGCAGGACTCCGCGGCAGCTGGTTTTAGGCTGACCAAAACTAGGTCATCACAGACTCTAGGATACAGAAATGAAAGGCTAAATTGCTTTGCCAAAGCTGAGAAAGAGAGCGAGTGGGAAACATAGATACACTGCATACAGAGAGCTATGCTCATTTTAATTGCATGTAGTACAACGTGAAACACATTTCTGTCACAAGGGTAACTGCTTTGGACTAGGTCTGTTTCTCAAAAAACACAAACTACCTCTCCGAACACAATACCCAGCAACGGTGAGTACCAGTGGTACTTCAGGGCATAGGTCTTCAACCTTCTCCTGGGGACCCCGAGCCATCTCAGTTTAGTTTTTGCCCTGAACTAGCTCACCTGATTCAACAGGTAAGGGTTTGTTAATTAGTTCCAAAGTGGATTCAGGTGTGCTAGCTCAAGGATACGTCTATTATTAGATGGAACGGCTGGGGGGTCCCCAGGAGAGGGTTGAAGACCTATGCTTAAGGGTGTCATCAGTTACCTATATTTAGTTGGGTAAATCCTAGCAATTGATAATTTGACATTATTATCTGGGTTTTACAATGCCCTCAGAGATTTATGGATATAGTACATCTTGCCATTTACGTCAGATGGTTTCATAGATGATCAGCAGGGTGAGACAGCAACAACGATGACTATGGCTTAGATTAGATGGCTTTTCATAAGAAATCCAACATTTCAAAGTTTCAGTACATATTTTCAGCTACAGTTTTGTTGCTTTTTTGTTAACATATTGCTACACGTTTAACTTTAATGACAACTTCTGGCCATTAAACAAACATTTTGTTGTGCACATAAGAAATGAATTACTCTTTGTTGGCAGAGGAAGATCAACCGTTATTTATTGAAACTGCTTGCATACAAAATATATTGCACTATAACCAAACAATGTCAACATAAAACCCAATCTGTTCCGCTAATATGTACAAAGAAAATATTGCCCATAGTGCAGTAACATACAAGGCCAGTCTACCTTGGTTCAGTATCTACAGTATTTCTGGTTTCAGATCTGCTTTCAAACAACAGCCTACCAAGAGTGTAAGAAGAAATGTTTTACAATTTTATTTTTTGTGAATTGTATACAGGTACATTCTCAAAATAAATAATTACAAAACAGTCTGTTTGGCAAACTGACACATTGCTTATCCTTGACCACAGCGTACACTGTGAGCTGCAACATCTTGTCTGTTTACGGTCTGTTTTTAAACATACTGTGTGGGCAGGGCTACATAAATGCCCAGACGGTTGTTGCTGGTACCATTCTGGAGACCATGACCCATGATGCTCAGGTGGTTCAAAACAACCTGGTTAGATTTTTCTTCAAGTCTGCACAACTCAGCTGGACTAAACTGAAAACAATGTTCAAAAAGGTGTTTCTGCTGCTGATCTCATCGCTCAGCTATTACTACAAAATATTAAATTCACTCAACTTCATCATACTCATTCATATAAAATCCTAAAGAAGACTTACTCAGATGTGGGCCAGTTAATTATTGACTGTTAATGCTGGGGAGAGCATTGGCTGGACATTGGCAAAATTACAGCAACACAGAGGCTCAGACAGTTGTTCACGGATGCCCATTAGCTGTACACCATCAATTGATGGAATTTAGAGACTAAAGAAAACTAAATAAATTAGAACAGAATACTAGGCAGACCGTCACAGTAGTTTTTTTGTGTTTTTTTTTTTTTTTGTCAACTGTAAACTAAGGTTTTAATGCACAAGCACTGATCCGATATAAGACATATGGTTATAACATGGGGACTAATCATCCTCCATACAGCAAAGGTACAGTAGAGTTATCTATAGGGTATCTAAACTTGGTAATGTTGACAGCATTCATGTGATTCACCTGCTGAGAAATCTTATCACATCATAGTTTATATAGATCATATTATTTAGTAGTTGCAGATAAAAAGAAATTAAGATAAGTGCACATTTGAAAATCCATCCGAAATAGCAAAAAAAAAAAAAGAAGATTCTTTTAACAAATAACATAATATACAGTACGCAAACCCCCTTTATCAGTGTTGCAATCTACTGAACAATTAGTCAATATCCTATAAACAATGTTAGGGTTTAAAGAGACTTGAGTAAGCTTGTCTTTCCATTGAACCTTTGAAATGAAAAACCAACAAAAGTAATTGTTGGTCAATGCAATGTGAAAGGACCATGTGCTCAATATCTCTTCCTAGTTTGACATAGTTCATGTTAAAAGAGCCATATCGGAGTTCTTTCAACAAGAAGGTAGGTACAGTGTCTAGACAATTTGGAGTGATATCTGAAGTTAGTCTCCATTTAATGTAGCCAAACTGCAAAATGACAAATTCATTTGCTAAGACTTAAGTCAAAATGTATACAAACCCACTGAATCTTCCTCCACTGTGTGTCTGTTTGTAAGATAGATATTAAGTTCATGGTCTTTCCATCCTTTCCAAAAGGCTAGAACATTTTAAATCATCCCCATTCAAGCTAAATTCAGCACACAAAAAACTGAAACAAAGCAACACTGTAGAAAACTCAAGATCGCTGAATTTCCAGAATGTCAAAACGTATGACACCTTTGAACATGCATTGCAAGGTTAAAAATACATACTTTTTCTATGACGGTGAGCTGTGTGTTCACTACATACAAGTAAAATCCATTACTGTTTTCCAATGTCTTCTTCCCTGATTTTGACTTCTATATGTGATACTATCCAGAAGAGATAAAGGCACAGATCAGTAAGAAGGGTTATTCTTTTTGTCATTTTAGTTTTTTTGCTAATGATGCAGCCGTGCCCTCACATGGTAATGAGTTCTATATTCCATTGCCATGCCATGAGAGAGAGAAAGCAGGAAAGACCAAACAACCCAACCCTCTCCCCGGAGAATAGGCTAAAACATGAACAAGTGATAAAGCCATAGCCTTGAAGAAACACAGGTGGCGTCTCATCGTTTTAAACATTTACTCTCCACGGCTTTTAATTGCCTGATAGGTAGTTGTCAAAAATGTCAATTAGAAAAAGACTGCAGTCTCGGTTTCCTTTCTGTTAACCCCTAAGACCCAAAGACCGCTGCTTCCCCGGACACAGTAACCCTATCTAACACCCCACCCACCACTGACGCTGTGGGAGTCGGTTTTGTCCAAAGTGTGCTTAATTTTAGCCCTGACCTGCTTTTCTTTGGCCTTACGTGTCTCTAATGAAGAAGCTTCTGGATTGATGAAGGGGTGAGTGTGAGACGAGGGATCGCCCTGTCAGCTCCATCTACGCCACCCCGTTCACCAGTGCTGCAGTTACGGCACAGGCCTCCCCACCGGGGCCTTCCTGCTTGTCCTTCTTGATAGGTGGCTCTTTGAAGGGTCTCTGCCTGTTGGCTCCGGGGCCAGGTCCGTCACCTGTGGGGAACGGGGGTCCCTGGGGTCCTCTGGCGGCAGCATGAACGCTCCTCTCATTGTTTCCGTCCACTCGGATCTGTGGGAACGGAAGGACCGAGTGCATGAGATGGGAGATTACACTGAGGAGATGCGGGACAATGGAGCACCACCTCTTATAGATTCCTTCGATTTCAGACTAGTATGGCACATTGGATGCATTTCTTTCCCATTCCGCCAGAAAACATTGTCACCCATGCAATCACCACATTTGCACAGGAGTATTAAGACACTGCACACTGGCAATGTGGATCACAAGCTTTAGGTCTTTCTAATTCGAATGAAGTAAAACCCTCTGCGAGAGGTTACTGACAAGGCAGCTATGTTTTGTGTCCTGATAAACATTTAAACTGAATGTTACATGATGTGCTAAAATTGACAATGTGTAAAATACCTTTGTTACCAAAAGGTAACCTTTGCAAATATCAGCTTGTAATTCACATTCAGTGAATATACAGTGCATTTCTCTTTAAATATGTTTTTGATAATAATAGGGTACAGGCTGACACCTAGTGGTAGTGTCGTGACACAGCAGGACGCTGCCAGGCGCAAAGAACATTTAAGATTCCTGATTCCTTGAATTCCTTACCTGCAAAGAATCTTCCTGGGGCCTCAGTTTAGAGTCTCTGGTATTTCTCAAGCGTGACTCAGTCCACTGGACATCTTCGGCTAATTAGGAGCCCAACGGACAAACACACAAGTTAAAAAATAAAAAGATTAAAACGCTGTCATGGTATGATGGTGTTATTACTCTATGACTCATACAGCAGTAAATAAAACTCTAAGGCATGGAGTTCATGAGCAGACTGACACAGTGACGCGGGTTAAGTACATAAGCTACTTTGAATAAGGACGGCACAGTGCAGACCTTTGAAGACTCCCCCTCTTCCCCTCCCGCCCCGTCCACGAGGGCCCCCTCCTCTCTTGCGCGTGTCGGGTCGTTTGGGGAAGCCCCCGGTCAGCTCGTCAGTGGGGGCCAGGGACCAGTCACTTAGCTCCTCCTTGTGATCAGACTCGGACTCTGAAGCATTGGAGGCCTCAGAGTTGGTGCCTGGTGAGAAAGGATGACGTTATTCTGGAAACCAGCCTGGTTTTGAATATTTGAAGTGTGGCAGGGGTAAAGAAAGCTTGAAAAGAGGTTTACTGTTGCTGTAAAGGAAGCAAACACATTTTGCAGCATCGGATAGCTATTTATTTTAAACGTCATGCAAAAAAAAAAAAAACTGGCTTGGGTCTTTGAAGTGGGGATGTCGTTTTCCATCCAAATGTTGGATTTATGCTGCTGAAGAGTGACACTTCTGCTTTGCCCCAAGCTAATTGATGATAATATTATTAATTCAATGCACATAAGAGATGCAAATAATTTTGCCTTGTCGATATTAGCTACTGTTTAACAGCCAATCTCATGTCTTTTTCGTGCAGTGGCACAGGACACCCGCATGCATTCAGTTATTTGCCTGCACTGAGTTGACATTTCACCACCCTGGCTTCGTAGCTTGAAATATACATTCATAAGTCAGGCATACACTCATTTATAGAATATATGATCAGATGAAATATACATAATCTAATCTATTTTTTTTGGGCAGGTCTGAAAGTAGCCAAGGAAGCAAGCTCCGAACATTTGAACTAGTCCTCAATCAGTGAACGTTTTACTAAGTTGTGTGGCGATATGAGCCAGTTGGTAAAACAGAGAACCATATGGACATGCACATCTACACTGTTCCATTAATACCTGATGCAAAAGCAGGACCCCCGCGTCGGCCCCGGCCTCCTCCCCCCCGGCCAAAAGGCTTTCCTCCCCTCTGGGAGCCACTGCCCATCATGCCAAGGCCCATTCCGCCATTGTCCACGATAAATGTCTTGTTGTCAGGACGTCCAGGCCCCGGAGCCCTGGGTCCTCCTCCCCCGATCTGCCTCAGCTGCTCGTCAATTTGCAGCCGCTCCATGCGAAGCTGATCCACTTCCTACAGGGAGACACCACAGGTCTGGGTTATCTGCATTCAACAGCATCTTATTTATTTCCGAAATAAATTCTCTCACTTATTCTATAAGCTGGGTACTATCCATTATTCTGATGAAGTTACAATCTAACTTCATTCAAGCAATAACGCTCGAATGAAAACTAAAGTAGTTTTGGATGAAACCATTTGCTAAATGACATATGCATATAATAACATCCATTATGGAAAAAAAACAGGGGCCAGCTTCAAACCTTCAGATAGTTGAGATGATAGTCCAATAGAACTTTAGCATTTGAAATGCTTTCCTTTGTTCCCACAAAGACAAACGGCACCATACCCTGCAAGAGAAAGAGACAAGATCTAAAACTAAGCAGGTGCAAAGTTATCAGTAGAAAAATATTTGAGTCAATCCAGAGTCGATATAATTCTAACCATTCACCTCATCCACTGGAGATGGCTTCTTGTCGTTCTCTGCCTCAATCCGAACACGAACGACACCAGATTTATCCACCACTTCCTGGATCAACTTTCCGTTTTTCCCAATCACTTTTCCTGGCAAAAGATGTGTTATTAGATTATGAATGATGACCAAAGTGAGATGAGTTGTGATTACTTTTATAAATAAAACAATTGTATGTCCACTTTACCCACTAAATTCCTTGGTACTTTGATGACATCTTCTGAAAATTCCAGAAAGCTCCTAGCCTTGCGGACAGCTTCTTGATCCTGCAATTCAATCGATCCAAGAGAAGTTAAAATAAACCCATCTCCACCTAGTATGTATGACAACGTTAATATAGCTTTTAGGTAATGACATTTTTAAGCTTCCATATTATTTGTGCTAGTAGTAGTGCAGTGTACGCCCACCTCTCCATAGATGTGGAAGGTGCAAGTCTCCTCATCCAGGTCTATAGTGGTGACACCAGGTACTTTCCTGGCCTGCTGGATGTTGGCACCATGGGTCCCAATGGCCAGCCCCATCAGGTCATCCCGGACCACAAACTGTTCATGGAACCTGGATGCCAGCTGGCGAGAGCTCTAAACAAAAAAACATTACTCATAAACAGATCTATGTCACGTCATCTAAAAACAACACTTATTGAGGTATACAAGGCTTTGTCTTCATTTGAGTATTTCAACTTTCCATACTTCCAGTTGGCGGCTGGCCTCCTCGTTCCTCTGCATTAGGGACAGCTTGGTGCGCAGACTCCGGAAATGCATGTCACTCAGCATCTGTGCTCTTTTGGTTGTGACTTCATTCACAGACTAAAACCAGAGAGGTAATGTGAAATTTAACAATATCTAACAGGGACTGAGTTAGAAAACTTAAATGAGCCAGAAAAAGAATCAAAACATACCAGAATGACTAGCTGTTTTTGGTCTGAGTCATATGTAACATTGAATGCTCCCACTGCCTTCTTAAAATCTTTATGAGAGTCTTTTGTGCACCTGAGAACACAAAACAGTTTCCCCACAAAGCACCATTCACACATCATCCAAAAAATTTGAAATCAACCACACACAGTGCTGAACTTTACTTACATTTGCCGCAGGTCCTCTGGGACATCCAGACGAATTTTCAGGAATGAGTTTTTCGTTGCTGGTTTGTTTGGGTTGACAGGTCGTAACCTCTCTAATGTAACTATTTCATTGAGCGTGGCATCACAAGCTGCATACTCTATGACATAAAACTGTAAGAGAAGAAAACATGTATTGAGTCACATATTGTGCTATTGTTTTTGACAATACACAGTATCATACAGGAAATTACAAGATATTTTAAGTAAAATGGCAAAATTAACTGTTCCTTCAACTTCTATTGAAATAGAGAATCAACTTGTCTTTAGGACTTTTATTACAATGACTGATAAACAAACCAAAAAAATAGAAAAGCTCAGCGAGTAGAAGTGATTGTGGTGAATGGGGAGGGGGGTACACTGGTTGTTTGAAGAGCAGCTATTTATGGGCCAATGCCAGCTTGTTGTGAGATGTGGCCAATACGCTGTTCCTTTGCTAATCCGAAACCAAGTGTATGAAACATTTGCATATAAAATTGTTCATTTAACGCATTAAATTACAAATGGACCACTGTATATGGCTAGCTAATAGCTATGCAGTACTTAAAATGAAAACAACGACCGTCAACTAGATATTTTTGATGTTCATAATGATTTGGTTTCAGGTAACTATATTCACTTGGTCTGTTAAAAAAAACTGTTAAACTTGAAAAACAAAAAGAAAAGTGAAAAAAAACTAAGACCAATTGTCTGTATACAACTCTAAGAACATCAGTGGTGGGGGAAATGAATACTACCTGTTCATCAATCAACACAATATATCTTTGTTGCTAGTGTTTCACATAGTAAATGTATTTGATCAAAGTTCTGACAAGCACATTAGTTGCCCTCACTCTAAACAGCTCTTCCTGAGTAAGAGAGCAGCGTTTCAAGACACAGTCAAACAAATCACGTGATTTAAGATGATAGACATGTCGGTTGCAGTTCGTCCATCACAACATAAACGGTTTTCTTTTTGGCTTACTACACGTAGCTACTGAAGCTTGTAGCCGGGGAAGTTTTAGTTCAGGCCTATCCTCAACTAACCCTAATTTATTTGGTACCTGGCAAACACTTGCATTTACAGCTGCATTAAACGTACCTCCCCCTTCACCATGCGGACTTTTGCCAGCCACCATCCACATGGTTCTTTGTCATTTGCTCTAGAATAAACCTGCGGAGAGAGCAGTGGATAACACTTTAGTACAATTCCTTAAGTTCTTCTCTCTGACATCCATTTAAATTGGTCACTTCGCTTGCAAAACATTTTCACTGAAAAACATTACCAATAATCAATAACAACCCAAAATAGCAGTTCCTCTCTGCCATTACAAAACACCAAACTAGTGAACAAATGTTGAAAGATGTTACAATACCACTTTCAGTGGTTGTTTGGTACATCAAAATGTCCCAAACAATGTTTTAGCATATTTGTTCATAACTCATCCCCAACAGTTAAGTTGGTGCAGTCCAGAGAAAAACAGGGAGGCCAGCGGCCTAAAGGTTAGAGCAGGGCTACCTAACCCTGTTCCACACTTATGACTAATCTGATTTAGCTTCTCATCCAGGTAATTATTAAAAATCAGGTGATTTAAAATAGGTTGAAAAATAAGCTACAACACGGCGGCTCTGCAGGAACAGGGTGTGGCAGCTCCATGTTAGAGCATCCGACAACCAACAAAAAAGGTTTTAGATCAAATTCCAAAGCTGGCAAAGTAAAAAGAAATAGTTCTGAATCAGAATCTTTCATTATGCTCCCAGGTCATTGCTTAAAATTAGAATGTGTTCAGTATGGATTGCCAACTTTTCAGGTTAAACAAGGGTAGCAACAGTAATAATAATTTGCTCAATGTACTATTTAATACTTGCCCTAGCTTACATGCTAGTTAGACTATTAGCATAATGCAATGGAACAAATTTACTGTGGAAAGGAAATGACTGGACAGCACCAAAGGAGCGCTAAATGTCAGAAAGAATGACAAGAAAATCACCTCTACACCTCTCAGACGATCATTAACCTTTTGCAGCAACGCAGTAAATGCTGATAACTTATATTAAAATATTACATTATTTTTCTCCCTAAATTTGTGATGTCCAATTTGCGACTATGGCCTTTCCTCATTTCAACTACGCCAAAGCAGGTCTTGGAGAACTGAAGCTCAAGAGTTGTGTCCTCTCCCATCTTGCCAAGTTGTTCTGATTCTTATCAGACTGTTGCCCTATCCGGCATTCAGCCATCCACCTCCAGGCAGAGCTAATTTGCACCACCCTCTGCAGTACATCTGGGTACTGTTTGTATGCCATAACCTTGATTTCAACTCCTGGCTGCAATGATGCAGCAGTAGTGACCGGTAGTGAACGACGACCACCATGCCACTTCTCAGCCTGCTTGTTTTAAAACTGTAATTTCTCCTTTTCTCCCCAATTCAATATCCATGTCCCATGTACACCTAGGAATAGCCTGCTCTTTCTTTTATCAACCATCAATTTAGAAGCTTAAAATTAATTCCATATCAGAACCTTGTTCGCAAAAAGATTTAATCAGTGGCTCATCTGGTTTGGCCTTTAGACAACTTGAACGGGGTAATCTCTGTCGCAACCAGATATTCGCATCACTGTGATTTTCTAAGCCAAAAAGCCTTCTGGGGAAAAAATGAATATTATATTGACAGTAAATGCAGTGATTATAGAATGCAACGATACAACACTCCCAGCCTTTTCATATTAGTCACATTGTTGATGATTTATGCGGGTACACTGACATAATTGAAACCACAACATCTGCAAAATGGTTCTGCTCTATTCTGATATGTAGATTATTTTGGGGGGTTCACTCCTCTGGGCCGCTGCCTCAGGTGCACATAGTGTTGCAGTATGTTTGAATCCAGCCAACATTTTTATTCACAAACACTTTCACCACTGTCTCTTAAACAAAGCATACTAATTATAAAAAAAAAAAAATTATTACACAGTAATGTGCACAAGCACAGTTTTACACTACCTGCAGAAGTTGTTTAAAGCAATTTATTTGGGAAGTGTTCATTTGCTTAAAAAAAAAACACTTGACAGAGATAAGGAAATCCAACGAAGAACTTGCTAAAAATCTGGCAGTGTCATTTGTTACTGAAGTATGTGTTTCAACCGTAAAAATAAGTCTTAAGAAATGGCCATCTTTGACTGATTGGAAACAACTTATAGCACAAAAATTAATGACCCAAAACACTCTGCAAAAATAATAAAACCTACTTGGTGCGGAAGCCTGCAGACCTCCGCATTAATTAATCCCTTGGTCATGGAAAAAAGTAATGCAACATGTGACAATGTGTCACTCCAGACATCGCCCAACCCTAATTGCCATTGACTGATGGAAGGGAAGTCCTTATCCGTTACTTACAGCACATACCTCAACTTCATCACTCTCGTTTATCTCTTTCTGAAAACCTGTGGGCGGAGGAAATCGAACATCATGGAAGGGAATTTGACGCTCTGGTTGCCAACTGAAAGAGTAGAAAAAACAAATAAAACCAGGGCAATTTGCAAGTACAACTGAACGAGAAAACGTTAAAATCAAAAGAGAAACCAACTTATTTGCAAGAACAGACTGTTGTAGATGACCTGAGTCCATGGTCGTGGTTAATTAATCATAATCATTGTCTGATCCAATGATTATGATTAGTGATTGGCCAGAACCAGTTTACTGTAAATGCATTGACATGTACTCCTTGATGTTGGTATGATCATTTTGATAAACAAGGGTTGGGGCTGATTCACGTAGCCTAACTAACGTTACTTTGTTAGCTAATATTACATTAGTTCGCTACTGTAATAACCACTTGGATAAATAGCTATGCTAGCTAGGTAAGGTACAGTAGTTAAGTGGATTAGCTATGCTGCCAGAATGAAAGTTAACAACTCACTTGTTTTCAAAGGACACAGTGACGGCAGTTTCATGAACATCCTTTAAATAGGCCTACACGGAGAAAAAGGTTGTGAGAAATATACAAAAGTTAACTATTATGCAAAGCCAGGCAGACAAATCAACAAGGCTAACGTCACAGTATCTACAGTAAGTAAACGTGAACAGGTCAAACTTGCTAGCTACCTAAAGTTAGGTAGTTACTTGATGAAAAAAACTAACAAATGCCTCCGCCGTGCAAGGACACCACAGTCTAACTAGATATTCCATGACTGTTTCTAGCCAGCAGTAGCAAATATTAGAACAACATATGTAGTATTAGTAGCTCGAAGTCTGACGTTAGCGAGCTAACATTGGTTGGCCCTGGACTGTCTTGTCTGGGCCTGACGTTAAACCTAGTTGGCTGGGTTAGTTAGATAGCCAGTAAAAATGTCAGCCCACTGACTGATACGAACGTCAATGTAAACCAATTAGCTAGTTAACTGATGTTAGCTACCTACAAACCCACCGTGTAGAAAGCCCCACTTGTCCCCCTGACTTCAACCGCTAGCTCGTCCATTACGCGTATGCTAAGCTAAGGCTAGCTGGTTAGCAAAGAACAGGGTGCGTGCAAAACTCTGTTCTTGTATCCCCAGTACGTCGTATCCTAGTTGGACCCTAATTATTAGATTCGCAAAGTTGCAGTTCGAGATTTATAAAGAAACGAAAGCGAAACATTGAAATTACGCTACAAGACACAGTTCGCAAATGCTCTTGCACGCATCGATGTAAACATAGGAGCCTCCCTTCCCCTAGTCACGTGAGAAGGGTAAACTTTTTCAGTTTCATTTCATTGGCTTCTTTCTCATTTTTATCCCAACTGGTTTCTAATCAAATTAGTGTTTAATCTCAGAGGTTGGTTGTGTGTTGAAAGGGTTAGACTGACGACTTTACAATGAACCATTCATCTGCACTAACTACCATCCCGGAATATCGTGCATTCTTTTGATGCAAGAGTGGATTTTTCGTATGTGGCACCAGGAATCAAATTAACAATCGTCGCGTGGCACGCTGCAACCTCATCCAATTCAGTAATACAGAACCGCTCTTAACTCCAGTAATGTGTTTTGAGCTTTTGGAAGCAAAACAGCCTCTCAACATCACCACCATATTTCAGAGTGGGGATTAATTTTTTTTCTGCACTGGTGTTTGTGGCTAAAAACAGGTTAATAAACAAAAAATATTTTTCGTAGCCTTTTTTTGCTGGACCGCGTAAGCGGAGCCGGCCAAGATGAGCGAATGTCACTGACTGACCGAAGCCCGCCCGCCCGCCTACCCCTTGTTAAATAGCGTAGCGATTCGAGAAGCAGACCTGCGAACTACAGATCCCGTGTTCGTATCTCTAAGCAAATACACATTGTAAATTATTCTGCATAGGCAAACAATTACTGGCTAAAACCTCCAGTGACTACCTTATAGTAAGCCTGAAATAAAACAGCTTACGGTTGTAGTGCACCTGTTTTTGTGGATTTTCTAAGTATGCGTCCGTGCATGCATTTTGGGTCAGGATAGACAAACACATTTGCTGGCTACAACAAAGGCTACAGAAGTTACTTTAAAGTGAGCCTTAACTAAAACTGTATAAGCGACTGTTTCTGGCATGGAAAAGTTAATCTTCAGACTCGCTAGCAATTGATCAATTCCTATGATCATTCCTAAGAAGTTAGTAGATACCAGTAAGACTATTACTGGCTAATAAGCTGTTCAGTGGCTAAAGCTAACAGTTCATAGACGCTGTTTGTGGTGGAGGTAAACTTAATAAGAAATGTTAGTCAGTTTAACACAATGCTCAATAGTGTTTAGCGATTGGTGAAATGCATAATGCTGTGGCGTTATGGTTAAAGACAGTGCCTCTCACATGGAAGGCTCAAGTTTTAATCTATTGTGAACAACATTTATTTTATTTCCATGATTCTCTTATCATTTCACTTGATGAAAAAGTTAGTTATCGTCATCTTTCTTGGTAGTTACTGTATCAATTTCATTCACGAATGAAAGAAAAAAGAACTTTGTTATGCCATGAAAGAAAGAAAATAAGTTCTTATGCCATGAAATGAAATAGCTTTGGCAGATGTAGCAATTGCTCAATTCCTATGACCATTCCAGTAACATAGTAGATACTGGTAAAGCCTATTACTGGCTAATAAGCTGTTCAAACGGCCAGTGGCAAAATCTAACAGTTCATAGACGCTATTTGTGGTGGAGGTAAACTTGGTAAGAAAAGTTAGTCAATTTAACTGTATCAGTATTATTCCAAAATGGCCAATTAGCTGTTAAAACAGCCAGTGCCAAAATAGGATTTGTTCATAGACACAAGAGGCTATACTGACACCTGTCCAATGTAGAGTTCTGTGGTGTAGTGGTTAGTGACACAGTCTTTTGTGTTGGTGACCTGGGTTCAAATCTTTAGAGGGCAATCATTTCTATTGTGGTCTGGCTGAACTAGGCTTGCCTGGTTTTTTTCTTTACCAATACTTCTTGAGGGTACTAAATGTGAAATACTCAAGTCATGGGAAAACTAACCCGCTTCAGTATGCTTACACATGTGGACAAAGATCCTCAAACGACCAGCATAGCTAGGCAACGTGGAGGCAGTCCTCACACCCTGAATGGTCGCGACTACCTCCTCAGTCAGTCCCCAACCACAGCAACCTGGCCCTCTCAGGAGCCAGGCCCGCAGCGGCTGGCCCAGCACAGAGAACACCCTGATTGAGCTGTTCGCCTGTGTCAACCCCCCGTGGCGGTACGGGATCGGCCATGGTGTCCCCGCCGCCATTTGGGCCGCCTCCGGAAACAACAGGGCACCCGGGCCAAAGGGGGCAATCAGAATGAGCGACGGCCCCTCTGAAAGCACCTGAGACATGACAGGGAGAATGCACTGGAGTGGGGGAAATGGGTATTCTGTTCACGTAAGCAACCGCCGTGCAATTGTCTGATCACACCAACACGTCCCGACCCCTCAGGGTCGGTGCAAAGTGCAGGAGCACGTGCCTGATTGTGTCCAATTCCAGCCAGTTGATGTGGCGCTCTGACGAAGACCACACCCCTCTGACTGAGTACGACTGGCACGTCCCACCCCAGCCCGTCAGGGACGCATCTGTAAATACCGGGACCCAAACCGACACTCTGCCCATGGGAACCCCACTTAGCAGAGTACGTGGGTCTCTCCAGTACGCTAAGTCTGGCTCCATAGAGCTCAGGACCTTGACCAACTGCCGGTGACGCACCACATCTAACTGGAGATGTGCGAACCAGCGTTGTAGGCCCCGCATGTGGGCGTGAGCTAAAGACATCAAGCCCAGCAGCGACATTACTGTGTACACCGGCACCGTATGCAACGGTCGGACGTGGGCCAGGGCCCTCAGAGTGGCCTCTCTCCGTGTCTCGGACACGTGTGCCCTCATAGACACTATGGATAACTGGAGCCCCAGAAATATCACCTGTTGACTGGGCTGAGGGGCGCTCTTCTTCCAGTTCACCGCAAACCCCAGTCACCAAAATGCCTGCGAATACCTGCGTGTATTCGTATGCCTGACCCTGAAAAGCAAACCGCAGGAACTTCCTGTAAGCGTCCTTTAAGTCGATACTGACGCATAAATCTCCGGGGTGCACGCACTCCAAGAGACGTTTTGTCGTGAGCATGCAAAACAGCCTCTTCGACTCATGCCTGCCGTTTTCTTGGGCACCAGGAAGTGAGACACTGCCCCTATATCTCCCTTCAGATATCAGATGCATGTGTCACCTGGGCTGAGCTGTCCATCTCCCCATCGGTTACAACCGTAACCATGGAGATAGAGGCTCCAGCAGGTGGCGCAGCTGAATACAGCTGGCCTGAGACCTCAGTGGGGCGAGTAGAGAACTCCTCCTCGCCTAACAGAACCCTGCCCGGGCTCCCACACCTGCCAGCCACCCCAGTGGCAGAAGGAGGGGAAGCCACAGACTTATGTAGACGGAGACCACCGCCAGAGACTGTCTGAGGGCAGGAAGACTGAGGGCAGAGACTGTCTGAGGGCAGGAAGACCGCTCACTAACCTTACCGGGCCTGCAACAGCCGTCTGCAATGAAGGCTCACTCACTGGTAAATAAGGTGCACACACCAATAAGGTGCACACACCATCCAAGGGATACTCCCTGCCAAAGAGTCATGTATGGCGTTTCGGGGAACCCGAAGAGGAAGCAGGTACCGGCAGATGGGGACCCAGCCGGAGACGCTCCTCCCTATTCTTTTTCTGGCACACTAGGGCCTCCGTGACCGTGGCGCCAAAGAGCGCGTCCTCCTGCAACGGGGCATTTTCTCCAGCTCCTTCAGGGAGGTCAGTGCCAACTTCTTCCGGCCCCACTCGTTCTGCCAGCGGGAAGGGGGAGGAGACGACCTCGGGGGGTGAGGTTCCCTTCCCTCACGCTGCACTGGTCGAGCCACATCCGGTTCTGATGCGCCCGTCGACCTGGCACGGTGATGTTGCGCACGGCGACGCAGCCGACCCCCAGATCTCCGTGACCCCGAAGCCTCAGGGGGGACAGGGGACCCCGAAGAGGGAGCAGGTACCGGCCAGGCTGAGACGCTCCTCACTATCCTTTTTCTGGCGCACGAGGGCCTCCGTGACCGTGGTGCAGAAGAGCGTGTCCTCCTACAATGGGCGCTGAGGAACGGCATCTTCTCCAGCTCCTTCAGGGAGGTCAGCGCCAGCTACAGGTGCCTGACCTTCACTACCGACGTGGGCATCACCTGTCCGGCCGAGAGGTAGTTAGCCTGAGTGAGTTTCAGCCACCTCACTCACCTCAGCCAGGGATAACAAGGTGCAACCCTCTGTCATCCCGGCCACAGCCGCCGTCAGGAGGCCCACGTTGTTGCAGGCCGCCAGGGACTGCACAGACCGGGTTGTTCCAGGTACTCAGGCCTGGCACCAGGGAAGTCGCCAAGGCGGGTTCTAGGGGCAGAATGCCCCTACTTAAAGTCTCCAGCCGAGGTGGGACTTAACCATACCCCGGGTCATGAAGGGGGCCCCCCACGCTTCCTCCGTGTACTTGCGAAGGGAAGGGACCTCCGGCGCCGCAGTCCAGAGGTCCTCCCCAAAGAGGTCCTCCCCCTCCTCCGGCACGGGCACCGGCATTGGAATCCGCAGGCGCAGGGTAGCAGCGTAGATGGCAGGGAAGAAGTCCTCCTTCACTGCCGAGTGGTCGACAATCCTGTCCTTCGCAGGGGCGACCTCCTCCTCCAAAGAGGAAGAGTTGGAACAACTCCGCACCTGCTCAGGCTGAGTGGGGGAGAACAGTTCCTGAGGTGGAAAGAGCCGTAGCCGGGCCGGTCCCCTCAACCTCCGACCCCGACTCCTGAAAGGAGTCCTCCTCAGAGAGGAGAGAGAGGATGTCGGCGAGAGAGACCTCCTCAGCAAAGTATGCCAGCCTGTCCATCCTTACCTGCAAAGGGAGGACGGCGCAGGCGGTGAACACTGGCTTGTCGATGGTGCCGTCGCGGGCATGCAGCGGTCCCAGACTCATCGACCGCCGGGTCCAGCTCCCTACACTGGCAGGCAGACAGGGAAGTCGGCGGCCGGGGCGCCGGGCTAGGAGAGACCGCTCCAGCGGTCGAAGGTGGTGAAGCCATCCTTGGCTTAGTCGAAGTCACCGTTGATTGCATACTAAACTTTTCTCGTGAAGAAAAAAGAGAGACAGAGCAGAGTATGACAACCTATTTTATAGCCATGTGCATTTGACGCAGCCACCTCAACTCCGTCCATACAGGTAGGCCATGTGATTCTGCTTGCTTTGCATCAATTTATTTTGTTGTTAATTGGTTATAATTGGCTGCTGACAACATTGACTTTAAGCTAAGAGTGCAGGTGTATAATCACAGTTTATTTATTTCAGTTGCGTGTTGAAAAACCATTGCTGGTTGCCCTATTAATCGCAGGTTACCTTTGCGCAGGTAAAACTTATTTGTGTGTGGGTGTTCACGATTGCAAACATGCATTCGTTATGCCTGGGGTTTCTGCAATGTTTTGACAATGTTGGTCATGCAGCAAAACAGCAGACTACTGCACATTGAGTGTACAAGGGAAAAGCTATGGATATCCATATTTTTATATACAAAAAATTATTTTTCAACTACGTTTTGAAGCAATAGAAAACATGAATACAACACAAATAACAGAATAGGTTAACACATCCTTAGATTTTGGGTTATGTTCAAATTCTGGAAGAACAAGGGTTATTGGATTAATCGGAATGATTGAATATCTGACATACCTTCTATGTGTAATGTAGAGATGTAGTCCAATCATATTGAAGTAGAATGCAATGGTTTAGAAATCCTTTCCAAAGGCACTGTATATAACCAATAAGGTATGATGCAATTTCCATTTTTGGCTAGCTATGCTAACTCTAACATTGAATCAATGTTCCCTCTAAGCTGCGCGCTTGTGCAATCGCGCACCGCTCGCACATTCTCAGCGCACAAGAAAATCTATGCAGCGCAGGTGTCAGGTGTGTGACAGGTGTCCAGCCAATGATACGATACGGTTCACTTACGCTACACAGTTCCAAGCGAGTTTTCGGAGGGAAAAATGTGGACTGAATGGAAGTTGGGCTACTTTAAGCGTCACATTCAGCAGAAAACTAATTTGAAAGCTGTTGGAATTGTACGAAGACTCAAGATGGGACAGGGGATTGGTACATTATTGCGGGAGAGCGCAAAAGATTGTGAGAAATGGAACGAGCTGTTGCATAAAACAAAATCTGACCCCGAGAAAGTTAAAGTTCTCATTGACAATATTTTACTGGCCATCAAAAGGAATGCATCAATGCTGTCAGTTCAACAAATCCACGATCACATGGCAAAGTATGTGAGTATACCAGAAAGCTGGCGAAGCAAAAACTATGCCTTTGAATTTGTGAACTCAATCAATGAGATGGTCTCATTCTGCACTATGTGCAGTGTTAAAAATGCACCTTGGCATACCCTGATAGTAGATGAGAGCACAGACATAACAGTACACAAAATGCTAGTCATATATATTAAATACAGGGAGGAAAATGATGTCAACTATAAAACTGTGTTTGGTGGCATCATCCAGCTGACAGCATGCACTGCTAAGGATATTGTGCAGGCAATAACTCAGTTTTACTCCAAACATGGACTGGACATGCAGAGAATGGTGATGCTGACCTCCAATGGTGCCGCAGTAATGCTAGGAAGACACAACGGCGTTGCGGCTTTGTTAAAGCACCAAATACCACTGTGCTTGAAGAATTCTGCAAAAGAGAATTCACTGATAACAGAGATCCAGTGGCAAAGTACTGCTACAAAAAGATTAGTGATTCAAAGTTCAAGGTTACTATCACTGCTCTGGGAGATGTTTTGGGTGAGCTAGCACAACTCTGCCTCTCTTTATAAAGACACAACCTGACTGTGATGGAAGGGCACTGCTTTGCTCGAGCAAAGATTGAGAAGTTGCGTTCCCAATACTTGAAGGAGAAGGATGTACATTGGAGTGACCGTGTGTCAAAGAGGCAATGGGGACCTCATCAGCTGATGACAGAAATACTGGTGAGATTACTCTTTTTATTAGCAAGCTCTGTGATCACATGGATGCTCATTTTCCAGAGGATGGATTAAAGGAGTGGTCTGCATTTGACATTGAAGCATTGAGCTCAGACATCAGTTTTAACTATGGATCAGCAGATATTGCCACACTGGCAAAAAAGTATGAGGCCATTCTCCACCACCCACAGTCTATGGAGGCCATTAACAGTCAATATTCTGAATTCAAGTACATAATGAAGCAAAAACTTAAACAGGGGTCAATCAGCACATTCTCAGATATGGTGGCTGCAGCACTTAGATGTGAGGAGCTAAAGGAGGTCTCACAGCTTGGGGATATTTGTGCTACATTTCAAGCTTCCAGTGCAGATTGTGAAAGAGGATTTAGTTTAATGAATCATATCAAAACAGCATCCAGAAATCATCTTGAAGTGGCACATTTGGACCAGCTGATGCGCATAAAGTCAAAGCCAGAAACAGACGGAGCCATCAACCTGGACAAAGTGTACAACCACTGGAGAAGTGAGAAAGACAGATGTGAAAATGAAGGTAAAATTTAAGTCAGATTTGTGCATATTCTAGTGACATTTATTAAGATTTTTTTATTTATGAATATTAATCATTAAATGCTGTTACCACTAGATAAATTATGGGTAGTAGAAATGCTAATAAAAACAGTGTAATTAGATATTTAACAGACAAAGAGTTACATGAATTTACACTGTATCACAAGCTACAGCACACATGTCATTGTGCAAAATGTGAATGGCCAAAGCAGGACTCTTCCCATGTCCAAAGCAGGACTCTTCCCATGGCCAAAGCAGGATTCTCACATATAACATACTACACATCCATGAACAACAATAGTTTTGTATTTTTCATTTTAAGTGGGCCAGAGCCGGTAGCTCAGCGGTTGAGTTGTAAACCCTCGAAAATATTAAAAGTAAACTAATGGAAATTGCTGCTGTAATTTGATTCTTTTAATAAGCCATGTAACTTGCTATGATCCCAGGTCTTGAACAGGTGTGATACTGATGTGTGGCCACAGCGTGCACAACTGATGTTGCCCAGACACAAAATTTGAGGGAACATTGCATTGAATGATCCCGCAAAAGATGTTCACTATAGACTATTAATATTTGTTTTCTAATGCCTCTTAATATGAAAGTAATCTAAAAGTAAATCAGAGTAATAAGATTACGTTACTGAGTTTGAGTAATCAAAAAGTTACGTTACTGATTACAAATGTGGACAGGTAACTTGTAACTGTAAAAGATTACATTTAAAAAGTAACTTACCCAACCCTGTGTACAGTGTTATTTATACTGTATTCCCAGCTAACAATTTTTCGTTGTCACAATGTTGTTAAGATGTTATCTGGCGACCAGAATTAGGTAACAGCAACGTTGTCTGCTACGTTGACACAACCGGAAAAGTGAAAGTTTTATTGTTGTCGGTACAACGTAACTAATTGACGTTGTCAGTTGGTCGCTAGCATGTCGTAGCAACATGGTATTTCTAAGGTTGTCAGTTGGTAATGGTGAATCCCAGGCATCCTATCCAGTTGACCATTCAATGCCCTTTTCCTCTTACATTTTCTATATTCATACGTACAGCTAGAATAAGTACAGCTAAGTTCATTTCTGTCCAGGCAACTTCTTGACAGTTTTCTCCAAACTTGTGTTTACCTGCTCCAACTGTTCCATGAAATCTTAAATGTGCACAACACATTTCAGCAGGGGTTCTACACCGAAAATTAGTTTTACAGTGAGGTATTATGTATAAATATTAAACATTTATTTTATCAACTCATTCCCAGATAAAATAACGGAAATGCTGTTGGATCATCAGTCCAGACATTTTCTCCTAGCAAATTACGATATATCCTGTAATATACAAGAGCCCAATATGTAGCAAAAAGGTATATGCATTTACAAACAAACCAGAACATTTATGTAATTACATTTTTATTTTATTTATCAGTCACCACACACTCCCAAGTTGGTCAACAGCACAGAAGTTTTAATCAGAACTGTGTGGGAGTTCATAACCATCAGAAAGGATGAAGTAGCAAATCTCATCTATTTATCTCTAATGAAACTGAAGATCTTCAATGGCAATAGCCATGATAAACAGTCTTTTTTTCCACTAGTAGAGTTCTATCCTTCTCTAATCATTGACTTTTGTGTTCCAGCTATCAACTGATCAAATTTAGAAAATATTATCAAATTGGACATTGTACAAATAATTAAAATATAAGAACACAAGCCAATATGAATGCTTTACTCTTGGTTGGGTTCTTTCCTTTTCAAATGGTGAAGAATTGTGAAATCATGAAGATAATCTTTTTTTACAATAAATTGAAACAAACAATATTATCAAACTGACAAAATACAATCACACAAGCAAAGACGGACACTTTACTCGTTGTTGTTGTTATAATGAATGGGGAAAGGTAGAAGGAGAGAGGCTGGTTCCAATCGTGGAGCCATTTTAAGGGAGACAAACTCCCAGTAGGGCAAGGCGAATTACGGTCGTACAGGCTTGGGTCAAAATCACGAGATACAAAACAATACAAAATCACAGGGCTAGAGACGAAGTTGAGGAGCAGATCAGGCGAAGGTCAAAACACGAGAATCAATATCAGGATAACACTAAGCAATGGCGAAAACAGAAGGCTCAGTAATGAATGACGGAGTGACAAACAATACCTCACAAAGGGCAGGGAGAACTGAACCAAACTAAATAGGGGCATAAACTAGACACAGGTGAAGGCACAGGTGATTGGGATCTGATGACTGGGGTGCGTTCGTGTGCTGAATCTGAATGGTCTTCACCTTCCTCCCTTCCTTTGCTGTTGGACCCGTTGCTGCCCCTGGATATGGACAATGAAAACCAGTTTAAAACCAGTATAAAACAGTGTCAACAATTTGATTAAATGTATTCTTTATTTATATCACTTTTAAAATTTTGTTAAATATCATGTTGAGTCATTACTTGTGGAACTTGTGAAAATATTGACATTTGAGTACTTGTGAGGTGACTCAATGTTCATCTGTGTTTGAATAAATGTTACCCACTAAGCTAGTTAGTAGTTGACTTACTGTAGTGTATTGGAGCTTGCAAATGTTTGAGCTAATGTTAGTTGGCTTGCTAGACAGTAATGTAATTTGATGGGACCTACCAATGTGATTTTAGCTATATGACAGATAGTTATCTATCTGCTTTGTAAAGAAGTTAAATATGCTTACCTGAGATTCCTAGTCCAAAACTGATGACGGTGCTCCAGAAATGATGTCGGCTTAACAAACTAAACTAATGTTTGACGCAATCGTACAGTACCGTTTGCTATATGCAGTAGCTAGTTAGCCACGGACCTTAAAAGAAAACTGCGGTATCTGCAGTAGTTAGCTAGGTATATTACAGTACTATAATGTAGGCTACACGACTAAATTAGAAAATAACTTAATTGGAAAATTGCCAGTTTAGGAAATGAAAGTATGATTAACATCAATGATTATAACATTTCTAAATAGCAATAACTATTAATGTAGGCTAAACACAGTAGCCGAAGAGTACTGGTGAAAACTCACAGACATGACTAAATCAGAACATGAATCAGAATAATCTTAAACTGGACTAAAATAAACATGCTATAGCCACCGGTTATGTCTGCTGAGATACTGTAAACTTCTGACGACTATTTAGGAGTACAAACTATAACCAACAAGAAATGGCAGGACGCTTGAGCTGTGGCACATCTGAGCGTGCACAGTTTACAATTTGTGTATGCATTCCGTCTGTGTTATTATATAGAACTATTTGAATTGGTCTGAATTGCGGGGATTGGGGAATTCTTGTGACTCTAAAGATCTTCAGGTGAACTTTGAAATATTTGGAATATGATGTTTCCGATGTCAGTAATGACATTGTAAGCAAAGTACGTTGTAGCAACGAAAATAGGAGTTTTAATATTTCCTGGTTGTAGTTACGTAAGATCGTTACCAAACTGGTACAACAGATGTTACATTGTCAGTACGTCCTGTAATTACGTTTCTGCTACATCCTGAGCAGGTAAGGAATTAAGATTACCAATTATGTGGTCATTAATTTCCTTCAGATAACGTTGGAGTTACGTAGGATCGTTACCAAACCGGTACGTAAGTAGTTACCTTGTCAGTACATTGTGTAATTACGTTCCTGCGACGTGCTGAGGAGGTAAGGAAGATTAACCAATTATGTGGTCATGCAATTACCTTCGGATAACTTTGCCACAATGTTTTGAGAAGGTAATGTCATGACATTACCAATCCATAACGTCAAGGTTGGTCTTGGTTACGTCCCAGCAAGCAACACGCCAGTGGCCCACCGGCGGCCCACTAGCTTTTTGCCGTATTCATGACAATGCCTTCTAACAATACCCTGATCAGTGGCTAACCAGCGGCCAGATGGCGGCTAGCCGCTTTTATGCAATAAACCCAGCGGGATGCCTCACGCCCCAACATTAGGTTTTATTTATAATAATCCTTTATAATAATTTGTCATCACCAATGACAATTAACTGAATAAAATCTAAAAAATGTATTTCAAATAGCGCAAGACGCATACAAAAAAATATATAAAAATATATACAAAATAAACATGTGCAATTGAATTGAAATAAAAATTTTACAAAATTAAATAGTGCATGAAAACGTGTCCAGTAACAGATAGTAAAATTACAGTATTTGAATGTCAAAGTACAAAATAAACCTAATGCAATACAAAATAAACAAGGGCTAGAATGGCAGTAATATACATAAGTATGACCTAGCAGCAATCAATAGTTATTGAATATCATATATACATCAGTGCAATAAGCTTTTAAATGTTGGCATAACACTACAACTACAGTCAGAATTAAGAATATTCACACAGAGCTATAAATATATTAAGAAGATAATGCAATCATAAATCAGGTAAAACAAGACTATAGTTGCGCTAGCATGTTGTCTTCATGAAACATTTAATTTGTCTTGAATGTCATGCAATTCTCAAAATCATGTGAGACCATTTAAGTACAATATCAGATTACTGTATTACAGGAGCCATAAGGAACAATATGGCTCTGTAAAGGGCTCACGTTCAGACAAATGCAGTTTCATTAAGACAAGATGCTAGCGTAACTATAGTCTTGTTTTTACCTGATTGTAGAGCAGTGGGGATTTCTTTAAGACTGCAATTGAAGCTCGGCTTCCCCTATAATGTCAACACAAAAAAAAGTCAAATATGTACTATTGTGTAAACATTTTATTGCCTAAAAATGCGTTAAAACACGTTCATCTCTAAAACTAGTTAGTTCAGAATCAGCTACAGGTCGGCTGACTCGATTTTCTTCTCATACAATCCCGCAGTGTCACAGTGCATTTCCCTGTTGAAGCCGAGCGTCAATTGACTTCAATGGGGCTGCTTAGAACAGTTTTTTTCAGTGCTCCAAAAGTAGACGGTGATTGGATAAATGCTGCGATTATGTTCCGCCCACGGACACTCATCGTCTCTGGGGGTGAATGAGAAGTGGGCTGGCCTGGACTCCGGGCTTCCGCGTGATGATTGGAGGATCTGACGATCTGTCAAACTGCATCTCCTTTTGACTGACAGCGATCTGTACTATAAGAAGTCACTGAAGCTATTTCGCGCTCAGTCCCATTGCGGATTTCTCAAGTGTATTCGAAAGACAAACTGCTGCAATATTTCTTGTTTGGCGAAAACACAATTATAGGCTACACCACAATCCTTGTTTCAGTTTTACAAAGTTTAATACATATTTTTTAGATGGTTAATTCATTCATATACAGTAGTAGGCTAGGCTAGCGTCATACGCGGGTGAAACTGCGCCCAATGCAGACAGTGCTAATATTGTCGACCTGATTTTAGCGAAGCCATTAATGAACAGAGTAAAATTATATTAGTAAAAAATAAATATTGTTCTGTTACAAAATTAAGTGTTATTGTCTGGGGTCCAAAAGACCCCAAAGACCCCGAGTGTCACTACAAAAGAAGACCATCAGAGGGTTATAATGTAGGCCGAAAATTAGCTTCCCATCTTTGAAAGGCCAGCAGCCGCCACTGTTGTAGAGTCCGCTGTGCCCTCAGCTTGGCCTTCTCTTCAGTCAGCCACTTGATCTTCTCCAAATGTTCTGAAAGTAAAGACAGACAGTAATTATTCAGTCCTAAATATCTGGTTATTTTACAATCAGAACTCAAATCGCAGTATCCACCATAATGTTCATTCTTGCCTTCATGTGTAGAGCTAAAACTTCTCCCTACCTATGCCTTCTTGCCCTAAAAATAAATTGAAATTGACAACATGCTTTAATAACAAGTTAAGCATCTGGGTTAAGTGAATGAACCCACACTTACCTATGTAGCCATCCTCTACATGGTGGCGTGGAGTACCTCTCTGGTGCCTTGGAGTACTGTGCTTGCTCCATCCTAAAAATAAACATAAAAGTTGGTGAACAGGGAATTATGGTGAAACCAAGTAAACATTGCAGCAATTACGAGATCAACATGTTATTCACATACCTGGCGTGGAACCACACAGTCATCCTCCTCCGGGAACAAAACTACAGAAGACGTCATCACCTGAGAGCAATGTTTAGAAAATAAGTTTAAAAAACCGGCAGCATAAGACACACACAGGCTAGCTAAGAACAATGTGGATACACAGACAACAGGTCCAGGTTTAGCTAATCAAAATTTACAACCAAGAGTAACGTTATACACATGATGTGGATAACTATACACAAAGAAACACAATTTAGCCAATGTTACATATCAGTTGATAAAAGGTACAAGGAGTAAGTACATATTATAATATTCAAACTTGTTAATACCCTAAGAAACACGATTTAGACAAGATAGCTAACGATGTTACCATACCTGTTCAGCTGTTGATAGGCGAAGAAGCACAAAGCATCCGAACTTGAGGATAAACGAAGAAACAAAAAAATAGTTAACAACCAAACTTGGGCACACACGAAGAAACAAAAGGGTTACTGTAGGAATTTAATCTCAGGACAACAGTGTTTTTTTCAAGCTCAGTTTCTATAACTTGTTTTCCCGCCAATGGTTTAGAACCAGTAACTTGACTAAATCATTTGAATGTTAATATAATATTGCAAACAGTCATTTTTAATACAAAACAGTCATTACGTTCTTACTCAGTAACCTAACAGCACTTAATGCTAGTTATTTATAATATCGCAGAACAGAACTCACCATAGCTATGTAGGTGTTCAACACTTTTCGGTCTGATTTCCAAAAAATCCTTGATCTTCATTTGTTTCGGGAGTTCATCAAATTGTAGTAAAACAATGTGATAATCCACATGTTGTATTGTCCAATTCAGAGCATATAGCTTATACACTTTGAAAAAGAGTTGACGAGAGAACCAAGTCGCTAAAATGAATGTTCCTTCTAGCTTGCACGGTACAACAGCGTGGAATCCAAA
This sequence comes from Esox lucius, assembly GCF_011004845.1. Lineage (NCBI taxonomy): Eukaryota > Metazoa > Chordata > Actinopteri > Esociformes > Esocidae > Esox > Esox lucius. The sequence goes on along the minus strand of NC_047572.1, from coordinate 19,933,254 downwards.
TGGCGACTGTCTTACCCATAGCCTCATGGTCTTGCCTTACACATGCGCAATTCGCTACTATAGCGCCATCTACACTATAGTAGATGGCGCTTATAGTAGCGCCATCTACGGACACGGCAGTGTTTAAACACAGCGAAGAACTGTCCCTCATGAAACATTAAAGTTGAGGCAATAGATGAGTTGAGCTGGTACCATTAGTTCGTGAAGATATTATGGTAAGCAATGGCAAGATGTGTTTACTGTACATGTCTACACAAAGGTCCTTTACACAAACAATAGTGCAATAGTCAGTCTATTTTATTTATAAACTACCAATGTTGACCAAAATTCTGTACACTAAGATTTTACAATATTAAAATAAATCAAATAATCATTACAAGAATAAAAGGGGTACAATAGCATCTCTGGTGGAAAAAATGGCAACACAAGCAGATACAGCAGACTAAAGCGCACGCCCTCTTTTCGGCGGCTAGCCGCCAGCGTATCGCAGTCGGGCTGCTGGTGAAAAGCCGCCTGAGATGCTTATGCAAATTGAGATCAGGAGAAAAGCGACAAAAGCTGGTGGCCCTCAGCCGGCGTTTTGCTGCTAGGAGGCCGCTGGGGGTGCGCCAGCGATTGTTCACTGGGGCAACGTCTTAGCTGGGTTATTGCTTTATCCTCTTGCTATATTCTCACTATGTAGTTGTAGTGTTTTATGCCACCATTCAGCTTAATACACTCCAATGTATCTATAATATTTAATAACTATCAGTTGCTGCTAGTTCACACTGTGATAAATATATATATATATATTACCCAAATTGATCCAAAAAAAAAGAACGCCCCTGATCTATTCATCTATAATTCCTGTAGCTACCCATTTGGAAAATCAATGTATTTTAAATATATTATGTAAATACATTTGGTAAATGTATGTCAAAGTGTTACAACTGGCTGCTTAATTATGTCAATAAAACATGTATTAATATGAACATAGTTTTCAGGGCTCTGTTACAAATCCACAACCTCTAGCCATCCAGTCAGGGGCCCTACCCATTGCTCCAAACAGAGATGTGTTCGACTGGAATACACATTGTGTAAGTACAGTTGGGAGAACAAATATTTGATACACTGCAGATTTTGCAGGTTTTCCCACTTACAAAGCATGTAGAAGTCTGTAATATTCATCGTAGGTACTCTTCAACTGTGAGTGACGGAATCTAAAACAAAAATCCAGAAAATCACATGGTATGATTTTTAAGTAATTAATTAGCATTTTATTGCATGACAAGTATTTTGCAATTACAGAGATCTTACATTTCCTGTAGTTCTTGACCAGGTTTGCTCACACTGCAGCAGGGATTTTGGCCCACTCCTCCATATAGACCTTCTCCAGATCCTTCAGGTTTTGGGGCTGTCGCTGGGCAATACAGACTTTCCGCTCCCTCCAAAGATTTTCTATTGGGTTCAGGTCTGGAGACTGGCTAGGCCACTCCAGGGCCTTGAGATGCTTCTTACTCCTTAGTTGCCCTGGCTGTGTGTTTCAGGTCGTTGTCATGCTGGAAGACTCAGCCACGACCTATCTTCAATGCTCTGACTGAGGGAAGGAGGTTGTTGGCCAAGATCTCGCGATACATGGCCCCATCCATCCTCCCCTTAATACGGTGCAGTCGTCCTGTCCCCTTTGCAGAAAAGCATCCCCAAAGAATGATGTTTCCACCTCCATGATTCACCGTTGGGATGGTGTTCTTGGGGTTGTACTCATCCTTCTTCATCCAAACACGACGAGTGGAGTTTAGACCAAAAAGCTTTATTTTTGTCTCATCAGACCACATGACCTTCTTCTATTCCTCCTCTGGATCATCCAGATGGTCATTGGCAATCTTCAGACGGGCCTGGACATGCACTGGCTTGAGCAGGGGGACCTTGCGTGCGCTGCAGGTTTTTAATCCATGACGGCATAGTGTGTTACTAATAGTTTTCTTTGAGACTGTGGTCCCAGCTCTCTTCAGGTCATTGACCAGGTCCTTCCGTGTAGTTCTTGGCTGATCCCTCACCTTCCTCATGATCATTGATGCCCCACGAGGTGAGATCTTGCATGGAGCCCCAGACCGAGGGAGATTGACCATCATCTTTAACTTCTTCCATTTTCTAATAATTGCGTCAACAGTTGTTGCCTTCTGACCAAGCTTCTTGCCTATTGTCCTGTAGCCCATCCCAGCCTTGTGCAGGTCTACAATTTTATCCCTGATGTCCTTACACAGCTCTCTGGTCTTGGCCATTGTGGAGTGGTTGGAGTCTGTTTGATTGAGTGTGTGGACAGGTGTCTTTTATATAGGTAACGAGTTCAAACAGGTTCAGTTAATACAGGTAATGAGTGGAGAACAGGAGGGCTTCTTAAAGAAAAACGAACAGGTCTGTGAGAGCCGGAATTCTTACTGGTTGGTAGGTGATCAAATACTTATGTCATGCAATAAAATGCTAATTAATTATTTAAAAATCATACAATGTGATTTTCTGGATTTTTGTTTTAGATTCCGTCTCTCACAGTTGAAGTGTACCTACACAGACACACACAGACCTCTACATGCGTTGTAAGTAGGAATACCTGCAATATCAGCAGTGTATCAAATACTTGTTCTCCCCACTGTATATGGGTTGAGTGCTGCCAAAACCAAATACAAGTTTTTTTAATCTGAAGACGTAATGGACATAGTTATTCTGAGGGACACTCAAATGAAACATGTCCCTGAATATATGTAGGAATTAAGTTGGTCAAAAAGTTAAGGATGAAATCTTCAGTGTAAGATTAGAGAAGCACACTTTGATTCATTTACATTTACAATTATCAAAGTTAAAATAATGTGTTAAAGTGCAAGAACCCAAAATGTTTCTGAAAGACATGAAATCGGCCATGCCTTTTTTTCTGGAATAAGCTGCAAAATGAGTTCCGGCTTGAATGCCTTGTACCCCTTTATTAATTTAGAGCACTACTGAAGAAAATGTTTATTTTACCCACTGATAAAACATAGGTTTAAACCAAATGAATTGAAGTTTCATGAGTTGTGTTCCTGGGGTGGATTATCCCTATGTACTGGATTTCCTTCCAGCTAAGAAACCATTCTGGCAATCTCTTCTGCTTGTTGCCTTTCCACAAGAATGGTTTCTTTGCTGCAACATGCCCTACAAGGCCATTTATTTTAAGACTCCTTCTCACAGTCAAAGCATGTAGTTTGGGGCCCGATGAGGCTGACAATCTTTGATTTCCTTTAATGGCCTTGGTTTTTATTGATGTTTACTCAAAATTTGTGTTAGATATCTCTAAATCCCCCAAATATGTCACTAAATCCCCCACACATCACCAGAAGGACAAACTGGTTTTTGCAATGCGTGCAAATGTATGAATTATTATAGAACCACAAAAAATCTTGAAAAGAAAGTTGAGGGGTGGATTGATAAAACCCATTTGAACTTCTCAAGAAATCTTTGATTGGTGCAGACTCTACTGGCCTCAGAGTTGAAGAAGAAGAGAACTACAGTTACAGAACAGGGTGTGTGCCTTGCATAAGTATAAATGATGTGTGTAGAATATGTGACACAGTTTATATACTCTGTGACTGTTTATCATTATCTGTATTTTAGACCCGATGGGCTCTTTTCCTTGGCTTTTCACTCAGTTGCGATTGTTTTCACTTAATTGACTTCAATAACGTGCAACTTATCAATATTTGTACCTCCAGTTATCCAAATCCACATAGAATGATTTTGTATCAGTTGTTGTGTTTCATTTTTAGATAGTGGGTGCCAAACTACTGTAGTCAGCAACAATGAAATGAATGGGCTTGCTTTGAGACTTCTCAACAGTGCATATTCTGAGATGATAGGTGTATACTTAATGAATTTACTTACGGCACCACTTTTTGTCTTGCGCCAAACTGTAATCTGTATGTCATACACATTTATGTGTTTCTGTGTTGATGGCCATAGCATTGTAGTATGCCCCATAAGGGAATGATTCTAGCATTTTCACACTAGAGGTCAGTACTGCACTCTCAAAGAGTATAATAGCAACAGCATATGAGCTGCATTGGATTTCCACATACCTCACGAAATGTATTATTTTATTTTTCAAAACTGCACCAGGTAGATTGTAAGCAAACCCATGCAGTGTTAATCATGAATGTGGACTGTCCTTATGCTCAAGCCTCTAAGTAATAAAACTCTTTCTACCTTTGCAGTATAGTTTATTGTAGTGCTATAAGGTCGGACACTTCTAACACTTCTAATTAGACAGTATTACCAATGTATTACATTCTATGATAGGTGCATTACATTGTTGATACACAATATATTGTAAAGCTTAATTACATCCTTGTATCCATTCTTAAGGCATGAGAGTCAAAGCCATTGCAACAACAGTAGATTCGTCTTATCTCGCACAACACCTAATTGTATTACTGAGCACTGATCTCAGCTGAAAGGATTTCACAGTTCTGACAAGATGTGTGGGCACGTAAAAACCTAATGCGTTTGCCACAGGCAAGGGAATAGCTTGCCTCTTCTCTTCTATGCTGCATAGGGCTCTGTGTGTGGCTAAGCCAGCCTCTCCCCAGCCTGAGAATGATGAAATGAAATCAGCTGGCGTGCCTGTCACACTAAGAGCTCTGACTCAGTGAGCAGTTCATGGGAGCTACTGCAGGGACCACAGCTACCTCTCTGTGCTACAACGGGTGAAGAAACACCCTCAGCATTGCACACTGTTTAATTTTAAAATGTGCACTCCCTGATTATTGGTCCATTCCTTTCATCTGAAAAAAAGTTACATTTTGAGGAGGGGCATTGGAGAAAAAGGGGTGGGGTTGTAGTTGTCTGTTTGAAACCTTTTAAACACGAGGATACATGACACAATACGACTTCAACCTGCCTCACTTTCTTCTTTTGTGCCTCAACCTAGATGAGTGACAGATGGTTTTCATCAAACAGACAGCGTTCAACTGTCAGAATTACATTTAAAAAATATGGAAAAACCTGAGATCCAATTATACAGTCAGGACACAATTAACAATGTCAAATATTGTCACAGCTTCAAAATGGTGGACCTTTTGCCGCATGCCCTGACAGTCATCAAAGAGCTCAGTGAAAAGAGGCATCAGATGGAGAGCGGACAGAGCCGACAGAAACATGACTAGCCTTTCATTTGTCTGCCAGGCACATCAGCAGCCTCCTGATCAGAACATGGACAGTACCCTGCAAAAAAAACAAATGTAATGGCAAGACATGTCATCCACGAAGCAAAGGAAAGAACAAGGACCGACTGTGGACAATGACAAGAATGTAAACTCTCTTAGTGACATGACTTCTGTTGTTCATTTTATCAGTCATATCCAGAACCAGAAAGAATCGAGGGGCTTCAGCAAAATGAAAATAACTGTGACAAACTGTGATAAAGGACTGTGACAATCAGTCCTGTGTACGCGACAGTCATTCAGTAAAGAGAATCAGTATTTTACATATATATACAAACACACACACAGTACAGTTCCCTCCATAGGTATTCGGAGAGTAAAGTCAAAATTGCTATTTTTGCTGTATACTCAAGGAATTTGGTATATCCAAATCAACAGCTTGGAAGGTCCTGAAAAATAAACTGTTAGTTGTTTTCCTAAAGTAGCATTTTACCAGGGTTTTTAATGACATTGCTGTGGAATAGATCAACCCCCTGTTTACATGAGATATGTCTGATGTTATTTGTAATAGAAATTTGTCATGATCTAAGGCTAGAAAAACTTGCTAGCTTTTAGGCAACTGAGAAATGTGTACAAAGCGTATTAGAAAAGCCAAATCATTATTTAACTATTGAACTCAATAATGGGAAGCCAGCCAAATTCTGTAAATTAGTAAACAAAAAAAAGAATTGTTCATACACTACCTTACCAAAACAGTTACTTTTAGAGACAGGTCATGTCACTGCCAAGAATACAGTTGCTGTTGCTTTTAATAGCCTCTTTATTACATCAGACAACCTCTTTGAAAAACATTCTACTGCCATCTATAATTAAATTAAATATGATGATAATCAGGTATTTATGCAGAAAACCTCTGTAAATAGTCAATGGTTTTCCCTGAGACCCTTTACAGAAAAACAAGTTCTAGATGCTTTGTTAAATATAAGAAAGCTACAGCACTTGATAAATTGCACTGTTGCCTGCTGGTAAAGGCAGCATCGTTTATCTATGGTGCGCTTATGCATATTTTTTATCTATTATTAACTACTGGGGTAATTGTTAAGATTTGGAAATCTGCATGTGCTACCTCTACATTCTGTTGGGAATACTAGTATCCATGATAATTATCTGTAAACTGTCTTTTTATCTCTAAAGCTTGAATCTTTTTTCAATTATCTTTTTTACAGAAAATAGTGTATTTAATACATTTCAATCTGGTTTTAGACCAGAACACAGTGCTATTGCAGCACTCACCTTGGTGGTAAATGATGTAGCCAAGGCCTTCCATACTGTTCATCATCCTGTCTTGCTGGAAAAACTGTCATCCTTGGGAATGGAAAAGAATGCTTGCTTATGGTTTCAAAACTAAGTGATAGAACTCAAGCAGTTGTAACAGATGGGTGTGGATCTATATATATTGCAGTTCACAAAGGAGTTCCCCAGGGCTCAATATTGTGTCCTATACTGTTTACTTTTTATATAAATTATATGTTTTACTTTGTGAGAATTAGTTTTTGTTGATGATTAGTATTGAAAACGACAGCTGCATCTCTTGCTCAAGCATTTTTGCACTTGCAGTTTGATTTCCAATTCTTACAAAAATCTTTTAGAGATATTCGGTATGTTTAGAATGCAAATTAAACAAAGCATATGGTTTTCTCTATAAGTGTCCTATACATTTAAAAATTACTACCCTGGACAATTTGGTCTTAGAATGTGTTCCTTTATACAAATACCTTGGAATTTGGTTGGAATTAGGATAAAATATTGAATAGCAATTTCTTTGACAAATATTGCAATTACTGTTATTTATTTTGATTTTCAAACATACGTTTAAAAATAAAGACCATAGCCTAAATAATGTGCTACTAAACTGAATTAAACTTGAGTTAAAGTTCAGTGTTTTCTATTTTACACGTATTACCAATTTGAAGGTTCAGCCTGTGTCCAACTACTCGTTTTACTGGTCATTTATTGTAATGGCGTTTGTAGCGTTTGCTAAGTTTGTGCTGTTGCCATAGCTGGTTAGACAAAACGTCTCAACCCTTGAGGTATATTTTCTCCCATATTAAGTTTGTGGGTAAGTTTGTGGGTACCGACATTGAATTCAAAACTTTTAATGATGTTGTGTATGTGGGACAATATATCTTGGTGCTCCTCGCTAACTTGAAGCATACGTCTTCGCTAGCAGTTGAAGTGTTAACTCAAACTAACATTGAAACATCATCAAGTATTTAAGTAATCTACGAAAATACCTACTGCACCCCCAAGAAAAACAATTACGGAAGTATGATGCACGCCCGTAGCCTTGCATGAAGCGCATATCATCCACATTTTTGGAGCTGAAAATCATGTATGATGGCGATTTGGATATTGCACTTTTCAATATCTCAATATTGATTATATTTCAATTAATTGTGCAGCCCTAGTTAGAATTATAAACTATCTTTTAAAACCCTCATCAATGAGTTGGTTAAAAAAAAAAGTACTAGTACTAGTGCTCATTCAGAGATGGGTAAAACCTTGTTTATCTACTATGCCATCCACTCTTGGAATCTTCTGCAGGAAGATTTTAAGTTGAAGTCCACTGTAATACAGTTTAAACAATTGTTGAATGACCATTTTACAGTAATTTGTGTTTGCTATATTTTATGGGTTTCAAATCTGTTTTTAGTCTGTATTTTGTATATGTTTTTATTGTCTATTGTTGTAATACAAGGCAACACTTTAAATTCTTTCTCGGTCTCAGTTGGCTTTCCATTAATTGATGATTGATGATGTAACAAATGATGGCAGCAGAATTCATTTAGAAGTGTACAGAAGCATCTTTGGTGCCAATGTACAAGAATATGCCACCAGATCATTGGGCAGCATTTCAAAATGGTACCAGACCATGACCCAAAGGACATTGTCAACATAAACAAGGATTTAATCAAGGGAAACATTTCAGTCTGGCAAAGTCAATCTCCTGATTTATATCACATTGAACATGCAACTTACATACTGAAGATGAGACTGAAGCAAGAAACTCCCCAAAACATAAAACAGGTCAAAATGTCTGTAGTAAAGGCTTGGTAAAACATTTCAGAGCATGATAGAGTTTGGTAATGTCAATAGGTCGCAGACTCACTGCTGTTATTGCACAGGGACTTTCTGACCAAATACTAGTTTCTATACTTCTTACATTTGCTTTAAGTTATATTGTCCCAATACCTACGCTCGCATGAAATGAGGGGATGGAACTCTGAACGTGCTGTTATTCTTAGTGCTGGAAAAACATAGGTGTTGAAACAGACAGAAATAAGAGGTGACACTCTGTATTCTGTTTCATATTAATCTGTTAATCATATTTTCATATGCCTTATACAGCAAAAATAGGCTTGCTTTACTTTCCCAATTCTTATAGAGAGCCGTGTATATACATTATAACTTTATTTGAATTTGATGCAGATAACCACCTGCCATGAAGATACCCACCTCCCTCCCAAGAATCATTATTACAATGTCATCTCATTGGGCAGAGATGAGCTTCGTTTCTGTAAGGTGATACGGCTTCCTGAAACTCTGAGAAACTCATGTTTAAAATGAAAGCATCAGAGCATTCAGTCATTACCGCCACTGGAATGACCTGGCTAATCAGGTCGACTTCTTTGACAGGTCATTTCACTAGACATTTCAGAATAAAAGTATGAGAGGAAACAATCTAGGGCAGTTTGATTTTAGTATTGGTGTATAACTATGCTAATCCTTGATGCAAACTGTTTCCAATTACAGAGTTCAGACAGTGGGTAAAAACATCTTACTCCAACACTAACAAGAGAGAATAGTTCTCTGTATTACAATTGCCTTTGCTATTCGAATTGTGTGATGATAGCTTTACTCAAACAAATTGTTATCATAACAACAACAGCGTTAGTGTTTATAGTGTAGCAAGTCCATGATTTATGCTGCTGTACATGGAAACTGCAGAGCAACAATACCAATGTAGTGTATTATCACCTTGCACCAAAGTTATCAAAACAATTAAAGCGGACATCAATTAAAGCAGTCATCAATTAATTGCTGCATTATGCATACTGTAAGCCTCTAGTTTTTACTGTGTTAATTTTGTCAAATTTTCAACCCTAAATGATTTACCTAATTGTAAAGTTTTCCTAGGTGGTACAGTAAATTGATATATGTTGTGGAATGGATCTTAGTTTTACCAGTGTCACTTAAAACAAAGTAACAAATCCACTGGTATGTTATCCTGAGAGAAATCTGAGCTTGCAAATACAGACAAGTGGGTGTGACTTTATTCGAAATTGAAAATATTTGTTTTGCTTTTGTCAGCAAAGTTTATGGACACAAGGCCGGAGGAAAATCTGGAAAAAAAACGATACATTATTGATTGCATTCGCAATCTATTATTTAAAAGTAAAGTGTACTATAATAGGAATGAATTGCCCACTTTGTTGTTTGCATTCTTTATGGAATTCTGGGCACTTGAGACCATTGTGCTAGTTGTTTCATGGTAGAAAGAAATAGCTAGCCTGAATCCTGATATATCTAACAAAACAGATCCATCTGAAAATGAGCCTTTGAAAGGGATTGTACCATGGTGGAGTCTAATCTAGACACTAAGACACAAACATTCCAATTATATATATGTACCTGTACACAGTTTTTATTTCATTGTGCGATCATTAAAACATATCCCAAGGTTAAAAACATTTGTGAGATGATTGACATCCATGCCTATTTCTGATGTGCTGTTTAAGACGGAATGTGCTTGTTGTGTATTATGTACTTCAACTGAGTAAAAAACCTTTGATAGATGCATTTATGTGGGTGTTTTTATGGTGTATTATTTAATGTGGATGTTTGTAAAAACAAAAAAAAAGTTGTATTAATTATTTCACCTCTGGAGTAGATGCAAAAACATATTTTATTTTGAGTCAATGGGGTAATCTTTAATATGATTTTTGCCTTGTTGAGACTTCAGCACCAATACTGAAAAGGTTAAGAACTGGATAAAAAGCAATGAAGTTCAAGTCAGATTTTTTGTAATCTTCAATGAGATGGTCAATATATTTCTGCTGGTGAGGTTTATGATGGCTCGGAGTCATCCATTTATAAACCATCTTGACATTTATGACTGGCATTACTTGAATCTCCTCATTTAGCCACTCATCGCGCACTCCTTTAGGTGGCTGGGTCTCTGGCACAATTGTCTTTCTCATCATTAGCCTTATTAAAGTCTGCTCACACCTCAATTGGAGGTTAGGTCTGCACAAGCCCCTGATATATTTTAGATTTTGACATATCATTTATTTCAGTGTGACATACACAATATGTTAAATACACAAAAAGGTATTGCTGATTAATTAATAGAAAATGTACTGTAACCACAGAGGTGATTTCCACAGACGTTACTCTGTCTCTAGGCCTTAACAGGAATGTGTAAGTTCTTGAGTGTTGATCAAAATAGATGTCCTATTTCAATATACTCAATGTTTACCCTGATATGACTACATTCAGAAAATCTAGTCCACAGGAGATATTGGAGAAAGGGGAGGAGTGACAATCCCAATTAGGTATTTCTGATACATGGACAGTGTTGTAAGCACAAAAGGAATACAGTGTAACCCAGAAACATTGCAGGAGGCAATCATTTCTACTATGCCATTAGCATAACATTTTAAATTATGCAGAGAAAAGTAAAATAATGAGTTCCTCTGGTGCAAAACCAGGAGCAGAGGTACTAGAGTTAATGTCCCACATTTTCTGTAAACAGGAAAAGAACTATTCACAGAATTGACTTATTTTAAGGCGTGTGCTATATGCACACCAATTTGGATTCAATAACTAAATCTAAATAAACAAGAATGCATAACTCTCAGTCAGAAATTGGTTAACTTATCAACTTCTTCCCCAGCCCGCACATGGAAAGGAGGTAATTGCTGAAGAAACCTAAAGCTGTGCTACAGACTGGCACAATGTTAGTCACTGCCTCGCTGTACAACGGTTTCACTGTAGCCCTGTGTTTCGTATCCTGGTTTCTGCATACCGACAATGCCCGTGAGTCATGCCCGTGAGTCATGCCCGTGAGTCCAGCAGAGAGTGGTGCCAAATGGGTTCAGGACTACCCAGAGTGGGAGAGCAGATGTCGACAAGGGCTGCCTTGCCTCGTCTCGCTCTGGCGACTACTTCTGGTTGGTCAGGCATCTGTGAGCAAAATAGCAAAAACCTACTGGTTGAGCAGGCAGTGTAATAAGAAGCAGAAGAGCTTGGCGAAATGTGCATTGGAGGACATGTTTTGATCTTCAACTTTCCCACTCCTGTGGAAATATTGAGACAAAAGTGGAATTCACACAAAGGGAGAAGAAAAAATAAATAATTACAAGATCCATCTCTCGCAGACATTATTTCAGAAAGTTGTATTTTTTGAATACATTCTTTTATTCATAATGTGCTTTATTACCAGTGGAAACTTTTGTGAACATCATTGTCAACTGTATATTGTGAGTGGCTGGTACACCCAGATTTTTAGAAAAGCCAGACATTGGTTAATGTTTGTATAAGGCTGTCTTCCAAATACTACCTCGCCAAAATAATCTTTGAAAAAACATTTAGTAGATTTAGTACTTTCTCATACTAGATATACAGGTTACCAGGTTCCATACTCATGGCTTGTAGAGTAGGCTTAAGTAAAAAAACTGTGTGCCTACTGTACAGTGAGGGAAAGAAATATTTGATCCCCTTCTGATTTTGTACGTTTGCCCACTGACAAAGAAATGATCAGTCTATAATTTTAATGGTAGGTTTATTTGAACAGTGAGAGACATAATAACAACAACAAAATCCAGGAAAACACATTTAAAAAATTGATTGTGTTTTAATGGGTGAAATAAGTATTTGATCCCTTCTCAATCAGAAAGATTTTTGGCTCCCAGTTGTCTTTTATACAGGTAACGAGCTGAGATGAGGAACACACTCTTAAAGGGAGTGCTCTTCATCTCAGCTTGTTACCTGTATAAAAGACACCTGTCCACAGAAGCAATCAATCAATCAGATTCCAAACTCCCCACAATGGCCAAGACCAAAGAGCTGTCCAAGGATGTCAGGCACAAGATTGTAGACCTACACAAGGCTGGAATGGGCTACAAAACCATCGCTAAGCAGCTTGGTGAGAAGGGGACAACAGTTGGTGCAATTATTTGCAAAAGGAAGTAACACAAAACTGTAAATCTCCCTCGGCCTGGGGCTCCATGCAAGATCTCTCCTTGTGGAGTTGAAATGATCATGCGAAAGGTGAGGAATCAGCCCAGAACTACACAATCTTGTCAAAGATCTCAAGGCAGCTGGGACCATAATCACCAAGAAAACAATTGGCAACACACTACACCATGAAGGATTGAAATCCTGCAGCACCCTCAAGAAAGCACATGTACAGGCCCGTCTGAAGTTTGCCAATGAACATCTGAATGGTTCAGAGGAGAACTGGGTGAAAGTGTTGTGGTCAGATGAGACCAAAATTGAGCTCTTTGGCATCAACTCAACTCGCTGTGTTTGGAGGAGGAGGAAATCTCCCTATGACCCAAAGAACATCATCCCTACCGTCAAACATGCAGGTGGAAACATTATGCTTTGGGGGTGTTTTTCTGATAAGGGGACAGGACAACTTCACCGCATCAAAGTGACGATGGACCGGGCCATGTACAGTCAAATCTTGGGTGAGAACCTCCTTCCCTCAACCAGAGCATAAAAAATTGGTCGTGGATGGGTATTCCAGCATGACAATGACCCACAACACACGGCCAAGGCAACAAAGGAGTGGCTCAAGAAGAAGCACATTGAGGTCCTAGAGTGGCCTAGCCAGTCTCCAGACCTTAATCCCATAAAAAATCTGTGGAGCAAGCTGAAGGTTTGAGTTGCCAAACGTCAGCCTCAAAACCTTAATGACTTGCAGAAGATCTGCAAAGAGGATTGCCAACAAGGGTTTTGCCACCAAGTACTAAGTCATGTTTTGCAGAGGGATCGAATACTTATTTCACTCATTAAAATGCAAATCAATTTATAACCTTTTTGACATGCGTTTTTCTGGAATTTGTTGTTGTTATTCAGTCTCTCACTGTTCAAATAAACCTACCATTAAAATTAAAGACTGATCATTTCTTTGTCAGTGGGCAAACGTTCTAAATAAGCAGGGGATCAAATATTTTTTTTTCCCTCACTGTATAAGGCAGTTCAACAATCTGATACATGACAGTTTCACTGTGAACTGAGATTGCTTCTTTTACTGTTTGTGCTTCTTTCCATGTATTTCATTGTTTTTTATATCTTCTTTCTGTAATACATGGCTCAACTGCAAAATAGACCTTGGTCTCAGCTTGATTCCCCTGTTTATGTAAGGATTAAATAATTAATAAAAATATAACTGAGAACACAGCCTTGTGTCTCTTAGTGTCAGGGATATAAGATTAATTGTAATTAAGGCTGCGCCCTTGAGGATGTAACATTTCTGTTTTCTGTCATTCAAGAGATTCTCATTACCATGATAAGGTTGGTGTGTGAAGGTACTATAAAACAGGAGTGGCAACCTTGGGCACCATTTTTTACTTCCTGTGCATGTACTCCTGAGAGTTACGCAAAATGTTCTGTGAGTAAATGAGCTAAACTGCGCTTAGTAAAACAACTAAGTAGTGTATTTGTATCTTAACTTATGTAATTTTTATGATTGCATTTGATAGGGATTCTGTACAAGGAATATGTATACCCAGAGGTGAATATGTGAAAATTGTTTTATATGGTGTAACTTCTTCATTTCTACATATTTTGTGTTTTATTCCCATGCATCACCCCTAATTAAATAACCTTTGGTGATTATTTATGAGCACCCAACCTTATGTATTAATAGTGGCTTAGTATGATTACATAACCAGTTTTCTATTTAAATCTCACTTTCACATTGGGTGTAGTATGGCTACAGAATTAATATTTTGTGTAAATTCCCAAAGTGAGATGTCAGTCTGTTCTAGTAAATAATATTTCATCTTAACAACTCTCTCAGTAACACATACACAGACATGTAGTATCAGTCTCATTAATGAGCAATCATTATAACGTTGTCTGGAACTCTGACTTCTTATTTTTTTAGATATGTTTCATTCTGTTCAGTGGTTTTCAGGCTTGTTGCACCTAATTGCATCACATTCTTTTATGTCCCTCACTCGTGTTTACTGCTCTGAGGCTTGTGGAATGAGAATGCTTAATGGTGTTTAGCTTTGATCTACTTCCCCTTTGTAAAGCTGCCATTCTACCTTGAGACAAGTATCTCTGACAGTCACCAAGATGCCACTGATCATGAGCAAGTAGCAGAGCTGAAGCCATCTGCCTGAAACACTGTGTATGCTAACATAAATCAAAATATTGAACTTCTCACATATACCTACAGTGCTGTTAGGTAAATTGCACGTCCTCTAAAAATGTTCATTTTTTAAGATTTTTAAATGCCGATGTTTGATGATGGTAATAAATGGAACCTAATGTAACAAAATAATGATTCATTACACTGTGACATTTGTTTGTACTGTTTCAGACAGTGGAATTCTGTCTCAGCATGGAATGTGCTGGAATGTTTCCTAAAAAATATAAATGTTCCTGATTGATGTGCTAATTATTTTCTTTATGGTAGGGTTGCAGGACACAATATATTTAGGAGAGATAAAATGCATGTCAAAGTACTAATAAATTACAAAGTAATTTTTTTACAATAGAGTGGTCAGCACTTGGGCAGCAGATAGATATGCTGCAAAAATGCATCTTGTTATTATTTGACTGAGAGTTCTGGTTGCCTAGTGATAGTCCCACTATAGATGCAGCATTTATTTACAGACCAAGGAAATACCATTTTATTTTCAGACCTCTCCAGAGAAGCTTTTGTGTTTGCATGTAAAAAGCTGTTGGGTGTCCTTACAGATTACCCGACATACCATAACGTAAGGCACCGCAGTCCATGACTGAAAAGGGTATTACATTGACTTAACAAATTTTCACCCACTCTCTTCCATAACTGCTTCTTGAAGACTTTATTGCTTGTTGTAACAGCTTCAAGCATTTCTATAGGATTATGATTTAAGCTTTGACTCAGAAGATCCTTAAGCACCCTTTTCCGGTTTGTTTTTTGAGGAATTCTGTTCTTGACCATTGTCCTGTTCTACTCAAGTATAGTCTAGTACAATGTGCAGTTCAAAGTTGACTCAATAATAGAAAGCTGGTCAGACCTTGGGACAGCAAAGAACCCCCAAACCATAATTACACAGTTGTATGGTTTGTATTGTTTTTTTTTTTCTGTTTAAAGGCAGTATTTTGTCCCCCACTGTACATGATGTATAGCATTGCAGCCAACCTCCTCTCTATAATTCTTTAAGATCAGAGGCTTATTTCTTTCTGATCTCTGATGTAGGTTTGGGCAGTCTCTTTCTGACAGTTGACCCATGCATTTTGACAAAGTAGGAGATGCCTGAATATCCCCTCAGGGTCTTAGAGAGACTTCTTTGAAAATCGTTTAGTTTATCGGGCTACATTATATGGGAAGATCTGAAAAGATTACCAATGATCTGGAATTTTTGTCCGGGGTGCAGATTATCTGTCGGATTGTTGAATGATTCAATTCAAATTCCTTGTAAAAGGTTCTTCCAGATTAATGGACGTGAACATTCATTTTAAGGTTAAGACCAAAACAAGTTGCTGATCTTTATGATCTTAATAATCATTTGCACCTGATTTAAATGTTTGCCATGTTGCAACAACTGAACCATATTTAAACAGGGATATTTGATCTTCATCGCAATGTGTTGACTGAAAAAAGTAAACATGTGAATGAATATACTTCACTTGAAACACGTATCCTGATAACTGATGTCAGACACAATGGCTGTATGTGTAAACTTTGTGTAAGTGTTGTAATCCAGAGGTAATTCACAGTCTAAAACTTCTATCATTTATATTCATTGAGAGATAAAGAGGGACTGATATTTTGAACAGTAGCTGCACACTTTTAACTTGTGTCCTCAGTTTAGTCTTTTATCTCTGGTAACCTCACAAGATAAACCCACGCCTCAGTAGTTCTTGATAGTAAGCTAATTTAACAGAAAGGAAGTCTGCAAAAGCCACAAAGCCCATGGGGATACAAAACTGCAGATTATAATTTTCTTTCAGGCACCAATTTTTCAGCAAATAAACAGAACCATTAAAGCTGAGGTAAAACATTGTAGGCGTGTGTATGGAGATAAAGCAACAGTCATTGCTTTTGTGATAAAGCAACAGTCATTATTATAGCCCTGCCTTTTTTTATTTTACCTTTATTTTACTAGGAAAAGCCCATTAAGACAATGGTTCTTTTGCAAGGGAAAACTGGCCAGGAAGGCAGCATCAATCCATACAACATTACAAGCGTTGGCCTACCAGAGATCCCCCCCCCACCTTCCCCCCCGCTGAGGCTCACAAGATGCAGGGGGCCAGATGATATACACATCCCGGGAGACAACTACCATGTGCCATCCATCGTCCCTTGTCAAACATGTGTGTCAATCAGTCAACATGACAGTATGTCATTGGGTTTTCATGCGGGGGTCCACCAAAACTGTGATACACAAGTGACTACAATATTTCAAACATAAATTAACATCAACACAAAATCAGCGTGATTCAACGTACAGGAAATATTTACACATCTCCTGAACACTCTTGCATCAGATTTTTAAGCTCATTAAGGGACATTAACACATCAAGCATAGATTATAGGCTCTAGAGCACAGAAGGAGAAAACAGTCTAGCTTAACTCAGTAAAGACTTGGGACCTTTAAATAGCAATCACCTTGTAGGAGACCATGGCAGATACAGTGGGGAGAACAAGTACTTGATACACTGCCAATTTTGCTGGTTTTCCAACTTACAAAGCATGTAGAGGTCTGTAATTTTTATCATAGGTACACTTCAACTGTGAGAGATGGAATCTAAAATCCAGAAAATCACATTGTATGATTTTTAAATAATTCATTTGCATTTTATTGCATGACATAAGTATTTGATCACCTACCAACCAGTAAGAATTCCGGCTCTCACAGACCTATTAGTTTTTCTTTAAGAAGCCCTCCTGTTCTCCACTCACTACCTGTATTAACTGCACCTGTTTGAACTCGTTACCTGTATAAAAAACACCTGTCCACACACTCAATCAAACAGACTCCAACCTCTCGACAATGGCCAAGACCAGACAGCTGTGTAAGGACATCAGGGATAAAATTGTAGACCTGCACAACGCAGGCAAGCAGCTTGGTGAGAAGGCAACAACTGTTGGCGCAATTATTAGAAAATGGCAGAAGTTCAAGATGACGGTCAATCTCCCTCGGTCAAGGGCTCCATGCAAGATCTCACCTCGTGGGCCATCAATGATCATGAGGAAGGTGAGGAATCAGCCCAGAGCTACACAGCAGGACCTGGCCAATGACCTGAAGAGAGCTGGGACCACAGAGGAAGAAGAAGGATGAGTACAACCCCAAGAACACCATCCCAACCGTGAAGCATGGAGGTGGAAACATCATTCTTTGGGGATGCTTTTCTGCAAAGGGGACAGGACAACTGCACCGTAATGAGGGGAGGATGGATGGGGCCATATATCACGATATCTTGGAATGACCTAGCCAGTCTCCAGACCTGAACCCAATAGAAAATCTTTGGAGGGAGCTGAAAGTCCGTATTGCCCAGCGACAGCCCCAAAAACCTGAAGGATCTGAAGGAGTGGGCCAAAATCCCTGCTGCAGTGTGTGCAAACCTGGTCAAGAACTACAGGAAACGTATGATCTCTGTAATTGCAAACGAAGGTTTCTGTACCAAATACTTATGTCATACAATAAAATGCTAATTAATTACTTAAAAATCACACAATGTGATTTTCTGGATTTTTGTTTTAGATTATGTCACTCACAGTTGAAGAGTACCTATGATAAAAATCACAGGCTTCTACATGCTTTGTAGGTGGGAAAACCTGCAAAATCGGCAGTGTATCAAATACTTGTTCTCCCCACTGTAACTGCTCGCAGTGAAGGAGATCCTACCAATAAACAGTATATTTACTGTATATGAATTGACACCATTTCAAGGTACAATGGGTGGGTGAGTGACATTTGTAACAAATTGTAAGGATACACAATAAACAATCCAATCAGTAGCACAGTAACACAACAGGCTGCATACATAATAAATTGCAGAGAAAAAGGTGCTTCTTTGTCAGCATGATATCACTGAAAAGCAACAATCTGGTACACATTTGTTAAAAGATATGCATCAAAACCAATGACAGACAAGCATTGACACACATTGCCTTCAATGGAGTTGGGATTAGCATCTATACAATCTCCAGTGGGCAGAGTCTTTTATAATGCAGACTCTGCCAGGAAGGACTAAGATACTTCAGATGTTTTTTTGTTTTCATCACATTTGGTTGAATCACTATTGGGTTAAGGCTGTGCGTAAACTGTAGGGGTGCTGGCTTTCTAGGCTTTTTCTTTTTTAGGCAAAGAAAAAGCCATATCTCAGACTGGCCAATAAAAAAAGGTTAAGGTGGGCAAAAGAAAACAGACACTGGATAGAGGAAGATTGGGGGGGAAAGGGTCAGCATCCCAGAGTTGCCTCTTCACTGTTGACGTTGAGACTGGTGTTTTGCGGATACTATTTAATGAAGCTGCCAGTTGAGGACCTGTTAGGTGCCAGTTTCTCAAACTAGACATTTATGTATTTGTCCTCTTGCTCAGTTGTGCACCGGGGCCTCCCACTCCTCTTTCTATTCTGATTAGAGCCAGTTGGCACTGTTCTGTGAAGGGAGTATTACAGTGTTACACAAGACCTTCAGTTTCTTGGCAATTTCTTGCATGGAGTAGCCTTCATTTCTCAGAACAGGAGTAGGCTGATGAGTTTCAGAAGAAAGTTGTTTCTGGCCATTTAGAGCCTGTAATTGAACACACACTTGCTAATTATTCAGATACTCAATTAGTCTAAAGAAGGCCAGTTTTATTGCTTCTTTAATCAGCACAAGAGTTTTCAGCTGTGCTAATATAATTGCAAATGGGTTTTCTAATGATCAATTAGCCTTTTAAAATGATGAACTTGATTTTGCAAACACAATGTGCCACTGGAACACAGGACACATTGTAGATATTTCATAAAAAGTTTCCAACTACAATAGTCATTTACCACATTAGGAATGTCCAGACTGTATTTCTGATAAATGTGATGTTATTTCAATGGACACATTTATTTTGTTTCAAACAGTAATATATATTTTAGAATAATATTTGTCTAATTATTATATTTTCAATTTTATTGTTTTACTTAAATAGTTATGTATGTTTTTATATTTTGTAAGAAAAATCTGAAAAAAATCTGAAAAAGATTCACAACATGTTTACCAGGGATGCTAATATTATTGGAGGCGTTGTAGCTATCTCTTCATCTTGCACAAATAGCTTGCTTAGAATGTTGAATTTAGGAGATGATAGAAAGCCCAGCTGAGTTGTTAATGTTAGCAAGCTAGTGTTGGACAATTCATGATCATCATGCAAATCATGTGACATGCACTACATTTTGTAATGAAACACCAGAGGATCAGAGGTAACAAACTGGTTGGAAATGGTGCTACCACATTGTCACGACCTCCTATCGTGCATTTAGAAAACAAATCAGAGAGAAGGAAGAGCAAAGAATGAGAGGAGAAGACAGGGTTAAACCTGATTAAAAGGGCTCAGCTCCAACTCTTGGTCGATAAGAGAGATTGAGCCTGGGTTTTTTTGTTTTGTTTGTTTATTCAGATCCCCACTAGAATTTGCCAAAGCAGCTGTTCGTCATCCTGGGTTTCACACTAAACACAAAACATCACAAGTAACAAAAAAATTATGCAATATTAGATAAGTAACAAACATTCAAACACAACAATATTAATAGAAGAAACAAGCAAATGTAAAGAGAGAAGCATGATTTGTCTGAACCCGAAAAGTAAATTAAATTTGCACAATGCCATCTCCACTCAAGCTCTATTAGGGTTTCCCAGCACACAACATTCAGCTACAACAGAAGTTATGTTGGTTTATTGTACTTAAAATAATAGGCATGCAGATTGGTTAATATTTAGACTTTCCCAAACAACATAACCCATGCTATAAAAGGAGATGCCCCTACAATATTGTGATTTATACTACATATTACATACAAGATAAAGTATTGGATTATTCACAGGTGTGTGCCCCTCTTAGCACTCTCAACTGTGCCATGAGCGGTTTAATCTGTTTTACAAAGGGCATTTTGCTGCTTGCTTGTTGCAAATTATTTTGCAGCTTGAGGCCTTATTACTAGACATCAATCAAGGTGAGACAAAACCAGAGTGGGATTAACTACACTGAACAAAATTATAAACACAACACTTTTGTTTTTGCCCCCATTTATCATGAGCTGAACTCAAAGATCTAAGACTTTCTCTATGTACACAAAAAGCCTATTTCTCTCAAATATTGTTCACAAATTTGTCTAAATCTGTGTTAGTGAGCACTTCTCCTTTGTTGAGATAATCCATCCACCTCACAGGTGTGGCATATCAAGATCCTGATTAGACAGCATGATTATTGCACAGGTGTCTTAGGCTGGCCACAATATTTTAAAATTGCATGATTTGAAATTATTAACAGCGAAATCTCTCAGGACCAGACTGACAATTGGCATGGTAGTGTAGTGTTGCACCACACTGTCAAACTGTATGCAACCTGTACTGATAGTCAGATAGAATACAGCATCACCTTTCAAAACACGGACACTGATGCACACTGGAATTATTCAAATGCCAATCAATATACCAATATCAGTCTGGCTTAGCCTGGTGAGAGTCCTATAGAGTCCCATAAAGACTTTGAATTCCCTGGGAATATACTGATGGATGCTGGCAGAAGGAGTCACAGGTATATTCTGGTGGCAGGTCAGTGAAGGAACAGTGGGGTGTCTGGTGATGGCAGAAACAGCAGCTCGGCAGGACAGGCAAAGAGAAATTAGCTCCATAGGAGACCAGTGGAACCCTGGACAATATTTCACAGGAAGCATAGGAATCAATTACTTTTCCGGTGGCAGGAAAATATGGCCGGAAAGGAAACTGAACCAGCCAAAGCTCCGCCAAATATCAATGTCTTGTCCATGAGACTGGGATCCCGAATCCAGTAGCCAAAGTTGATTCGTAGGTAAAGAATCCAAAGGCAATCGTCTTCATACACACTCTTATAGATTTATATATATACAGGGCCTTGTAAAAGCAGCCAAATCCCCTGAACAATTCTATAACTTTACTGGTACATTGACCTTTAGTTTGATTTGATATGTTATTTGAAAACACTGACACTCAAAATTAATGATTTCACAATGACATTGGTTTTATGTACTGTAGCTAAATATTTTTAAGAAAAGCAAAACCATTCTAAAGAAGTTATAAAATAATATCAAAGTGTTTGCATATCCGAGTGTGCACAGTTTAATAATTTTTTTTAAAGGTGGAAGCTCCATCACATTACCCAGCCAGTTCCAGGAAAAAGAGAACTGTGTACAAACAAGAAGCCACAAAATGACCAATAATCACTCTGAAAGGAGCTACAGAGTTGGGTGACTGTGAACGAAGTAATGAACCAATCAATCATATCAAGAGTTCCGCATGAAACTGGCCTGGAGGGGGGCAAGTAAGGAACTGTTACCTCAAATACAGAACCATCCAGCTGTCACGCGGGAAAGGTTTTTGTGGTCTGATAGGACAAAGATAGAGCTTTTTGGCCTAAACCAAATTGTGTCTCAAACCTAACACTGCACATGCCCTCAACATGCACCACCCCTACTGTGTAGTATGGTGGTGGCAGCATCATGCTGTCGAGATGCTTCTCATCAGCATGAACTCGGCATCTTTGAAAATTGAAGGAAGAATGGATAGGGCAATATAGAGTAATAAAGAGCAATTCTCAGCAGGAACATTTTCTCAAACACAAGGCCAAAGCAACACTGGAGTGGCTCAAGAACAAAAGGTGAATGTCCTACAGTGGTCCATTCAAAGTCCTAATCACAATGCCTTTAAGAATCTGTGGCACTATTTGAAAACTGTGGTCCATAATCACCATTTAATAACCCTGAAGAACTGAATCTGCAAAAAA
Source organism: Esox lucius (assembly GCF_011004845.1). Classification (NCBI taxonomy): domain Eukaryota; kingdom Metazoa; phylum Chordata; class Actinopteri; order Esociformes; family Esocidae; genus Esox; species Esox lucius. Next base: position 19,910,840 of record NC_047572.1, on the reverse strand, counting down.
ATATGTTTTCAAATCCCTCGGACATAGACTGCAAAAGCTGGTACATATACTTAAGACTTAAAGCTGTAATTACAGTTATGTTATTGGAATCTGGCTCTTCCAAATAGTAATTTGTTGGGGTTGAAACTTATGCTAAACACATTTATTTTTCTTCCCAATATGAAACCAATGTCACCTTACAATAATTGATTTTGAGTTCCTGTGTTTTGAAATAGAATTCCAAGCAGAAAAAATTGTCAATATACCATTTGTAATTTAGTCAAAATAGAGATTTGCTGAGTGGTTTGAATACTTTTGCGAGGCACTTTATATAATACACAAGCAGACTACAGACCATTGGAAGGACAATAAAACCAAAGTGAATGCAAGAGTAACTTATTTACAATTCATGGAAAAACAAGAAACATGACTTATGTGTTTCGAACCCGGTGGCTCTAGCATGGTACAGAGACCCTTAACATAAAATGCATGCAAATTAGTGTAGTATAAAGGCACAGTGAGAACAAACGACACAGACATCCAAGTCTACCGTCAAACATAAAATGTTTATTATAAACACACGGTAAAGGGGTTAGGGATAGGGCTGAGCTGGACCCAAGAAATGAAATAATATAGTCCAAACACCCCTAAACTTGAAGAACCGCTTAGCTGACTACTAACCAATACAAAAATACAGTGGGTGGTCTGCTCAGTTCTATCTAGAGTTTTTAAACGAAGTTTTCCTAAGGGTTGTGTATGCCCAAGGGCGACTTGTTAAAAAAACATTTTCCCAGGGACACAGGGAAAAAACACAGATTGAACAAGAAGTAAACAGCAAAAAATTGGCTAGACAACACCAAACAAAACACCACAGCAATACATATTCACATGAAACAGGACAAAGTGAGATGTATGTGCTAAACTAAGTGATGTATGAATGAACAAAGTGTATGTCTATCAAAAAGGGTCTGTATCTCAAGAGTGTCCATAAAGCAAAAGTCTCTCTGGGAGAACCAACTGACTGGGTTTTTAAACCAGGGATGTGGGATGTGATTGGGTAATGGAAAAAGGAACAGGTGGTGCAACTAATCCACTGATTGGTCCACCTCAGCAGCCAGGTGATGCACTCATGACTGCCAGGTAGAAAACCCCAATGAGCACAATCAGGAACATAAGGGACACCTGGGGAAAGGGCAGGAGGGGAAAAACACAAAAGCACATACAGGGTACCTGCATGCGTAACACTCCCACACTTAAAAGAGCAAACCTACTATGGTTTGCGGCACGAGACATAAAACGTATACAGAACACTATTCAACGTGCAAAGGCATCCGCACAGGATAGAAAATAAATCACACATCTCTAAACACGAGACAACGCATTTGCCGGTACATTATCAGACTTCTTTTTGTGGCGGATCTCCAAATGATAATTTTTCACAATAAGGCGTTGGTTCTGGTTGTACATACGGTGGAGAAAAACTAAAGGGTTATGGTCCGTGTACACCATCACTGGCAGTGCACTGGAACCAACATAGACTTCGAAGTACTGCAGAGCTAACGACAAAGCAAGCGCTTCTTGCTCAATGGTTGAATAGTTAGACACTTTCGAGCAAAATAACAGAGAGAATGGTCCACTTTGGTCTGCCTGCAGCAGAATAGCACCAGCACTTCTGGCACTAGCATCTACCTCAAGTTTTAAAGGCTACACGAAATCCGGAGCAGCAAGAACAGTGTGTGCTTGGCAGTGTTGAAAGCAGCTTGACATTCTGTAGACCATACAAATATTGTCGCTGGACTGAGCAAATCCATCAGCGGAGCGACTACTGCAGAGAAGTTCTTACAGGTCCTGATGGTGGTTCAAGGTCAAGGGACAGACATTGGGGACAGCAAAGCTACGGACTGGCAGAGGGCGAAAACGACTGTACACTCACCGAGATGACCATCAACTCATTCGAATGTCACTCAACAACCGTAGTATGACATCAAGTGACCTACAAAAATAATGGCAAACAGCAGCTGGGGTGAAGTGCACGGGCAAGGACCGTTCAAAAACAGGCTCATAGGGGCAGGGCTGAAGTCGTGCAAAGCTAGAAAAAAGCCTTTCATCAATGAAAAGCAAAGAAGAGCCAGGCTGAAGTTTGCAAAAGACCATGATCTAATGGTTAGACGGAGATCTGGAGAGGCATACAAGCCACAGTGACTCGCACCCCCTGTGAAATTTGGTGGAGGATCTGTGATGATCTGGGGATGCTTCAGCAAGTCTGGAATCGGGCAGATTTGTCTTTGCAAAGGACACATGAATCAAGCCAAGTACAAAGTAATCCTGGACGAACACCTGCTTCCTTCTGCTCTGAAAATGTTCCCTGACTCTGAGAATTGGTTCTTCCAGCAGGACAATGCTCCATGCCACACAGCCAGGTCAATCAAGGTGTGGATGGAGGACCATCAGATCAAGACCCTGTCATGGCCAGCCCAATCTCCAGACATAAACCCCATTGAAAACCTCTGGAATTTGATCAAGAGGAAGCTGGATGGTCACAAGCCATCAAACAAAGCTGAGCTACTTGAATCTTTGTGCCAGGAGTGGCATACAGTCACCCAACAGCAATGTGACGGATTGGTGGAGAGCATGCCAAGACGCATGAAAGCTGTGATAAAAAAATCAGGGTTATTCCACCAAATATTGATTTCTGAACTCTTCCTAAATTAAAACATTAGTATTGTGTTGTTGAAAAATGAATATGAATTTGTTTTCTTTGCATTATTTGACGTCTGAAAACAATGCATATTCTTTTGGTTATTTTGGCCACTTGTTGTTTTCTACAAATAAGTACTGGGAGTAATGTTGTCAGTATGTTATAGAATAAAACAAAACAGTTAATTTTACTCAAACACATACCTATAAATAGTAACACCAGAGAAACTGATAATTTTGCAGTGGTCTCAATGTTTTCCAGAGCTGTATGTATAGGTGGTGGTCTGTCAGCTTGGACCTGTCATGAATACACTGCACAGGATGGGGATCCAAGGTTTAATAGTCAACACACACAGTCCACAATCCAAAGACAGGCTCCCAAGGAAGGCGGTAAGGCGGTACACAGGTGAGCAATCAGTGGAAGCAATAGTACTCGAAGGCCTAGGCTGGGATGAGGTTAAAACGAACAAGGATAAAGAACGTCTGATACACTTTGGCGAAAACAACACTGGGAGTAGTAAACTGGAGAGCTTAGTAGAGTCGTGAACTAACAATACCTCACAAGGAACTAAGGACAGGACTGAATATAAATGGTAACCAAGGGACAGTAATCAAACTAAGGTGATCAATATTCGGGTGATGAGGGGAGTGGTTGGACAGGTCGGTATGAAGGAGTACTGCCTGATAGCAGAGACCAAGTAGAGGGCATGACAGCATCAGTGTTTTTGTGCTCTGCTTATAGTACATTTTAAAATTAAACTTTTGGGCATGGCTAACTACTAAGTTTTCCATGATTTGCTGAAATATTCCATGTATTTACAAAATGTGAAATGTGTATAGCACACAAAGGTCATAGCATCAGTATACATCTTTCTTTCTTACACTAGATTCTTAGTTTCTACTTTTCTCAAAAGGGAAATTATACATGTTACCAAATGAACAAAATGTAAATATGAACAACAGCCTGGATATGCTGTATGTTGATGTAGGGCAATGTGTTAATGTTCACAGTTGTTAATTGCGTTCATTGTTTCTGGCAGTTAGTGACTATCACGGTACACTGTACAATATTGTGAATGGCTTAATCAGTAGTCATTCATGATTTTTATTACAACATGAAAAAAAATGACAACGAAAAAATATGTTATTCTGTCCCGGTGCAAGGAAGACCAATCCCTGTAGTCATTTCTGGTCAGTGATGTACATGAGATGGTGTGCTGAGTCGACGTATTGTACCTGGTAAAAAAATACAAACAAATGAATAATCTACAACATTTTGACATTTCATTACAGGCCTTGTATATCGGTTCTATAACTCCATTGGGATCTGACATTATCATTACAGTGTCTGTAACCATAAAAATTACTGGAAGATTTTTATTTTTTTATTTTTATCACAGCACCACAAAAATTTACTATTTGGCCATGGTAAACATGAGTCAAATAGAGGGGTTTGGCCAAGAGATAACCAGTAGGTGTTGTGATGGCATTCTCCCCCAAAATAAAACAGGAAATCACAAACTTACTTTAGACAATTTTACTATTACGTGATTAATTCTCCTGCAGTCACACACTTTATGAATTTTATTTTAAATTAAGTGGGTCTCCTTTCCTCTGAATACTTGACCCAATCACATTACTTTAACACTCTCATCTATATTAGCTCACTAGGAGCGTGTAGAATTGCAGCTGATTCATGGTGATCCACAATTAAGCAGATGATGAAACTGTGGAGTGGACAGATGGACCAATTCCCATACTGCCAGCAGGTATTTCCCAACGGTGGTTGGTGTTAACCACAAAACAGCTTTTTACACACTGCACTGAATACATTAATTGTGCCAGCACAGTATAGCTGGAAAGTTGCCTGTGGTTAGGTGTGATCTGTCTTGTTTCATCACATTTAACCAGGGGGCTCTATCAAGAACACTTAAAGCTATGGTAGTGCTAGCAACCACAGCAACAAACATGGTTTCCTGTAAAGAAGTGGTTTAATAGGTTTTGCTTTACAGAGCTATTAAAGTGTATTAAAAGCACTCCCTACAGACCTATACTATCAGTGCTCTATGTAGTTAAACCCTTTTGCTGTACCTGTAGATGTAAAACTAGTACATACAGCACTGCAGTGAATCATCATAATTCAAGCAACCGAAACTTGGTTAATATTAGCTATAGCATGGTATGTGTATTAGTGTGTTTGGAGCTATGGCATGGGGCGAGTGTTAGTGTGTGATTGCAGCTATGGCATGGTGTGGATATTAGCAGATACTCTATGTGTGGCATGTTGTTTTACTACTTGTGTGAGTAGGTTTAATGGATGTGGCTGTGCCATGCTGTTAAACACGAGTAAGAAAAGGGTCCCTTTCTACGAGTCACCTGCCAAAGGCAATAAACCTTCAATCAGTCTCTTGTCAGCTTCATGGAACACCACAATTTGTCACAGTATTTTCTACCACTTTCTGACTAAGCGACTGTTTTAACCTAATGGAAAATCAAGTGCAGATCTCAGTTGCCGCATCTGCTAGCTTACACAGCACACGAGCCATGTGGATAAAACAAAATCAAACCAAGACCTAATTATTCTCGACGGACACACTACAAAGTTGTCCAATCAAGCAGAGTTAATTGAGCAATATTAATGGCCCTTCAGCAAGTGCAGATGGGGCCTAGTAAACATTTTGGTCCCCCCTGTGTGCAGGTATAAGAGCAATAATGCGGAGTCAGGGAGGTTTCATTGCGACAGGGAAAATCAATATTGAGGTGATTAGATGAGAAGCAGGCAGCTTCCAGCTCCAACTGTGCTATGGCTCTCTGGCTCAGGTCCCCTGGGACAGACGTGTTTACTGTACACTACACACTCTGTACAGAAAGGCTGCCTGAACAGACCAGAATGAGACGTGTACCGAGCCTACACATCTCGCTGAGAACGGAGCTAATTAAACCACAGAAGGTATTTACAAAGCAGAAACCGTAGGGAGTAAGACTGCAAGTATAACTTTATTTCATAATAGGCAGAAAGCTCAACAACACTGAAGGTTTTGTCAAAATGTTATTCTCAGAGGTCAAAACACTGACAGAGGTCATTTAAAAAAACACATTAACGCAGTTCATGCTACTGTACATTTGTACATTTCCTGACATAACTGATTGTTGTGATTTCTTGAAATAAAAATTATAAATGGTTAGGTAGATTACTCCGATTCAGTAAGGTAATCTGATAGCTTTCATATTAAGAGGCATTAGAAGACAAATAGGAATATAACCAACTGAATACCTTTTCTAAACCATTGCTTTCTACTTTAATAAGATTGGGCTACATCTCTACATTACACACTAAAGGTTTGTCAGACATTCAGTCATTCCAGTTTATCCAATAACCCTTGATCTTCAAGAATCAGACTTTATATTTGAACATAACCCAAAATCTAAGGATGTGTTAGCCTATTCTGTTATTTTTGTTTTATTCATGTTTTTTATTGCTTCAAAAGATTGTTGAAAAAAGCACACAAATGCAAGTTTGCAAATCCCCAATTCTGAAAATATGTGTTTCTTTTCATGGGGATATGCCATTTCCTTCAATAATGATACAATGTGTTTACAATGCTGTAAAAGGCTAAACTAACCAGCTGAATGAGAAAGTTGTGGGACTTTGTTAGTCCCCACAATGAGAACAGCTTCTACAGTGCTCTCAGTAAGCATTTATTTCTTAATTTGGGCTTTACTGTATATGCTCCCAGTAATATGAAATATAAAATTAAGCAATAACTACTTGAAGTATAGTTTCTTACAGTCACTACCCAGGACATCATAGATTGGAATGTGTCCAGTGAATACGTAGTAGGCTAAGTGGCCTTAAAGCATCCCCCAAACCCACAATTTGGGTTATAACAGAGAGATAGTTTTAGAAACGCTCTCTTGGTTTTTCTTCAGCAGTTTGTGGAATGGGTGTGAGGGGTTAAGTGAAAGACAGAATGTAAAATATATTTACTATCAAGTTATTGTTAAAATGATCACATCTTGTATTATTGATATTTTTTCAATAAAAAACCCATGAATGCATATTATGTCAAATATTTTTATGAACAATGAGTGGCTCTGGTTGTCCTAAACATAAAATGGTAAACCACTTAATTGAAGACTAAATATGAGAACAGAGCAAGTACATTTATAAAATAGTGAAAATCAAGTCCAATCAAGTCTCTGGGAGAAATTGAAGCTGCTTTTACGTAATTATAGTATATAATGAACCAGATCTCAATGTATTTTTTTGCAAATTTAATAGCATACGTTGGTGCTTTCTATTTCACAAGGTTTTACTTACTCAAACATGTTCTGAGGACAGAAAAAAATGTATTCAGACAAACAGCCAATCGAAATGGAGAGGAGGAGGTGCTCAAACTGGATCATTTCAAGCTGGATCAAAAGAGCAAGTGAATGTAAACCAAAAATTCACCACTGAGAATTAGCGTAATCAAGTCATTTAGCAGGTAGTTCATTATTTGATTAGATTAGATTCAACTTTATAATCAAGTAAAAGAGTTAGTACAACAAAATTATTAAGTATTAAGTATACGTATATTACAAGTGGAATGTGCAGATGTGCAATGAAGACAAATGCAGTGCACATGGTAATACTAAATGTGCAATTAGGGCACATATAGGAGGGCAGAAAGTTTACAAGTATTAGGTATAGTGTATGTTACAAGTGGGATAATAGTTGTTCGGGTACAAATGGCAGTTTCTAAATGTGTTTCCCAAAAACAGTCCGGTTTCAGACCCCATCATAGCACTGAAACTGCACTCGTGAAGGTAACAAATGACCTTTTAATGGCCTCAGACAAAGGTTCCGCATCCGTCCTGCTGCTTCTTGATCTTAGTGCTGTTTTGACACTATTGATCACTCCCTTCTCTTAGAGAGACTGGAAACCCATATTGGGCTACGTGGACATGTTCTAGCCTGGTTTAAATCTTATTTATCTGAAAGACATCAGTTCATATGTGTGGATGGCATATCCTCTGACAAATCAAAGGTATGTTTAGGTGTTCCTCAAGGCTCGGTGCTGGGCCCATTATTGTTCGCACTATATATGCTGCCTCTGGGTGATGTAATCTGGAATCACAATGTCAATTTTCACTACTATGCTGATGACACACAGTTATATATTTCAATGAAGCATGGAGAATCCCCAAAATTAGCTACTTTGGAAGCATGCGTTTCAGATGTTAGGAAGAGGATGACAGAGAACTTCTTGCTTTTAAACTCAAGAACAACAGAAATGCTCGTTTTAGGACCCAAGAAACAAAGAGCTTTGTTGGCAGATCTCACTGTGAACCTTATTGTTAACCTATAAATAAATACATGGACTTGCTCCTACTTACCTCACTGAAATTATCCTGCCATACATACCAACAAGTAACCTTAGATCGCAAGATGTAGGCCTTTTAATTGTACATAGAATTTCTAAACAAACAGCTGGAGGCAGGGCCTTCCCTCATAGATCTCCACTACTGTGGAATGATTTGCCAATTAAGGTTAGAAATGCAAACTCAGTGCAAACTTTCAAGTGTCTACTAAAGACTCATCTCTACAGCATGGTCTATGATTAAGTGTAGTCTGACCCAGGGGTGTGAAGGTGACCAGAAAGGTTTGAAACTGTCCACCCTTGCTGTCTTGCCAGATGGGCTCTCATTGCCACTGGGATGCACTCCCTCCAATCCCATTCGAGGTCGGAGTCACTGGCTTGTTGTTGTCTCTCTGTTGCGCACTTGTGCAATTGGGCTGTACTCTGCTGGCAATACTCGGCCCTCTTTCAGGGTGGTTGCTGGTAGTGGGGGTCCCTTTGGTTGATGCTTGGCAATGTGGGTGGATTTTCCTGCCTGTTGGGCCCTGTCTTTGTGACAACTGCCGATGTAAAAAGAGCTTTATAAATACATTTGATTGATTGATTCTAGATGTGCAACAAGGCAAATAAAGGAGCAATGTAGTAGGGTATCATGAGCAACTGAGATGCAGAGATGGCAGCACTAAGGTCCCCGAGGTAGACGTGTGTATAACAACTGTAAAAATAAATAAATACATGCAAGCACAATGGCAAGTTCAGCTTTAGTGACTGGCTCTTCATTGTCCCTGTCGAAGCCTGCAAAGAACCTGTTTAACTCGTTGGTGAAGGAGACGTCGCTGGCAATGGGGATAGGGTTCTTTGGCCGGTTGTCAGTGATGGCTTGGATGCCCTGCCACATGCTTTGGGGTTCGGAGTTGTTGTTGAAGTGCTCCTCAATCCACAGTTTGTGATCATTTTTAGCCATCTTGTTGCTCCCTTTCAGGTTGGCCCTGGATGAACTGTAGGCCTCCGCATCACCAGATCTAATAGCAGCGTTGCGTGCCTTCAGGAGTTGTCGGACCTCTCTGTTCATCCACGGCTTCTGGTTGGGAAAGGTCTTTGTTAGTTTATGGGGGATGGTAACATTGTTGGTGCAGATGTTATAACATGACAGACTTTAGTAGAAACTTACTCTTTCGCAGACTTCAGTAGAATTGCATGGTTCTTGGTGTAATTTGAAGTGCTCATGAGCACCGCTTTCTCTCCATTTTGATTGGGTGTTCGTCTGTGTCAGTCACATTTCTGTCTGCCCTGAGAACACGTTTGAGTAAGTAAAACTGGTGGGTGCCTTTCAATCATTACCAAAATATGTGCTGTCACAGTGTCCCTACAATTTGCATAATAAATTATTTCTTACTGTATAAATGAATCTATATGGGGGAAAACTAGCCCAATCTGTAATGTTTACAATGATATGAAATCCTCCCTCTAGTAGTTTACAAAATGTGAGATCCAGAGAACAAACAGAATATTAAGCTGTCATGAACCTACTGCAAAGCAAAGCAGATGTGAATGAAAGGATTTTTATTGGTTTAAGATATTTTCTTGTTTTGATATTGTCTGATATACGATTGGTATTTCATGTATTTTTATACATATTATTATTATTATACTGCTCCAAGAAACATGACCGTGGTCAAACTGATTCGGAACCCGACGTTCATCTATATGATGTTGTCAGATACTGGATACTGCCCAATATCTCAAGTATTTTTTTGCACAAATAGAACCTTCTAAACCCAAAGGTTTGATCTATGAACTGAATCAGATAGCAGATGCTACCTTGGAAAGAATCCTGGATGCACCTGGGAAAAGTAAGCTAACAAGGATAGCTTTTGGTTGCTCTTGCAACACTATCAATAATAAATGTCTGCTTTTTATGTACAGGCAATGGAATATTGGGCCTCCCAGGAGATGCCTGTACCTCCAGCACTAATATGAAATTTGGCAAGGTCCTTAACTTGAAAACTACACCAGCAAAAGTGCTGAAATGTTTGTTTATGTTTATCTTGTCTCAGGGCCCTTGTATTCTTCATAAAACCAATCAGGTAATGTGTCAATAAAAAGTTTCCAATTGTGCCACTTGCATTTATATGCACATATTCTTATTTATAAACTTTCTGTAAAAGCTCATTAGTCCCTATTTATATAATTTTGTCACTTACCAACCCCAGAAAACTTGCTGAATGTTTGTGTTTAGTGTTGGTTAACAGAGGTTAATCTCTGACATAAGAATGGTAATTTTGAAATATAATAAAAATTATTAGTTTTATTATGGGTGGATATGGGTTTTGATTAATTTCAGCAACTCAACTGACCAACTGAGGTCAACGTTGTGAGTTCATGACCCATATCTATCACAAGCCATCTCCATTTATAGAATGATTGAATATGCATGAGGTTGTCACAGCCATAATAGAAATACACTGGGTGTGAGATCAGAGAAAAGTAGAGATAGATGTACTGTACAGTATGTTGGAGGTTGAGGACATATACTCATAGACTACTGAGCCAGAACCAATGTTGTCCCAGCTAAATGAAAGGCTGACTCATCATCTTAGCCCAGGAGCTAAGCTCATCTTATATAACTAGTTCTATTAACATTCCCTGACACGTGTCTCTCATTGTCCTGCTGGAACTGCTTATCTTCATTGGCTCCTGCACACCACACTTGCATTGTATGGCGCAAGCATACTTATTTTGTAATGAGAATGCAGGCTTTCATCATCATCTTAGGCCGTTCAGCAAATCCATTAAATAAACATTTGATACGTTTATGTCTGCCTGTGCATTTGAAAGGGTTTTCTTGTAGCAATGACTGGCAACAAAGTGCTGAAATTACTTTTCCAAACAAGCACTTGAAGTACTGTAAGTCTATGCAGACCTATTTGTTTTTCATAATTAAGTATTAAACTAAAATAAACATTTTCCTTTTCCATTTAACCTTTATATTAGCAGGGAAGGTTATCATAGATTTTGTAAACACTTTTTTGGTTATTACATCATCCCAAATATGTTATTTAATTGTTTTGATGTCTTCACTAATATTCCATAAAGTGGAAAATAGTAAAAATAAAGAAATACCCTAGGGGTACCCAGGGGTATTCAAAGCTGGCCCTCAAAGCCAGTTCCACTCCATTTTGTCATTGCAACCCTTTAATCAGGGACTGATTCAGGCTTAAGGCACCAGGTGGGTCCAATTAATGATGAGGTAGAACAGAAAACCAGCAGGTTCCGGCCCTCGTAGGGTAAGATTTGAATACCCCTGCCCTAGAATGAGCAGGTGTGTCCAGTTATGTCTGGTCCTTTATATTTGATGCTTAGCAGGTGCAGCAATCAGGTAGCAGCAGGTTTTGAAGGAGTAAGGAATGAAAAAAGAATCCTGTTTGAAAGTTTTAAAATTCGGTCTGATCATTTGCAGAAGAACAGTGAAAAGAAGGTCAGCTATAGGAAATGATTACTTTAGGATGAACCAGTGTAAGGTTACTGCCAAAGCACATGTTTCATTGGGTAGACAGGCATTGAGAAGCTGAGATAAGCTGAGATAGCGTGAGGCTTTGCCTAAGAGTGACTTGTAGATAAGCTGGTACCAGTTAGTCTTTCATGTAAACTGTTGTTCAAATGTTTGGGGTCACTTAGACATTTCCTTGTTTTCAAAAGAAATGCACATTCTTTGTCCATGAAATAACATCACATTAATCAGAAATACCGTGTAGACATTGTTAATGTTGTGAATAACTATTATAGGTGAAAACAGCAAATTTTTCTAGAATATCTACATAGGAGTACAGAGGCCCATTATTAGCAACCATCAGTCCTGTGTTCCATTAACACATTGTGTTTACTAATCCAAGTATATCATTTTAAAAGGCAAGAAAACAAAGGCGTTAGAAAACCCTTTTGCAATTATGTTAACACAGCTGAAAACTCTTGTGCTGATTAAAGAAGTGATAAAACTGTCCTTCTTTAGAATAGTTGCTTGTTTGAGGCATCAGCAATTGTGGGTTCCAAATATATATATATTCTGGTACTTGCATGAAATGAAGGCTATTTCATGCAAGAAATTGCCAGTAAACAAAAGATCCTGCGCAAAGTTCTATACTACTCACTTCACAGAACAGTGCAAACTGGCTCTATAGAATAGGAGTGGGACGCCCCAGTGCACAATTGAGCAAGAGGACAAATACATTTGAGTGTCTAGTCTGAGGAACTAGACATCTCAAAGGTCCTCAACTGGCAGCTTCATTAAATAGTACCCACAAAACACCAGTCTCAAAGTCAACAGCGAAGAGGCGACTCCGGGATCTTTAAAGGTCACTGTGATGGGATTTGTAGAGGGCTTAAGTCCAGGAGTGGCAGTAAGGTCATTTTTATGAGTAGAATATATTTTATTTTAGTCTGGAGGTGGCTAATGTGGGTCAGGATAGAAAGAGTGTCATCTTTTGGGCGAGACATTAAATGGGTGTCTGGACTCATTCTGTTCACTACAGATTTTTTTGTTAATTCCAGTTTAATGACGAAGAAGTACAATGAACTTCATGGCCATGACAATTAGACAACCAAAAAACCTATAAAAAGACCCAATCACCTTCTCATAAGTAAGTTATGTGAAATATTTCAGTTTGAAACAGTCTCATCAACATTTCTACATTTAGATGTTGACTCTTCTAACATTTTAATATCAATGGACCAAAACACAATGACTCACCACTGGTATGTAGATTTCGTAACAGCCTGTGTTTCCTGACCTTAATGGAAAATATCCGAAATCAAACAAGCCCAGATTTACCAATGTAACACAGAACTTTTCTAATTAAAAACTGAGTGAAGTTAAACAATTGTCAGCTAAATATCACAACTTTCCAGTCAGCACAGCCTCAGGGCAGGCCTGTGCCAGACTACACTAGCTGAATTCGAGTCCACAATTGAGTGAACTGAGCACCACTTGCTTTTCTGCTGTTCTTAGGGTAGCCTTAAGGACTATTGACTGGAATGTACAACCTCTAGAATCAAGGTGATACTGATTGCGCTAATGAATATCAATAGTTAAGCTGCAGCTCAAAACACCAAGGTTTATGGATGAAAGCTTCAAATACAAATGCCTTGAAATGAAAGAGAACCTAAAGTTGTAATGTCAGTATGCCCCATCCACTCAATATTGATTGTTAATTCATGACAACATATGTGCTTATCTGCTCAGTTGACATGATCAACACAAAGGTTTTACTCTCCCAGTATGTTAACAAATTAACGAAAATGGGAAAAAGCAATAGTTATTTTAACCACAATTGAAACCATACATTTTTTATTTTCTCTCTGTGGGATTTTATCCAAGCCCTAAAATGGAATTCCGTTAATGGTTTCTGCTTTTTAAAGAACAACTGAAAGACAACAAGCAATAAAAAGAGCTTCTTATGTGCCTAGACCAAAGTACAAGAGTACCAATGTTAGTAATGTGCTTACTGTTTCTCTCTCTGTCCAAACAAACAGTGGACACAGTTGTGATGCTAACCAGACTGAACATTATAACAATTTAAACTAAACTACACATAATAATTACACTTTGAACACATATGTCCTTCAAAGTCCAATGAAGTCAAGCAACATGCTGAGGTGTGAAAGAGCTGTTTCAAAAATATAAATATTATTATAAAAATTATTACATTTTGGATTGCAGTGTACAATTTAAACTTGTTATTTCATGAGGACAAATTACTTAATGACAAATCACTCTTCTACACTGAACAAAATTCTAAACACAACACTTTTGTTTTAGCCCCCATTTATCATGAGCTGAACTCAAGACTTTCTCTATGTACACAAAAGGCCTATTTCTCTCAAATATTGTTCACATTGCCTAAGGCACACCTGTGCAATAATCATGCTCTAACCAGCATCTTGATATGCCACACCTGTGAGGTAGATGGATTATCTCGGCAAAGGAGAAGTGCTCACTAACACAGATTTAGACAGATTTGTGAACAATATTTGAGAGAAATAAGCCTTTTGCGTACATAGAGAAAGTCTTCGTTTATGTTTTTGTTCAGTGTATGTACAGTGCCCGTCAATTATTTTGTCACCCTTGGTAAATATGAGCTTGTAACGGTCCTGTCGGACAGGACCATTCCGCTTCTTGTTTTCTGTTTGTCCTTGGCTTGTCTTGTCCTTGTATGGTCTTCCCTGTTCTTGTTTCAGTTAATCGGTCTATTCCTTTCACCTGTGTTTAGCCCCCACCTGTTTCTGTTCTCCTTGTTAGTCTGTGTATTTAGTTCAACCATTTTCTCCCTGTCCTTGTCTGCCATTGTGTTTGTTCATGTCACGTTGTATGTTCCTGACTCCTGGTGATCTTGGTTTCATATCTCAGTGCACGGCACTCGGCTTTGTTTTTTCCTTTGCGTTTATTAAAAGCTCAGTTTCTTCAAACTCTGCGTTTGCCTCCATCCCTGCTCGCATCGAGACACAGCTAAATTGGCTGTGAAATAAAACATCTTTATCCCCTTGATCTTTCATTCAGAATATTTACTCAAATCTAAACATGAATTAGTTTAAAATATATATATTTATTTATCATATAACAAATATTTTTCTCTAATATTTGTGTGCCACAAACACCACAACCTCTGGAAATCATTTCCAAAAAGCTCTGTTTTGTTCTCATCTGATCATAGAACCCAGTTCCATTAAAAGTAACGTCAGGCAAACTGTAGATGCTTGAGTTTGTATTTAATGCCAGCAAAAAAAATGTATAGCAACCCTCCCAAACAACTTGTGATTTTGTATGTGACGTATCGTAGTTTTATTTTTTACCCCAAGACCCTACTAATGTCTTCAGTTTTCCAGCTGTGTTCTTTGGAGATTCTTTGGCCACTCTAACCATCCTTCTCACTGTGTGTGCAGTCAATATACAGTGGATATAAAAAGTCTACACACCCCTGTTAAAATGCCAGGTTCTTGTGATGTAAAAGAATGAGACAAAAATGAATCATGTCAGAACTTTTCCCACTTTCAATGTGACCTATAATGTGAACAATTCAATTAAAAAACAAACTGAAATCTTCAAGGGGGAAATATGAAAAAGTGTGCACACCCTTAAACTAATACTTTGTTAAAGCACCTTTAGATTTTAACACAGCACTCAGTCTTTTTGGGTAGGAGTCTATTAGCATGGCACATTTTGACGTGGCAATATTTGCCCACTCTTCTTTGCAAAAACAGTGAGATTGCGAGGACATCTTACATACAATCTTACAATAACCTGGTTGCATAACTGGGGATGTGACTGTGTTCAGAATTAACCAATCAAATTCAAACAAATGTTAAACAGAAGTCATTACATACCTGCCATCATTTAAAATTAAGCATTAGATAATGCTTTGAAAATTATTTTGTAACCTTCTCCTGACTGATATCTTTCAACAATGAGATCCCTCTGATGCTTTGAAAGCTCTCTGCGGCCCATAGCTTTTGCTTTAAGATACAACTGAGAAAATATCAGGAAAATCCTACTAGAACAGCTGAACTTTATTTGTGATTAATCAGAGTCACTTTAAATGATGGCAGGTGTGTAATGACTTCTATTAAACATTTGTTTGAATGTAATTGGTTAATTCTGAACACAGCCACATCCTCAGTTATGCAACCAGGTTATTGTAAGATTGTGTAAGATGTCCTCGCAATCTGGCAGATTTGGAGCGCTTTGCAAAGATAATGGAGTGGCCAGCGCAGTCACCGAATCTTAACCCTAGATTGACCTTAACTAGATTGCCCATCAAACTAATCCAATTTCTGGGAGGTGCTTCAGGAAGCATGGGGTAAAATCTCTTCAGATTTCCCGAACAAATTGACAACTAGAATGTCAAAGGTCTGCAAGGCTGTAACTGCTGCAAATGGAGGATTCTTTGACAAAAGCAAACTTTGAAGGACACAATTATTATTTAAATTTTAAATCATAATTTCTAACCTTGTCAATTGCTATATTTCCTGTAGATTTTTTAAATATATTTCCAATTCAAACAAATTTCATGTGTTTTCATCAAACACAGAACATTTCTGTGTGACCCCTTTGGCAGTACAAGAGTAGGGCTTTCCACGATTCTCTTGTCTTTTCACTTGATGAAAAAGACAGTTTTTGTCCCCTATATTGACACTTATTGTATCAATGTCATTCATGAATGATAGAAAAACAAATGTTTTTGTGCTATTAAATGAAGTAGCTTTGGCAGTGCACAGCTCATCTTCAGTCTCGCTAGCAATTGCTCAATTCTTATGACTATTCCAAATAGTAAGTTAGTAGATACTAGTAAGCCTATTACTGTTTAATAAGCTGTTAAAACAGCCAGTGGAAAAAGCCACACAGTTCATAGATGCTATTCGTGGTAGAGGTAAACTTAATAAGAAACGTATGTCAGTTTAACACAATGCTAAATGATGTCTAGCGACTGGGCAAATGTGTAGCACCATGGTGTAGTGGTTAAAGGTGCTGCCTCTCATGTGGAAGACCTGAGTTTGAATCCAGTGAGAGTAATGGCAATTATCACTTTTAATTGTGGGCTGGCTGAACTAGGCATGCCTGGTTCCTTTTTCTGGTTCGAAAAGCAGTATAAAACCTTTTATAACACAGCATCTCCAAGCATGAGAACTACATAAGAACAATATGGACACTTTTGACTGTTCATTAGTTAAATAAATGAAAATAAGGGACAGGAATTCTAAAGTATGCTACTCAACCTCTAAAACATGGATGTTCTGACTCATTAACTACTATGGTTTGGATGGAAAATTGTGCGTCAAGGTGGAAATATCCTGTGTTTCTAATATGCTTGCAGAATCTTACTCAGAAGAAATAACTGCAGTCAGGGATGGTCCAGACTTCATGGTCAAGGTATTTGCATGACTGCAATTAACCAGAAAGTGGACTGAAAATCCTCATTCATCCCTAGACTTCCCTATCGATCAACTATTCAATAGATCTATACAAGGATTGCTTTTGTTGACCACAAGGTGACACTATACCCTCAGAAATATCCCCTGAGATTCATCTAGAGGTATTTCAATAAAGTGTTACTCCAACATCAGTAGACCATGGATTTTGTGTTTGACTGGGCTTTGCTTTGAGAAATGAGGAGCCATTTGTTTTTCAGCCAGAAATCTTTAGTCCCACATTATGCTGACCGTACCACTGAGGTGTGAAGTAATTTCTGCTTTGAATTTTTGTGTGATTAGAAGTGTGTGTGTGTTTGCACACCTCCGTGCCTATATATTAATTTGTGTTTTGGTGTTTACACACATCTATGTGTATCGATGACTAGAAGGGGGCTTAGACAAGTCAGTGTGCAGAAGCATAGTGTCCTATATCAAAGTCACCACAGGGGAAGAATCAGGGGTCTCCTTGATGACACCTAGTACAGCCACTCAGATAAATGCTACAGATGGGAAATAAGTGTGGGCCGTAATTCCCCCAGTTAAAGCCCATAATGAGAATGGAGTGTGCTCCTGAGCTCTACGGGCTGGCTGTGCTGCACCTGTGTAGTGAGAAGCCCACGCATTGGCAGTACTGCCTCTGCAGAGCTGCACAGGGCCAACCTGCTCACATTCCTCTGGGCATTTGAGATGATTAGTTAGATAAGCCCTAGCCTACCGATCACCGGTAATGAAGCTGCAGCCCTGCTGCACCTCACAGTGCCCATTGACAGGGCTGCTTCCCAAGCTGTTAGGTGGAATCCTTCGGGCAGGCTTCGGGGGTTGCAGGGCTGTGGCTCCATATGGCTCCACAGACTCTATGCATGTGTTCACTGTGCTGCAGGCCGACATTATGGGCAGAGTTGGAATGGCGTGCTGAAATCGAGAAGGAAATAATACCTCCAGGGGGTCAACGGATAGGATTGCCCGTGGATCCTGGGATGTGTCTGCCACAGTGTCATGGATACTTTATACTCTAACTTCTTATTATGGTAATGATCTCTGGGACTGCAGGCCATAGGGGACAGAAGCTGTGTGTGCGTCAATCTGTTTGATTGGACCCATTTACAGATTACCCACACCCCCCACCACACACGCACACTTTCACTCACACATCCACATACATACATACACACACACACCCACACACACACAAACACTTTGTCAAACATTTGTCAGTCTTTTCACTTACCAGATTACAAATTCAAATAAATAAATAAGGTAAAGTAAATGGATTTCAAAACATAAATAAAGCTGCTTCCTTTGGAATAACATACACACGAACTGGACTTAACAGAGAGGTTTAGCATTTTCAACCACTGATAGAGTTATCATGAATAACAGTAGACTGTAAGTGTAATTACCATAACAGTAAGTATAAATACTGTATACAGAAGTTATATTGAACTAACATGATAGTAGTAAGTAAACCTCTGCCCTTCTAACTGAAAGATGATTTATCATCTTTCAGTTGAATTGTGTAATCAACATGACTCCCACAAATACATTTCAGAAACTTTAACATTTGATATGCAAATAATGTACATCCCAAAGCCTCCCTCTTTAATAATAGTAGAATGGTGACACTCTCTCCCTTATGAAGTGACAGTATGATGAATGGAGGCTCATGGATACTTTACATGGGCAAATGCACTCTGTATGCCTGCCAGGTGTCTTTGAAACACTGGGGGGAAAATAAATAAAAAGTTGACTGAATTCATATTCATGATGACCCAAGGGCTTTGGGGGTGTATAGTAGCTGGCATAAAGAAGAGACACAGAGTACAATATGCATCCCATATGGCACCCTAGTCCATAGTGCACTACATTTAAGAGTGCTATTGGCCTGGTCAAAAGTAGTAAACTATGTACTGTAGAGACTGGTGCTTTTTGGGACACAGCTAGAGAGTAGCAGTGTGAGAGAGACTGACAGGAGAGTGACAATGCTTACAGAGTACAGCCTCCTCTAGTCTAATTGGGCCATATTGACCTTCGCACATGAATCAGCAGTCTTACGAACACTGCTGGAATGATAAAAGGTGCACTTTTCCTCATGTTCATCATTAGAATTGACTCTTTGTATCACACTTGCATCTTTATTTACATCTGTCCCTGTCTGGTTAGAGAATTCTGCTACGGAGAATTCATTATCCTTATTATGGTTCAACACTTTCAGTCTTTAGTGAAGTGTTCCTGATTATCTTTAAAGCTACAGTGTTTTGCTTTGTCTGCAATCTCACATATGCATTACATATATTCGGAGCTCTATTTCTATACTTCTCCTCAAGGTTACATATTTGCATATTTTTACCATAATCAGGTAATGTACACCAGCTTCAAACAGCTAAAATACAATTATTTGGGTTATTTAAAATATATTTCACAGTCTTGAAAGCAGTCCCACATTTGCTGAGCACCAGTTGGCTGCTTTTCCTTCACTCTGCGGTCTAACTCATCCCAAACCATATCAGACGGGTTGAGGTTGAGTGATTGTGGAGGCCAGGTCATCTGATGCAGCACCATGACTCTCCGTCATATGTTTTAGGTCCTTGTCTTGTTGAAAAACTACTGGTAGCGCAAACAAGACGGGATGGTGTATTGCTGCAGAATGCTGTTGCCACCAGGCTGGTTGAGTGTGCCTTGAATTCAAAATAAATCACAGTATCACCAGAAAAGCACCCCCACACCACCAAACACCTTCATACATCAAGGTGGGAACCACGAAGGCTGAGATCATCCATTCACCCACTCTGCATCTCACAAAGACAGCGTTCGGAACCAAAAGTCTCAACTTTAGACCAAAGGAGATTTCCAAGAAGAGATCTAATGTCTATTTATCATATTTATTGGCCCAAGCAAGTATTTTTTTCATTTTGGTTTCTTTCAGTAGTGGTTTCTTTGCAGCAATTCAATCATTAAGGCCTGATTCACGCAGTCTCCTCTGAACAGTTGATGTTTAGATGTCTGTTGAACTCAGGGCATCATTCATTTCTACTGAAATTTTGAGGTGCAGTTAATTGTGGATTTCTCTAAGTCTAATGTACTTATCCTCTGCAGCAGAGGGAACTCTGGGTCTTCCTTTCCAGTGGCGGTCCTCATGACAGCCAGTTTCATTATTGCACTTGATTGTTTTTACAACTGCACTTAAGTTATCGATATTTCCCAGATTGACTGACATTCATTTTACCTAGACAAATTCTAATTTAAAGAATCTACAATAGGAAATGCATCATATTTTCGGTAAATACATGATTCAATGTGTTATTTCATAGTTTTGATGGCTTCACTATTATTCATTAATGCGGAAAATAGTAAAACAGAATATATAAAATAAATAGTAAAATAAATACCCTGATTTTGTTTTGTTTTAAGAGCTTACAATCAAACTTTCATTTAGGTCAGTGTTTTTCAACCCTGCTCCTGGGCGCCCCCCTGCCCTGCATGTTTTAGATCTCTCCCTGCTCTGTCACACCTGATTCAAATGATCAGCTCATTATTAAGTCCTTCATGAGCTACATCAGGTATGTTAGGGCAGGGAGAGATCTAAAACATGCAGGGCAGGAGGGTGTCCAGAAGCAGGGTAGAAAAACACTGATTCAGGTGAAAATAATTTAACTGGACAAAAGTCAAGAAATTAAAGGTTAATTATGATTCCTGCATGGCTTCATTTTGATTTTGGAAAATGTATAGCACATTACGAATAACATTCCATGTAATAACAATATATTACAACCCGTTTCCAAAAAAGTTGGGACGCTGTGTAAAATGTAAATGAAAACAGAATGCAGTGATGAGCAAATTATTTAAACCCTATATTCAACAGTACAAAATAGTACAAAGACAACATATCAGATGTTGAAACTGAGACATTTAAATGTTTCTTGAAAAATATATGCCCACTTTGAATTTGATGCCAGCAACACGTTTCAAAAAAGTTGGGACAGAGGCACTTAAAGACTGAAAAAGGTGTGTAATGCTAAAAAACTAAACCTGGTGGAATATCACAGAACTAATTAGGTCAATTGGCAACAGGTCAGTAACATGACTGGCTAGTAAAAGATAATTCCATAAAGGATGAGTCTGGCAGAAGTGAGGATGGGGAAATGCTCACCAGACTGTGGAAGACTGCGAGGGAAAATAGTGCAACAATTTAAGAATAACGTTTCTCAAATTAAAATTGCAAAGAGTTTGGCAATTCCATAATCTATGGTACATAATGTCATTAAAAGATTCAGAGAATCTGGAGAAATCTCTGTGCGCAAGGAACAAAACCAAAAACCAACATCGGATGGGCGTTGGGAATTGCGAGGGACCTCATGATACAATATTATCACAATACTTAGGTGCCAATATGATATGTATTGCGATTTTCATGATTCTATGTATTGCGATTCAATATTGCAATTTTTTTGTTAGGTTTTCATATAACCATTCGTATAGAGTTCAATCATACTTCCAAAGACCAAATTCTGGCCAAAAAGTATGAAAAATACAATTAAACCATGAGTCTGTCAATTAAATTTACTCAGAACTTTCCAAGATTTCCATAGTTTTGAGTGAGGAACAGAAGGGTTAAAATTAAGAAACCACTGCAAATTGAACGATTCTGTTCCTCACTCAAAACCTCCTTTTCAACTTTTTTGGGAAGGAAAGAAAAAGGTGCAGTGGTCTAAATTTTGTCCAGAGCTGTGTATGTCTGTATATACATTTTCCCTCCCCGGTGTCATGTGACTCGTTAGTGTTACAAGGTCTCAGGTGTAAATGGGGAGCAAGTGTGTTAAATTTGGTGTTATCGCTCTCACACTCCCTCATACTGGTCACTTGAAGTTCAACACGGCACCTCATGGCAAAAATAATTGTTGCTCTACATAAAGATGGCCTAGGCTATTAGAAGATTGCCAAGACCCTGAAACTAAGCTGTAGCACGGTGGCCAAGACCATTCAACGGTTTAACAGGACAGGGTCCACTCAGAACAGGCCTCGCCATGGTCCACCAAAGAAGTTGAGTGCACGTGCTCAGCGTCATATCCAGAGGTTGTGTTTGGAAAATAGACATGTGAGTGCTGCCAGCATTGCTGCAGAGGTTGAAGGGGTGGGGGGTCAGCCTGTCAGTGCTCAGACCATACGCCCCACACTGCATAAAATTGGTCTGGATGGCTGTCGTCCCAGAAGGAAGCCTCTTCTGAAGATGATGCACAAAAAAGCCTGCAAACAGTTTGCTGAAGACAAGCAGACTAAGGACATTGATTACTGGAACCATGTCCTGTGGTCTGATGAGACCAAGATACAATGATTTGGTTCAGATGGTGTCAAGCGTGTGTGGCGGCAACCAGGTGAGGAGTACAAAGACATTTTGTACATTTTCATTGTTATTTTTATTATAATTTCTATCAAAACCAACTGGCCGAATTACAGGCAGAATTTAGAATGTTTTCCACCTCAGATCTTGAACTGGGACTGTATTCATGTATGAACACAATGAATAAAACTATGTGTGTTGTTTCTGTGTACACTGTTAGGTAAATGTACACAATTAGGTACATTTAAGATTTGGGGTCTTTGTACACTCACCTAAAGGATTATTAGGAACACCATACTAATACTGTGTTTGACCCCCTTTCACCTTCAGAACTGCCTTAATTATACGTGGCATTTCAGGTGCTGAAAGCATTCTTTAGAAATGTTGGCCCATATTGATAGGATAGCATCTTGCAGTTGATGGAGATTTGTGGGATGCACATCCAGGGCACGAAGCTCCCGTTCCACCACATCCCAAAGATGCTCTATTGGGTTGAGATCTGGTGACTGTACAGTGAACTCATTGTCATGTTCAAGAAACCAATTTGAAATGATTTGAGCTTTGTGACATTATCCTGCTGCAAGTAGCCATCAGAGGACGGGTACATGGTGGTCATAAAGGGATGGACATGGTCAGAAACAATGCTCAGGTAGGCCGTGGCATTTAAACGATGCCCAATTGGCACTAAGGGGCCTAAAGTGTGCCAAGAAGACATCCCCCACTCCATTACACCACCATCACCAGCCTGCACAAGGCATGATGGATCCATGTTCTCATTCAGTTTACACCAAATTCTGACTCTACCATCTGAATGTCTCAACAGAAATCGAGACTCACCAGACCAGGCAACATTCTTCCAGTCTTCAACTGTCCAATTTTGGTGAGCTCGTGCAAATTGTAGCCTCTTTTTCCTATTTGTAGTGGAGATGAGTGGTACCCGGTGGGGTCTTCTGCTGTTGTAGCCCATCCGCCTCAAGGTTGCGCGTGTTGTGGCTTCACAAATGCTTTGCTGCATACCTCGGTTGTAACGAGTGGTTATTTCAGTCAAAGTTGCTCTTCTATCAGCTTGAATCAGTCGGCCCATTCTCCTCTGACCTCTAGCATCAACAAGGCATTTTCGCCCACAGGACTGCCACATACTGGATGTTTTTCCCTTTTCACACCATTCTTTGTAAACCCCTGAAATGGTTGTGCGTGCAAATCCCAGTAACTGAGCAGATTGTGAAATACTCAGACCGGCCCGTCTGGCACCAACAACCATGCCACGCTCAAAATTGCTTAAATCACCTTTCTTTCCCATTCTGACATTCAGTTTGGAGTTCAGGAGATTGTCTTGACCAGGACCACACCCCTAAATGCATTGAAGCAACTGCCATGTGATTGGTTGATTAGATAATTGCATTAATGAGAAATTGAACAGGTGTTCCAAATAATCCTTTAGATGAGTGTATATTCTAGTCTTTCTGGTAGTCAACACTTTTACAAACATGTTTGTGTATGCATTGGCCAGTGTTTTCATAACAGATCATGCACAATCAAACCAGAGAAAGCATATAAAATGGAACAAGGCAAAGTACAGTCTTAATGCCATGTTCAGAGACTGAAGTGCTTCATATTCCCTTGATTTTGTCATCTCAAATTGAACACCTGGTGACAATTTCACATCTGCGCCACCCACAGCAAACCTTCACACATTCCCCGGGCTGTTGGACACAGAAGTACACACCTATAATTAGGAATAATAATACTAATGATAATAATTGAATAGGCTCTCTATGCACTCACAACCTGTCTAATGCACCAAACACACACAATTAAGCCACTGACTCAATCGTGTGGCAAAGAGGTTTTTGGTTCATTGACGGGTAATATTTTAGACAAGAAGAACAAGTATTGCCCATGGCCATGAGTGATGTGTGCCATAACTGATTAAGGTGTCATTCATCCCAGAGGCATTGTGACACATCATAAACAAACACCCAACATGAAGCTGACATAATAATGACATAACATTGCCTAAAGAACACTGTGCAGACACACTACGTTGAAACAGCGTTGTTAAAAAGGCTTTACATTTTGTGTACTGTTAAAAATAATTAAATGGCAATAACTATGGAGCAGTTGTGCCAAGGATTCATGAACGTTGAACGGAATAGCTTGTACTTAAATGCTCTGTCAGTGTTTTCAGTTTGTATCTTGTTATGTGCATCAGTTTATTTACACACAAACATTATATTTACCAAGCCCTGATTTGCTATACATTAACTGAGAAATGATTTACTTTCGGCATATCGTATTGAATTTTGGTTTTCAATTTAAGTAATTGTTTCTCAAAGAAAAATAAAAGGCAGTCATGCTTTAAAATGTTTCTTCTAAATGAGGTTTTCTATGTATTTCTATCAAAAGCATGGGATGGTCATCTCATTTGTAAATTACAAAATTCCAATACTTTTAGCGTTTTAGATTAGTTGCTTATTATCTCAATGCGTGCTCGATCTTGCATACATCCCCTGATTCCCAGAATAGAGTATTCAGGTTGGGTGAGCAAGGGCTTATGGTATGAGCAACAGTGGATTTGAGACCTAAGTCCAGATGTTGCTGTTTTGTACAAGCAAGAAGCGAGTCTTTCTCGAGGACTCTGGAAGTGTCAATGACATTGGCACCCCACGCAGAATTTAAACTTCACTGCTCCTAACGATGTGCCAAGCTTATTGCGTAACATGCATGGAGCACTTTGCATAGTGTCTGGGGAAGACCTTTCTCTGTTGTGTAATTATTCACAACACTACTGCTGTTCAAATGACAGGATGTAGTCTATGCAATTGCATGTGCTGTAATGCTACCTATCGAGTAGCATGGTACCTAAAGAAAACAGAAGAATTAAAACTCACCATGGTAGAGCTTCTAAATGGTGGGGAAAATGCTGCCATGTAGAAATGTTTTCTGTGAAGCTGGGACACCTCCTGTCTAATGTCATGACTGTAATGTTGTGACTGCAATGTTATGATAGTTACACTTGAATAGACGAGTCCCGTTACTGAACATTTATTGTTGCCCAAGTCCAGTCAGCAACAGTGTAAGTTTGTATTGTTCTTTTTGGGGAGCAGGGTCAATGGATCCCAGGTTTTTCACTCTTTTCCAGTGGGGTCACATTGACCTGTCTGTAATATTGAGGGGGATCATAACATCACTCCGCGACCCGGCCCCGGATAAGCGGAAGAAGATGAATGGATGGATGGTCTGGGTCACTTGTTAATTTTGTAGTCAAGGTCACTGATAAAAATGACACGTTTATCAGCCACTTATTGTAATCTTAAACAGTTACAAATGCTGTAATCGTTACATTTAACAAGCAGTACACAAAAACCCACACTGCGGCAACTGAGCAAATGAACCTCACTGTGATTCTTGGAGCATTCATAGCAGTTTAAGAATAAAAAAATGGGTGCATTCTTAAAAAAAGTGTGCTCTTAATTTTAGAACTGAATTGTAATTAGAACACAATTGCAATTCTAAGTCTCAGTTCTAAAATAACTTAAAATAGTACAAGTTAAAACCCATTATTCTTTCTTGTCGAAAAACCATTTCACTTTGATATTAAACTTGACAAATCTTTTGTGACTCCAAATAATACTTTGACATTTTCAAACTGTCAGGTTTGTAGCTGTCAAAATAGAATGTATGTTCTATTATATAACTGCATTTTGTATGAAAGTAAGTAACGAATCTTGACATTTTGCACCCTTAAAATAGAGACCAAATATGCCATTTTATAGTCTGTTCTTTGCAATCTGCATTTTGCCACATTCTTTCACTTCAACATTCAACTAGATAAATAACAGGTAAAAAGGGTACAGTTTACTGAGCAACTTCTCCTTTTGCAAACAGTTTAGCAGGCTTGGCTAACCAGGGTTTTACATAATACATTTGTTGTAAACAATTCAATATGATGTCACCAGATTTGCAATAAAACCATTTTGTTCCCACAATTTTCACAGAAATTCAACTATACAAAACATATACCATTAGTAATCCAAACATTTGTTTTTTAATGCTTTAATGTGTGCCAATTGATTGCAGATGTATTGTAACATTAAACCTGAGCGACTCTGAGAGCATGAGGGATAAAATACTCTGCCAAGTACTACATCTGGTGAAAACAAGGTACCATGGCTAATCAGCTGTCAAATACCAATCCCTATGGATAAGCCTGGTGGCGGGATTGTCATATTATGGGGATGCTTCTCAGTAGCAGGGAGAATGTTCATCCTTCCCTAAATTTTGACCAGAGACAAAAATATAGTGAGGTCCTTGAAGTACACCTAAACCACAGAACCTCAAAGATCTTTGTAATCTATCAGTATGGCAAAGATATGTCTTTCAGTGGCCCAGCCAAAACCTGGACTTGATCTCCATTGAATTTCGGTGGGGAGACCTGAAGATCACAGTTCACCAACACCCTGCCACAATCCAATGTGACTGCGCTTGAGAAGATCCAAGTGGAAGAATGAGAGAACCTGTCCAAATTCAGGTGGGCAAAGCTGGTATTGGCAGATTGTACTCCAGACTAATTAAAGTTGTGATCACTGCCAAAGGCTCTTCTACAAAGTACTGAATAAAAGGTCTGAATACTTATTTATATGAGATATTTTGTTTATCAATAATTGGCACACAATTTGCTTTAAATTAACTATTGGGTATTGTGTTTATATTGATGAATTAAAAAGATGAATGAATTATGAATGAATTCCATAACAAAACAAAGTGTGGAGTAAGTGAAGGGGGTCTGAAAAGGATGAATTTCATTGGTCCAAATGTATCAGATGGAACCTACTGGACTTTTCTTATAATAACATTATTGTATACCTCATTATCACAGTTTAGGTTGGAACTTTAGCTAAATCAGTTAGTTTCTCCCTCTTTTCTAGAACCTTGTTTCCAGAAAAGTTGTGACACTGTGTAAAATGCAAATAAAAACAGAATGCAATGATGTGCAAATCATGTATCCCTATATTTAATAAAAAATAGTACAAAGACAACATATCAATATAAAATTATAAATGTATTTGTTTTTAAAAGTGTTGCATTAACAATACATTTGGGAACTGAGGAGACCAAGCGCTGTAGTTTTGAAAGTGAAAGTTTTTTTCCATTCTTGCTTGATATAGGATTTCAGCTGCTCAACAGTTCAGGGTCTCCTTTGTTGTATTGTTCATTTCATAATGCACCAAATGTTTTCGGTTGGTCTGGACTGCAGGCAGGTCAGATTAACACCAGGACTCTTTTACTAAGGAGCCATGCTGTTGTAATGTGTGCAAAAGGTGGCTTGCCATTGTCTTGCTGAAACAAGCAAGGCCTTCCCTGAAAAAGATGTTGTCTGGATGGGGGCATATGTTGCTCCAAAAGATCCCTTTAGAATTTGACATTGAGAAACGCTATTCTAAAATTCTTGCACTCTTTGCCTGTGCAGTCTTTCACGGAGTGGTCAAACCCTCCCCATCTTTACTTCTGAAAGACACATCCTCTCTGGGATTGTGATGGCAATTCCATCGATCGACACTCTTAAAGGAGTAAGAAACAGAGACGAAATTCTCTTGGCACAATTTAACAGTTTATTAATTATTTGCAAATAAGAGAGAAGTGTCAAACGCTGACAAACATAATCGTCCGAGGAGTCTCTAACTTAATACAGGTCAGTCAACAGTATTTATTACAGTTAAAAGGGGTGTGGGAAGTTGTTGCCCATCTGTCCTATGTCAATAAAACACATTGCCTTTGTTATGTTACTACCTAGTCTTCACACAAAGGACAAGCTCTCCTTCCACCTATAAGTAACTTCTTCAATTCTAAGAGTTCCAACAGAACCCGGACAGAAAGTAGATGCCCCCTAGGCAAACACCAGATCCCCCACATTCCTTTTCTAATTTGAATAAGGGGCTCTCAGTCCTTTAATCAGTGAGAATACATTGGTTAGAGACATTTCCACAACAGAATGCACTTTTTATACTCAATCATGTTATTGACCTGTTGCCAATTAACCTAATTAGTTCCAACAGTGTTTTTTTAGCATTACACATCTTTTCCAGTTTTTTGATGACCCAGTCCCAGCTTTTTTTTTAAATGTGCTGCTGGCACCAAATTCAAAGTGGGAATATGTTTTTCAAGAAACAAGTTTCGACATTTGATCTTGTCTTTGCATTATTTTCCATTGAATATAGGGTTTGATTGATTTGCACATCATTGCATTCTGTTTATCTTTACATTTTACACAGCCTCCCGACTTTTTTGGAAACGGGGCTGTAGTATAAAATGTATGAGCAAAAACACTGTCTTTGCCAAGTAAGTGCTATTAAGTGCGAGTTTTGGTGAGAGTTCTGTCTGCTATGTTCATGCACGTTGTCTACATTCCTCATAATGCTGTTAGCCTGCTTTTCTGAAGCCTAGCAATTTAGCTCTGGCAGCTAGGTTTTCAGGTCTCAAGCAAGGTTACTCAACACACAAACTTGATTCACCGAATCACCTCTGTTACTTTCAAATATGGTCCACCGACTGTGAGGACGTAATCAGCATGGTGTCTCCTTCTATTGACGGCTGTTACAATGATTCCCTTTCTCTGTTTGAGAAATAGACCCATAGCGGCTAAACATCTTGGTCCTGGGGAGTGATTTGGTACAGTGCTACACCGTATCAAATTCAAATGCCGGAAATCAAACTCTGTTGCTGATCATTGTCTTGTGAAAGGTGGACAAAATTTTTTACCTCAAATGGGGTTTCTGTTTCATATGAGGGAACCTGGGTGGTGGTGGAAATTGATGCACTAAGTTGTGGACTGTAAGGCTTGTTAGTCTCTCTCCTCTCTCTAGTGAAATAAGGATGTCTAATTAAAGAAAGACAAAAAGTA
Source organism: Esox lucius (assembly GCF_011004845.1). Lineage (NCBI taxonomy): Eukaryota > Metazoa > Chordata > Actinopteri > Esociformes > Esocidae > Esox > Esox lucius. Next base: position 19,881,625 of record NC_047572.1, on the reverse strand, counting down.
AAAAAAACTCTGTCTCTCTCTCACTCCCTTTGTCTCTCTCTCTGATACATGTAACTTGGGGCCAGGGAAGCCCCTGGGGGAGGAGTGCCTGTCTCTTCTCTAGGCTTTAAAAGCAACCTTGCCTTGCATATATGTAGAAGCTCCCCCACTCGCTGCAGCACTCCTGGGTTTCATCGTCTGCCCTGCTCTCTTTAACCCCCCCCCCCCCCCACACACACACACACACACACAGACACACACAAGCATGTCAGAGGCCAGTACTGGCACTCTGTGTCACTTTCTGTAATAAATAGCTGGCAGCAGTCTGTGGTGGTGTAGTGGGAGCACTGAGCGTCTGCTGTCTCTTCCACTTAGCTGATTTATAAGGACAGGGGCTCATCTAAATTAAGCTAGGGAAAAACTGAATCAAGGCAGTGTCAGGTGTCTGCTAATATTTCATATGAGCCTAGACAAGAAGTACTGAGGAGTACTTTGGACCAAGTCTGTTATCTACATTTTTCATTAATAGCATTATGTAATGGGATGTTATTGTTAGACTGATCCTCCTAACTTTATTACCTGTATTCACCTTACATTACACTTGTGGTAATTGGCATATATGGATACACTACAATATTTCGATGAACAACACTTGATCCCAGAGCATGGTAATTTCACCACGCTTTGGAAAAGTCTTCATTTATGATTTGATCCCCAATAATTGCCATTGAGGATTCAGAGCAAGCACACTTGGAACATTTGATTTACAACCCCACACCCTGCCTCTCCAAACTGGGCATAGCAAATTTCACTGCACTTTTATGAGACAAAGAAATCTTCTACAATGACATAATTCTATTTCTCCGAGCTCTGCCAGTGAGGATTTGGAGTAAGCACCAGGGGCGACTGGTCATTAGGGGCAGGTGGGGCACCAGACATTTTTATTTCTCAAAGATTACTTCTTATAATTTCTTATTTATGAATATAGCATCTTTCTAAATTACATATAATTTGTGTTAGGATTTTATTTCATGTTCATTTGTCCCTGCCTTGCTGCTTCAGACTGCATTCTGCCGATTCGAGTTCGCAGTAGTAGGCCATAGGCTAAGCGTGAATGTAGGGCTTGCCCCTCTCTCATAATGCAATGTACATTGTACATGTGAACCTATTAATAGGCATGCTCAGAATGTTAGTGTGATCAATGTAGATCACACAAATTTGATGCCAAGTGGGGCTGACAGCTGGTAGCCCCACTGCAACATAATTTCGTATTTCAGACCTGATTGGCTGCCTGTCTGTCTGGCGCCAACATTAGTCGGCAAGAAGTGCGAGGAGGTTAAATAGTCTTAGCCAGCTTGTTAGCTTCACAAATGCCAGACAACTTAAGAAAAATAAGTTTGGAGTTTGTGGAAGTCAAAGATAAAACTGGACTCGGCACAAAGGGTGTGCTGGAACCACTGAAGCTGGGAGAAAAGCTGATCGCTCCGACTTATGATGGTGCGGCTGAAATGAGTCGAAACGTCCGAGGGGTACAGACGCTAATGAAAGAGACATACCCACATGCCCTGTTTGTTCACTGCTATGCTCACCAGCTGAACCTGCCCTTGCAGTAACTTTGTTCAGCAAAGATGAGCATCCTGAAGGTGTTTTTTGCAGATTGTCTTTTGCCACCTTTTTCTGCTGCACTTGCTGAGGCAACACAGAGACACATTCCAAGGCCAGCCGCTGTATGATGGAACTTTGAAAGGAAAACTGTGCTGCGCTGCCACTGTGTATGGAGGACATACGCACACAACCAGGATGGGATGAGACCACCATAAGTGAGGCATACGGCCTGTCAAAAAAACTCTGGGACAGAGCCTTTCTGCAGCTGCTGGAATTTATTTTCTTCCTTATGCCAGAAGTTGATGTTTTATACAACACTGCAAAAATGGAGCATCGATGCATCAGGGATTAGCAGTGCGCTCACCCGTTTCAAGGAGAATGTCCAGAATATGCAGAAGCAATCTGATGAATGGGCTGCCACCGTTCACGATGGAACAGACAAGCAAGGCCGACGAGTAACAACACAGCGCCAGAGATGAAGGAGGCATGCGACACAGTCATCTCCCAGGTGGAGCAGAGGTTTTCACAAAGTGACCACCTGATCACTGCCAAGCTGGTTGACAGCTCGCTCTTCCCACAATTTGTCCTGTCATTCCCTACATCTGAGCTTGACTGTGCTGTGAAACTATGGCCTCTAAAAAACGAGGAAAATTTGAAGTCTGAGCTGACCACTCTGTACCACCACACTGAGCTTCACACTGGTAAGTCGGCTCTGTCTCTGTTAAGATCCATCCATGAGAACACTCTGCTGAAAATGATCATAACAAGACCTATGACAACATCTGAGTCAGAGAGGAACTTTTCCACCTTGAAGAGGGTAAAAACCTTCACTCGCAATACCATGGGACAGCCGCGACTCAACGCATTGACCATGTTGTCCATCAAAAGCCAGCTGATTCAGCAGTTACATGACTTAATTCCCAAATTCATTGAAAAGTTTGCCCAGAGGAAGAACTGCCATGCCACCTTTCTCTATAAGTGAGCCCTCAGCCTTGGTGAGTGAAAGCATATTTTATCATCCTGCCTTTGTGGTGCTGGTCCGTGCATTGGGAATATTTTTGTACTGGATCGATTGATATAGATGGTGACGAGTATCAGTGTGTCCATGCTTATCTATTAAGGTTGTTGTCATAGAATGGATCTGTATCCCTAAAAAGTTGTCTTCCCGCTTCGATGTGGCCTAGAGGTGTTGAGCTCATTGCTGTTCGCGTATGGCCCTGTAGGCACATTGGTTAAAAATGTTCATTCCCCAGCCACGGTTTTATTCAAATCACCCTGATGTGACGCCATTTGTAGGAAAAAAGAAAATCCACCTTGTACTCCCCTTGTGGCAGTTTCTGTTGAGTCAAACCTGGATTTTGATTAATTGCTCCCCTGAGGGTGAGAGGAGGGCTCATCTGAATATTTCCATATTAGCATTCTATGCATACTGTGAGAACCATGTAATGTTAAGACCTGAACACCAATCGGGTCCCCGGTGTTGCACTTTATACCTATGTAGAGCATATTCCCTCACATCATAATGCACATCCTCTGAGAGTAGGTAAACTGTACTAGACACTCATAAATATTGTTGCATCTAAATGTCCCTCCATCCGAAATAGGGTCCTTTAGATGGATTTTGTCACTCGTACTGTAGGTAGTGATATATGACCTTTTGACAAAAGGGAACATATACAGGATGCAGCTATGTGGAAGGCAAGTGACACTGCATAACAGCACCTGAGTGTGCACAGAAATTAATTTTCCATAGAGGGACCAGGAAGGTGTGGTGGGGGGCAGCTTCATAACCCTGAGCATGGTGGGATTTCTGGGTAGTGCATCAAAGAGACTATTCTGCTGTATCTAATGCCCTACTCCACTGTTCCACCACTGCCAAGGTTCTGAAAGAGCTCAATCGCGATGCAAGTGTGCGAAATCATGCTTGTACAGTTTGTCAGGAAGGGAACTTGTCAGAAATGTAATTCAAGTTCTCCTTGTTTTAATTTCAAAGTGTATCATTTTTACATTTCAGCCGATAGGTGTCAGTTATTACTTAAAGGGGTAATACATTCATCTTTTAATTCATAAAATAGTGTAGCAATATTGTTTTCATGCTGGACACTATTAGATTTGATAATGCTTTCAAAAGAAATCTGAGTACTCCAAATTGTCAATTCAGTCAAAAGATTGTATGGCATTCTTGTCTAGGACACATACACCTGTATTGTCATCATGACAGTAAATATTTAGTTATAATTTCCTCAAACTGCATGTGTATCGTCAGATTGTTGGCACACTGAGTAATGTTCTTTCTTCCTTCAGCTACAATAACGAAAAGCAGTGCCTGCATCTTTTGCTTTTCCCAGCCTGCAGATTTGCATTGTGTGTAGCCTTAGAAACCTGATTCACATAATGTAGCTGTGATCATGAAACGGAATACTGAAATTAGTTCAACATAGTAAGATTTTATTTCCTTGTTTGAAAAATTTAACAACCAATTTCAGTTACACATTTCTCATGTTGTTTGCAAACCTATAATGATAACAATATACAGTGAAGGAAAAAAGTATTTGATCCCCTGATGATTTTGTACGTTTGCCCACTGACAAAGAAATGATCAGTCTATAATTTTAATAGTAGATTTATTTGAGCAGTGAGAGACAGAATAACAAAAAAATCCAGAAAAATGCATGTCAAATATGTTAGAAATTGATTTGCATTTTAATGAGTGAAATAAGTATTCGACCCCTCTGCAAAACATGGCTTAGTAATTGGTGGCAAAACCCTTGTTGACAATCACAGAGGCCAGACATTTCTTGTAGTTGGCCACCAGGTTTGTACACATCTCAGGAGGGATTTTGTCCCACTCCCCTTTGCAGATCTTCTCCAAGTCATTAAGGTTTCGAAGCTGACATTTGGCAACTCGAATCTTCAGCTCCCTCCACAGCTTTTCTATGGGATTAAAGTCTGGAGACTGGCTAGGCCACTCCAGGACCTCAATGTGCTTCTTCTTGAGCCACTCCTTTGTTGCCTTGGCTGTGTGTTTTGGGTCATTGTAATGCTGGAATACCCATCCACGGGCCATTTTCAATGCCCTGGCTGAGGGAAGGAGGTTCTCACCCAAGATTTGACGGTACATCGTCCCTTTGATGCAGTGAATATGTCCTGTCCCATTAGCAGAAGAACACCCACAAAGCATAATGTTTCCTCCTCCATGTTTGATGGGTGGGGATGGTGTTCTTGGGGTCATAGGTAGCATTCTTCCTCCTCCAAACACGTCTAGTTGAGTTGATGCCAAAGAGGTCGATTTTGGTCTCATCTGACCACAACACTTTCACCCAGTTCTCCTCTGAATCATTCAGATGTTAATTGGCAAACTTCAGACGGGCCTGTATATGTGCTTTTTTGAGCAGGGGGACCTTGCAAGCGCTGAAGGATTTCAGTCCTTCACGGCATAGTGTGTTACCAAATGTTTTCTTGGTGACTATGGTCCCAGCTGCCTTGAGATCATTGACAAGATCCTCCTGTGTAGTTCTGGGCTGATTCCTCACCGTTCTCATGATCATTGCAACTCCACAAGGTGAGATCTTGCATGGAGCCCCAGACCGAGGGAGATTGACAGTTCTTTTGTGTTTCTTCCATTTGTGAATAATTGCACCAACTTCTCACCAACTTTGTCACATTCTCACTAAGCTGCTTGGCGATGGTCTTGTAGCTCGTTCCAGCCTTGTGTAGGTCTACAATCTTGTGCCTGACCTCCTTGGACAGCTCTTTGGTTTTGGCCATGGTGGGGAGTTTGGAATCTGATTGATTGCTTCTGTGGACAGGTGTCTTTTATACAGGTAACAAGCTGAGATTAGGAGCACTCCCTTTAAGAGTGTGCTCCTCATTTCAGCTCGTTACCTGTATAAAAGACACCTGGGAGCCAGAAATCTTTCTGATTGAGAGGGGATCAAATACTTATTTCACTCATTAAAATGCAAATCAATTTATAACATGTTTGACATGCGTTTTTCTGGATTTGGTTGTTGTTTATCTGTCTTTCACTGTTCAAACAAACCTAGCATTAAAATTATAGACTGATCACTTCTTTGTCAGTGGACAAATGTACAAAATCAGCAGGGGATCAATCACTTTTTTCCCTCACTTTTTGCTATTTGCACCAGTGATACTTTAAAAACTCCAGATTGTCACAATTTTCTTACAGAACATACCGGTAAGTTAGCACCTTGAGTTGCCATGGTTGTGAGTTTGTAGAATCAACCTCATAATTAGAGTAAGTTTATATACAGTAAGTGTGCTTTACACCTAGGAGACAGTGCAGACCTCACCAGGCCCAACATCCACTAGGGAATGACACCGATGTTTACTTTGTCTTATGTTATCTGTGAGCATCCTGTTTTGTCTGTTCTCTGTGTCTTTGTCCGTACTCTGAATGTATTTTCCTGTTTGTTTTTAATCATTGAACCTAAACTGTATGCGGAAACATGTACATGCAGGGCCCAGCTGTAAAAGAGAACTTGGTCTCAGTCTGTTTTCCTAGTTAAAATAAAAGGTTTAATAATAACAAAGGTAACTTTTAATCACCTGCAGCAACCTGTACTGAGAATGACTGCTGGGTAGGGGAGGTTTGTTGAGACTACAGTAACTAACAGCTAACTTTGGTAATGCATACAAAAAGTCAAAAGTAAAAATGTAGATTTTTTTTAATAGATTTGTTTTATGTTGCGTAGGATAAATGTACGGTACCGCACATGCAAAAAAAAAACATTCTGAAAATGTGTAACAGAGCAAGTTACGAGGTTTTGAACAAACAAACATTCATAATTTTACTCACTAAGATTGTTCAAATTCTTCTCACTTCAGGCAAACTTTAGATTCTAAAACCAATTGCTAGGCAATCAGCGGCAGAAGGATTGAGTTTGCACAACACGTAGTTATATCTCAACAAAGGTTCATTGTTGCATAGCAAAAACAAACATTTTACCCAACTCAAGTTTGGTTTATACAAACTTGAGTTACTATAAGCAAAGTATAAAGACTGAAGAAACATTCATAAAAAAATCAATTTCCTGTCATTCTGAAGTCCAGTTAACACAGAATAACACTGATTAAGTACTGGTTAAGCTGTCTTTTCAACTGTTCATTTATTCAAGCCATTCCTGTCCTACTCTGACCCTTCATAAGGATTTTCAAGGATATTCTTTTATTTCATGTGCTGATATGATTACCATATGTCCCATCATTCTAGTTATCTTGTGTAATATTGTGGGATTTTTATAGAGACTCCCTAGTCCTTGAGTTCTTATATCTGTCAGTGAGGATACTGTAAGTGGGACCAACCTCTCAAGTTCCTAGGTTACACTGTAAGGGTGAGGAGGTGGCATAAGGAAATAACGGGTGAATCCTGCTTTCTAATTCCTATCCGTTCTGACAGTGCTAATGGTCTGAAATGACCGGTTTCTAAAACCTTGGCTGCCAGCAAGCCCATCCCCACCCCCATTTGCTTCACATATTCACAAATTTCCTTCTCAGGGACTGCAGCAGAGAGCAACCATGTACAAATGCCGGGTGACTGTTATACCATGACTGGCTGTGTGTGACAGGAAAGGCTGATATAGAAAACTCAAACTGCACTATAATGAAGGTGGGAAGGTTGACTGTGGGATTGGCTGAAGTAATGGGTGTCATAATCAGTAATTATGACAAATTGAAAAACATTAAGTTACTCTATGGATCGTAGTTGGGGAAATGCAGAGTTTGGTTGAATCTTTGTGTCACCTAGTCTCAAAAACAACAAATACAAGCTAGCTACATTCCAACAGGCCATCCAATCAGTTATGACTAATAGAACTACATGCATTTATTTACACACACACACACACACAAGGTTCACACAAAATTATTATTAGTGTGTGTCTAGGAACTACATTCATAGAGGCCATCTTTCATTTCTAATTCAGCCAGGACTGCATGTTCTTTTAACAGAAAGAAATATGCTCCCTGCTTTTTAAGTTCACATTTAGGAGCTTAATACATAACTGCTTTTGTCCAGATTATGCCATCTTTCAATTATAACAGCAGCTTTAACATAGCATAGGTCCAGTATAAGATATAAACATTTATATATAGTAATAACAAATGATGAGCTGATATAAAGTTTATACCTTGAAAATAAAAATGTGTCACTTGTATTTGCAGTACTGGTTAGTTTCTATTCAGGAAGGGACCTGAAATTGCTTGATAGGACTAGGCATTTTAATGCATCTTAGAGGGTAATTCTCCCACACAATGAAATATGGATCGGCCTCCTTCTGTCCATCCATGTGTGTGTGCAGGCAATGCATCAAATGCTTTCCAGGTTAGAATTTTACTGAACTTTGGTGAATGATGCGTCTTGCTAATGAAGATCAAACATGTATAATATGATTGGCCAGATGGTACCACTGAAACAGACAATGTAAACTTTGCAATTCACGTTCCCTCAATTCCTTCAAACCCACTTTAACAAAGCCACTATTTTCATTACACAGGGCATTCTCTGTACTAGGAACAAATATGCTTTCAAGAAACCTTAGGAGGCCCTGCAAGTTGTGTAGCAATCTAAGTAACTGCCTCATAGTACCACAGCGTCATTGTGGCCTGGAGTTTGAATCCCGGTCGCGGAATATTAACAGAGCCAAGGGGTCCCCATAGGCGGCAGGGCAAATTGACCCAGAGTGGATTAAGGGCAGGGTTGCTTTGTTTCATTCTGCTGTAGTGACTCCTTGTTGTTGTTGGCTAGAAAATGTGCTCTCTCACCACATGTACTTCCAAGTCAGCATGATAAAATTTGGCACACATGCTCAGAGTTGAATGTTAATGTTGATCTCATTGGAACCTTTACCACAATGTTCTAGGCTATATCACACACAACATACCTTACAAAACAAATGTTTGGTATAATGCAACTCTAAAGTGAACTCCCTAAGTAAACATTTATGCAAAGCTGTTATAGCATGGACCTGATTTTTTAAATATTATTTACTCCTTTCCATTTCTATTTAACGGCATAGATAAAAATGCCCATTCAAGATATAAGAAAGCAAAGTAGTACTTTTCTTTATACAAATGGATCTATCTCACATACTACTTCCTACATAAATCCTATCTTAGTACCATGCGGAATAGTGAAACATCTTTCCTTTTTGAAGATCAGAACAAGTTCTGCTGTTATTTAGTAACACATCCACTGTGTCTTTGTTCAATGCAATATTAACTACCATATTAAAACACTTCAGTCCATGCATGTGCATAAAGCAAATGTTTAATGACACTCCCACTCCTGGAAAACAATAGCCTTTCAGTCATTTTACCTCTGCTTTTCTCCAGCCAGGAAAAGCACTTCAGTCTAACTCTACTGAAGTCTTTAGCCTTGTTTCTCTCATTAATCGGAAAATTTGTTCTGGGCAATATACCGGGCTTCACTTTACCACAGATGATGTTAAATGCTACACAACACCACCCTCATTGTCCTCTCATCACTTCTCATGGAGTGAAACTGATTGCTATCAAGGCGTAGGAGAGGTTTTAGAGGGAGTTGTGATGTAGAGGGAGTTGTGATGTCCCTTGTTTCATTATATGAATGGTATTGATCTCCTGGCATTGGGCCAATGATGTTGCTAGAGCCAGCGTTGTCATTGTGTCCCGTACACGACCTTGTTGATCGATTTTTCTAAACTTCATGGCTTACTAAATATGCCCTCTTATTTCTCTTTCCCCAACTGGAAGTAATACATCTGAGAAGTGCAGCACACAATAAATTATGTTTTGATACACAGAGTTGGGTAGTAACGGATTACAACCAACATTGGCAACATTTTCTATTGCGGGCCAGCTGAACTAGGTTTGCCTGGTTTCTTGTTCATTCCTCCATTCCATAAATGTTCATATAGCAATTGTATTATTTACCAATGTTAGTAATGTCAACAATATATTTTATACCTTTTAATAATTGGAAATATCATTATAAATCTTAGGATAATTTGAATGCTTTGGGTTTCACAAATGTATTTTTAAAAGGTGTAGGTCAACATATCTTTTTTACAAGCAAAATTATAAAAAAAATTACATAAATTTCAGAAGTTAACTAATAGTAATTAAAACATGGGCCGAAACAAATGTTTTCATCTATATAAACAAGGAAAGCCTAATTAATCCGGCCCGTGATTACAGGGAATTAATGTGGTTGCCCTCGCTGGATTCAAACCAGGGTCTCTTATGTGACAGTCTGTGTCTTTACACCACTGAGCCATCCATGTGCCGAGTGTTCTGCATTGTTAAACCAATTAGTCGAAACTCTGTGGTACTCGAAACTAGTTCCCTACACAAGCTAACATACAAACCAACACCAGGTATTACAGGGTTGATACATTCAATGCATTAAATTAGAAAGAGATTACTGTAGGGTCTCATTGGGACATACAACCTTGTCATCAAATTGCCTCTGAACATTAGATAATTTTGTCACACATTAATGTCACACCAAGTTTGAATATTTAGCTAGAGACCATGTGTTAAACATACTAAATGTGTTAAACATACTAAAGTTTCTTATTAAGTTTCCTTCCAACAAAAATACCATCTATGAACTGTATGGCTTTTGCCAATGGCCAATTTAACAGCTTATTAGCCAGTAATAGGCCTACTAATATCTACTTACTACTACTACTTACCACTCACAAGACTAAATGGGTTGTGATCTATACCACCCCAAAAAGCACGCACGGATGGGTACTTGGCATTGGCATGAAAATCCACCAGAAGTAGTCACAATATAAACGTAAACAATTTTATTTTAGGCTTACTATATAATGTAGCTACTGAAGCTTGAAGCCAGTGAGGTTTTTGTCTATCCTGAAAACATCCTAATGCGTAGAATGTTTTTTAAATTCATCCAAAGCTATTTAAATTCATGGCACAACAATGTTTGTTTTTCTTTTATTCATGAATGACGATGATACTATAACTTTTTTGTCAAGAGAAAAGACGAGAGAATCGTGGAAACCCCTCTTTTACTGAGCAAGGGATTGTGGTCTATATTACCCCAAAAGCATGCACGGATGTGTACTTCTAAAATCCAGATTCAAAAATTTGTTATATATAACTGTTTACACGGTTTTAATTTAGGCTTACTTTAATGCAGCTCATAAAATTAATGCCAGCAAATGTTTTGTATATCCCGTACAAATCCTCATGACTACGTTGTTTGGATGGTGGTGTGGATTGAACCCTGGTCCACCAAGTGGCAGTCTGTGTCTCTAGCCACCATGCTATTTAACAATGGATAGGTAGACAGTCAGGCACTCAGTAAGAGACATTCACTCTTCTTGGCCAGCTCTGCCTACGTGGTATGGATAGACAAAACAATCTATATCAAAAGTTTTATTATAAAATTTCTACACAAATACCCTAAAATAAAATCTGAAAGACATGCTTTCATAGGAACTGATATTGTACAGTATAGAGTCAAATGTATAAACAATCCCATTACTTACCAACGGTTCTGTATTTAGCTACTCAAAGCTGCATAATAACAGTCTGCATCTCAATCACCTTCAATAATAACACATGGTAAAATATAGCCAATTAAATATGCTCTTCATGATCTGACATAATAGTAGACATTGGAGATTTACTATGGAGATTTGACATTTTGTCATGGTGCCAGGTACGATTTTTAAGCAAGTTGAACAAAGAGCATTTTGGGAGACAGGTGAGATGTTCATTATCGGTGAACAGCTCCACCAGTTGGAATGTTGCTTTTCGATGAATTATCTAAGAGCAAGATTTTTAAATGACGCATTTTAATGAAGTCGGCTATAAAAAGCATTCACTTCACTTTCAGCATTCATATTTCAAATCAGCTATTGTTTTTGTACTAGAACAGAACCTGCCAAACTCAGACCTTTCTTTTCCCACTGCAATACTCACAACTAAAACTACTAGAACAACAGACATTACAAATCTCCTGGACTGTATCATTATGTGCTCATACATGTTTCCTGTTTTGTTTGGGTATGAGGTGACACACATGCCAAATGATCTTATTCATCCATAAACATAGGGAAAGTCAGAGAACACACAAATGAAATTAGTTAAACCTTTGTTGACTTTCATAAATTAGACAGTGTTTATAATAAATTAGCTATAAAATACCTACAAAAAATCTACAAATTCCAGAAGTTACAGTTGGGTTCGGAAATAATTGCACACTGACACAGGTTTTGTAATTTTACCAAAATATATTCAAGTTACAGTTAAATAATGAATATGTGCTTAAGGTGCCGTCTCTCAGCTTTAATTTCTGGTTATTCACATTCAAATTGGAGGAAAGGTTTAGGAATTACAGCTTTTTAATATGTAGTACTCTCTTTTTCTAGACACCAAAAGTAATTGGACAATTGACTCAAAAGCTTTTTCATGGACAGGTGTGGGCTATTCTTTTTTCCAATTAAGCAGGTAAAAGGTCTGGAGTTGTGAACCCACAACATGGGGTCAAAAGAGCTCTCAATGTAAGTGAAACAGGCTGCAAAAAAATAAAATAAAATCCATCAGAGAGATAGCAGGAACATTAGGAGTGGCCAAATAAACAGTTTGGTACATTGAGAAAAAAAGAATGCACTGGTGAGCTCTGCAATACATATAGGACTGGACGTCCACGGAAGACAACAGAAGTGGATGACAACAACCTTAATCGATAAGCATGGACACACTGACACTCGTCACCATCAATATCAATCGATCCAGCACAAAAATATGACCAATGCACGGACCAGCACCACAAAGGCAGGATGATAAAATATGCTTTCACTCACCAAGGCTGAGGGCTCACTTGAAGAGAAAGGTGGCACGGCGGTTCTTCCTCTGGGCAAACCTTTCGATGACTTTGGGAATGAAGTCATGTAGCTGCTGAATCAGCTGGCTTTCAATGGACAACATGGCCAATGCGTTGAGTCGCGGTATGTCTCTTTCATTAGTGTCTGTACCCCTCGGACGTTTCCACTCATCATAGATGCACCATCATAAGTCTGAGGGATCAGCTTTTCTCCCAGCTTCAGTGGTTCCAGCACACCCTTGATGCTATTAGAGAGGCAGAGTCCAGATTTATCTGACTTCCACAAACTCCAAAAACCTCTCTGTCACTGTATTGTCAGGCAACCTGTATCACAACACAACCACCATTTATGATTTACAGGAGACATCAGTTGTCTCATCTGCCTGTATGTCTGAATATTCCAGGATTCAGGGAGTCCACTGACTCGTCGTGCCCCTGCAGTGGGGTTTCACATTTTCCACATAGTTTAATACATGTTATGGTCCGACTAAGAACGTACCGGTTTTCCTCCACCTGTTTGTTATGATGCTCAATGGAGTGTTTGTATGCACTGTCAACATGGGCTGCGACATTTACCCTTCCAAGTAAGCCCAATTTCACAGCATTGTCCAGATGACTCCCACTGCTCTCATGTTTTCCAATCCTCTCAGAAAGAAACCTGTCCTCGACCAAGTAACATCTCCACCAAATAGCAGACTTGGAAAACAGAAGAATGCCTTAATTATTTTGTATGCTAGACGTTAGCCACTTTTTCTTTAAAAACCAATCCATGTTAAACCCACGGTTACTTTTACCAGTAGTTTGAGTGATGACTATCTTGTGGCTGATGGGCACCAAGTCGATTTACTTCAAATTTCTCCTCCAAATTAAGGGTTTCAAACCGGTAAAAGTATGAAATTAACTTTATTCATTTTCTCAAGTTATCTGGTGTTTGTGAAGCTAACAAGCTAGCTTAGACAATCTACCCTCCTCGCTCTTCATGCCAACTAATGTTGGCGCCAGGCAGACAGACAGCCAATCAGATCTGAAATACAAAATTACGCTGTAGTGGGGCTACCGGCTGTCAGCCCCACTTGGCATAAAATTTGTGTGATCTACATTGATCACACTAACATTCTGAGCATGCGTATTAATATTTTCACACGTACAATGTACATTGCATTGTGAGAGAGGGGCTAGCCCCACATTCACGCTTAGCCTATGGCCTACTACTGCAAACTTGAATCGGCAGAATGCAGTCTGAAGCAGCAAGGCAAGGACAAATGAACATGAAATTAAATCCTAACACAAATTATATGCAATTTAGAAAGATGCTATATTCATAAATAAATTATAGGAAGTAATCTTCAAGATTTTTTATTTTTTTTTGCAGTTCTGGTGACAACAGGTGAGGCTGTGCCCCACCTGCCCCTATTGACCAGTTGCCCATAGGCATATCATTATCCAGATCTGCCATAAACCACATGGTGCAAACCATTCATAAGCCTCAAGCATAGAAATGCCAGATTAGACTTTGCCAAATAAAACATCTAAAAAAGCCAGCCCAGTTTTGGAACAGCATTCTTTGACAGATGAAACTAAGATGAACCTGTACCAGAATGATAGGAAGAAAAAAGTATGGAGAAGGCTTGGAACGGCTAATGAATCAAAGCATACCACATCATCTGTAAAACACGGTGGAGGCAGGGTGATGGCATGGGCATGCATGGCTTCCAATGGCATTGGGTCACTATCGTTTATTAATGATGTGACAGCAGACAGAAGGAGCCAGATTAATTCTGAAGTGTACAGCTTCGGAAAAAAATTAAGAGACCACTGCACCTTTTTCTCTTGTTTCCAAAAAAGTTTCTGCTAAAATAACAATTCCTTAAATATCCTGGTACATTTATGATATCCTTAAGTAAAGGATTGAATTCCTCTGGAATAAACAATCCAATCCAATCAGTATTTCAAAAATTATGTTTTATACTATATATTTTCAAATGTTAAATATATATATATATATATATATATTGCTCTGCATTAACTGCAGTGCAAGTCACCTTCTGGCACATCATCCAACTCCAGGCAATGGAAATAGAACCAGAGCTGGCAGAACTCACAACACACCCCCTCATCGATGTCCTCCTCATTATTTGGTGGCTGAATATTGTGGCAGGTAACACAGTGCCCCTAGTGATGCACTGTCACCTCAATCTGATGTTTTTTTTGTTGGCCTCCCTCTTCCTCTACAGCTCTTCCTTTTTCCTCTGCATATCCTCCCTCCTGTGCTGTGCTGGTTCTTTCAACATTTTCTGCTGTTCCTGACATTTCATTGAAGTAATCTGAGGTGATGACCTGAACTGCCAGGGGAAGCCGGCATCTCATGGTTGGCTGTTGCCGTCCGCACCTGTTGGCCAAGATGGGACGCACCGGGACATACATGAGCGTAGCTGAGAGAATGCTTTCAGTGTTGTGCTGATCCGTGATGAGAGGGAGGGGCCTCTTAGCAAGGAATTTTTTTTTACCAAGAAGGCCAGCCACTTAATAAATAGCTTGCTGTCCATGTAGCCCTTGGGGGAAACTCCATAGGAAGGCGTCCTTGGCCCCCTTGCGGGGATTAACCAGTGCTAGCGAGACAGCGGGGGAAGATGATGCTGTGGTCACGCTAGAATGCACTCTGATGTTCTCTGTGGGTGTTCTGATGCTTTTAGACATTTTGTCTGCCTTTTTCGACCAGAACCTGCTCTCTGGACTTGGCCTTGGCCCTGTCTCTTTAGTGTTGAGCAAAAGATGAGGTTTGTCCTTAAAACTGCGCGTGTGGAAGATGTTTTCATAGATGTTGAAAAACCGATGTACTGCTTGGTTGTTGATCCATGCACCCTGGCCTTAACCCAACTCGACTGTTCAGGGTGATTCTTTATGAAACCACAAGTTGTAACTTAGACCCTGCTGTAAGTTACCATTGGTGGTGTATCCACCTTCATGTTTTATTTCTAAGGCAAGAAGCTTTATTACCATCTTTGGGGGTGGGAAAGCATGGTCAGTCATTTACCAGATGTAGCTCGCCAACTGACCCATTGCCTAGCGCGATGGGAAGGTTGGAATGGGCATAGAAATAATATATTTTATAATCTTAGAGTGGTATGAGATTTAAAAAAAATTCTGGGAACCATCCTTGCCTTTTTTGCATTTTCAAGTCGCTAAGGGGAGGGTGTACAAGCACATTTTGAGGGTCTCAAAATAAAAAATTTGGTTTAGTGTTAATACATAATTGTTCATCCAGATAGTTCTAAAGAAATATACTCATATGTTCATGTAATTCAGCATATTCGAGTTCATCTGTTGGTGTTATTCCCAGAATTCCCAGTGCTAGTTTTGCCTTACACTGCACAATCCCCAAATGTTCTAGAGAGAGAGCTACATTCTCATAAACCTGCCCCTTGACATCCTAGTGATGAGACATGCGAAGCTGACGCTTTGAGGCATGTGTCAAAAAAAAAGTCTGCTCAAAGCAAAATGGCAGAGGCTTGCATCAGAATAGCAATATCACGTGATTGATGACGTTTGGCGCTTTCCAACCATGCTTTAATACATATAAAACAAAATTAGTCTACAGCCTAATTATCAAGAACTAATGAAATTCACAAGTTAACCTGTGAATGTCAAAATGTTTCTGCTACACATCATTCATTATCAATAACAAGCGGGTATCCACAATACCGTAGATTATTGTTAGAATTGTCTTAAGATTTTAGTAGGCACATCAGCTGGCCAATAGCTCAACGTGTAGAGCTTTGGATGATCTTTCATAGTTGTTATAGAAAGCCTGGTTCGAGTCCCAATTATTACAAACCCGATTCCAAAAAAGTTGGGACACTGTACAATTGTGAATAAAAACAGAATGCAATGATGTGGAAGTTAATTTTTATTCAGAATACAACATAGATGACATATCAAATGTTTAAACTGAGAAAATGTATCACTTTAAGGGAAAAATTTAAATTTAAATTTTAAATTTTCATGGCATCAACATCTCAAAAAAGTTGGGAAAAGGCCATGTTTACCATTGTGTGGCATCCCCTCTTCTTATTATAACATACTGCAAACGTCTGGGGACTGAGGAAACAAGTTGCTCAAGTTTATGAATAGGAATGTTGTCCCAATCTTGTCTAATACAGGCTTCTAGTTGCTCAACTGTCTTAGGTCTTCTTTGTCGCACCTTCCTCTTTATGATGCACCAAATGTTTTCTATGGGTGAAAGATCTGGACTGCAGGCTGGCCATTTCAGTACCCGGATCCTTCTTCTATGCAGCCATGACATTGTAATTGATGCAGTATGTGGTCTGGCATTGTCATGTTGGAAAATGCAAGGTCTTCCCTGAAAGAGACGACGTCTGGATGGGAGCATATGTTGTTCTAGAACTTGCATATAACTGTCAGCATTGATGGTGTCTTTCCAGATGTGTAGGCTGCCCATGCCACACGCACTCATGCAATCTGATACCATCAGAGATGCAGGCTTCTGAACTGAGTGCTGATAACAACATGGGTCGTCCTTGTCCTATTTAGTCCGGATGACATGGCGTCCCAGTTTTCCAAAATTAACTTCATATTTTGATTTGTCTGACCACAAAACACTTTTCCACTTTGCCACAGTCCCTTTTAAATAATCCTTGGCCCAGAGGAAACGCCTGCGCTTCTGGATCCTGGGTAGACATGGCTTCTTTTTTGACCTTTAGAGTTTTAGCCGGCAACAGCGAATGGCACGGTGGATTGTGTTCACCGACAAGTATTCCTGAGCCCATGTTGTGATTTCCATTACAGTATCATTCCTGTATGTGATGCAGTGCCGTCTGAGGGCTCGAAGATCACAGGCATCCAGTATGGTTTTCTGGCCTTGACCCTTACGCACAGAGATCGTTCCAGATTCTCTGAATCTTTGGATGATATTATGCACTGTAGACGACGATAACTTCAAACTCTTTGCAATTTTTCTCTGAGAAACTCCTCTCTGACATTGCTCCACTATTTATCGCCGCAGCATTGGGGGAATTGGTGATCCTCTGCCCATCTTGACTTCTGAGATACACTGCCACTCTGAGAGGCTCTTTTTATACCCAATCATGTTGCCAATTGACATAATAAGTTGCAAATTGGTCCTCCAGCTGTTCCTTATCTGTACATTTTCCGGCCTCTTATTGCTACCTGTCCCAACTTTTTTGGAATATGTAGCTCTCATGAAATCCAAAATGAGCCAATATTTGGCATGACATTACAAAATGTCTCACTTTCAACATTCGATATGTTATCTATATTCTATTGTGAATTAAATATAAGTTTGTGAGATTTGTAAATTATTCCATTCCTTTTTTACTCACAATTTGTACCGTGTCCCAACTTTTTGGAAATCGGGTTTGTACTTTTTCACAAATAATTTTGTTGAAAACCCTGGCAACACTGCATTTGTAATTTCTACATCAGGAATATTTGGTTGTCAGTTTTTAATATCATATCTTAAATCAAGCTGTGATTTTATGAATGTTTAATGTCAGCATTTCACAGAGATGAAGCCACTAGCGCTTTAATGCATGGGCTTACCTGGGCTGAAGCCAAGGGGCCCAGAAGTTGCTGTTGATTGGTCAGAATAATGCCAAGGGCCTGGTTTGGAATGGTTGGTGTTTACGTGAATCACGCAGTTGATTCTGTACTGTGAGGTTCACTTAGCAAGCAAAATGTCAGAGCCAGATAGGAAATTTGAGAGCGGTGCTCATCAAAGAAGGGCTCAAAAACTATGTGCCGCTGTTAATCGGTGGCAGTGTTGAATTGCATTGTTGTGTCTTTTCCTGGAGTTTGTTTACGGAAAGAATTCAGAAGTGTTATTTATGGTTAACTTTTCATACATGATTTTACTTGGCTGTGCGTGAGCTACTCTTGCGCTCACTTGTTGCACCTCTTGATAAGAAAATAACTGTGACCTGCGCATCCTACATCTCTTGATACCAAGCCAAGGTCAGGAAGACCAAGAAAGATTTCAGACCAAACTGCCAGAAGAATTGTTCGGGATATAAAGAAAAACACCCAAGTAACCTCAGGAGACATAAAGGCTGCTCTGGAAAAAGACGGTGTGGTTGTTTCAAGGAGCACAATAAGACGATACCTGAACAAAAATTAGCTGCATGGTTGAGTTGCCAGAAAGAAGCCTTTACTGCACCAATGCCACAAAAAGCCTGGTTACAATATGCCCGACAACACCTTAGCATGCCTCACAGCTTCTTGCACATTGTAATTTGGAGTAACAAGACCAAAATAGAGCTTTATGGTCACAACCATAAGCGCTATGTTTGGAGAAGGGTCAAGAAGGCCTATAGTGAACAGAATGCCATCCCCACAGAGAAGCATGGTGGTGGCTCACTAATGTTTTGGGGGTGTGTGAGATCTAATGGCACAGGGAATCTTGTGAAAATGTATGGCAAGATGAATGTAGCATGTAATCAGATAATGCAGAAAGAATGCAGCAGGTAATCAGATAATATTGGCACACAATTTGCATTCTTTCTGCACAAAAGCTGCTCATGGGATGCTCTTGGACTATCCGGCACGACAACAACTCCAAGCACAAAGCCATGTTGACCCTCCAGTGGTTACAGCAGAAAAAGGTGAAGGTTCTGGAGTGGCCATCACAGTCTCCTGACCTTAATATCATTGAGCCACTCTGGGGAGATCTCAAACGTGCGGTTCATGCAAGACGACCAAAGACTGCATGACGTGGAGGAATTTTGCCAAGACGAATGGGCAGCTATACCACCTGCAAAAATTCGGGGCCTCATAGGCAATTATTACAAAAGAATGCACACTTTCATTGAGGCTATACACAGTATTAAGAAGGGCATGCAGTGTTTTGAACAGGGGTCAGTTCATTTGTTTCTTTGTTGCCATGTTTTATGATTTTGCCATTCTGTTATGACCTACAGTTGAATGTGAATCCCATAAGGAATAAAATGTGTTTTGCCTGCTCACTCGTTTTTTTGGTGTTTTTTTTTTACACAAATGTAACATATATTTCCAATTCTCAAATGGTATGCAAACTGTAAATTAAGAAATAACATGAATTGCACATAGATCTAACCCTTATACTACAACATGGCCAAAGACAAACAATCTGAATGAAATATACTCCAGCTAGCCTATTAACATGTAATAGAGAATATTTATGAGTTCTCATGACAATACATTTTTATTTGAAGTTAGTAAGATTTAGTTTGAGCTGTGTAACTGCATGGCAGAACAAGACAGGGAAATGGTATTACTTCTCAGTCCCATTGATCCTCTGTTTGGAGGCCATTCATAATCTGAGAACTCCTCCAGGACAAGATATCCCAGCTGAATGCTGCCAGATCTCAACAACTGATACCAACTGATAATGATTTTGTTTTGGGGACCAGTGTGGTCACTATTGGTCACTGTATCAATAACTATAATTCAAAAATGTTAAACCCCTCAAATGTATTGTAGGTTGCAGGTTGTAGGGAAGAATTTAACATACAATTTGTAACTTGTTGTCATTGTCATTGTTGTAATTTATAATATTTATTTACATAAAAAAAATATTTGATTAGACCAATCAACCAGGTACTGCTATTTCAAGATCCCTTGAAAGCAGGAGATCTGGTATTTATTTTGTCTGATGCAGTAAAAATATGTGCTGTGAGCCTTTGTGAATAATAAAGATGTTGTAATTTCACTTTGTAGGTCATGTGTAGTGGTTGTTATTTACAGTTTTGTTTTGTTTACCTAAAGCAATATTGTGAGAATTTAACCATTTTTTTAAAGTATTGATCCATTTTATAAAATGAATTGGCATAGTGGTTTTATGGTTTAATGATTGCTAGATTACAAATAGTGATTCTAGTACTTATTACAAGTTCATGTTTATTATTTTATTAATGTTTGCTTTGTGGTACCTGCAGGTCAACATGTCATGGAGATAATGTATTCACATAAGCCTCTTCTATGTATTTTCGAGCTGAAAGGCATTGCGTATCCAAGTGGTTGGAGTCAGATTGACGGAAAAAAGGAGATGCAAAAAAATAATGCCTCCTTTTGAAGGCATTATGGAAAGTTGGTTTGTTTTTCTTTGTATGTTTGTTTCATATGTAAGTACAAAATGCATGTATTGATTACAGATTTTCTTTTATATACATTTAAAGCAATTGTTATATTGTTATTATATTTCAGAATAAAAGACATGTTTTGCTTCAACAAAATACTTACTCATCCCCACTGCAGCCTGTGTGCTTTATAGTACAGATTTATTTTCATGCATATTAAAAGTACTTGAATATGTACTTCCGTTGCTTGGAAATAGGAGGAAAGATCTTTGCTTGAGTTTACATGGACTATGCCTTGCCATTACACTGCAAATACGCAGACAGTTCAAATAAAACAGTGTTGAAATTATGAAGAAACAACTGGTAAATTGCCTAGGTAATAGGAGGGGAGATTTTTGCTTTAGTTTGCAGGGGCAATGCCTGGCCATTACACTGCAACTATACATAAAGTAAAATGGAAACAGTTTTGAAATTATATAGAAACAACTGGTAAATAGCAAGGTATTAGGAAGGAAGAGCTTTGGTTTAGTTTGCAGGGCCAAAGTCTGTCCGTTACACTGAAACTACAGTGTACACTGAAAGAGGGAAGCTGAAATTAAGTGGAAAGAACAAGGCTAATACTGGTAAATTTCATAGTAATAGGACAGCCATTTGAATTGCAACTACGCAGTGTAATATGGAGCTAACATGTAAGTAAAAGGGATATTACGGAGGCATAACTGTAAAATTCAGACCATTACTAAAAATATGAACATTTGTGGAAAGAACAATGAATATCTAAGGAATCGGTAGGAACACTCGAAATACACATGAATAAAAGGTTAACAACATTTGAAAAGGGAGAAAGCTAATGCTGTATTGCAAGTTAATAATACAACAGCATTGCAGTAAAACTGCACAGTGTAGATTTGTAAATAAAGGGGAATTTAACAAATGAGTTGTGCTGAAATGTCAGGAAAAAAAAGAAATACAGGAGTGCAACATATCCACTGTTGATGGGTAATTGACACATTCTGACGCGGTTGTAGCAGTTTTCATTCTGTGTTGTTTAGTGGAACTTTCCTTACAGTTTCCTTGTTATTTCAGCATAAACAAACATAACGAGCAGGCCCTTACCTAGTGTTGCCATCTCAGTTACAAAGATCTTTCCCTACAACATTCCTAGCAGTTACCCTACTATTTTTTGCAGAAACATGCTTACTATTGATGTGTTGTTACCATGCTGTTACCCAGTTGTTTCCTCTTTGTTTCTATGTTGTATCCCAGAAATGACCTAGTTATTACCTCATTATTTCCATCCTGCCAAATAAAGTGCTACCGAAATGAGTTTGCCAAAAAATTTTGCCACAAGTTTGCCAATGTTGGCCACTAGTGGCAAACTTTTAGAAATATTCTGTTATTAATGAGAACTTTGCCACTACTGGCAAACGTTCACTGCTGGTTTGCCACAAGTTGCAAATAGTGCCACACTTCTGGTAAACTTCTGGAAACAAGCATAAACAAATATTAATTTGTGGCAAACTTGCTTCAAACAGTAAATATTTTCTCAAACTGGCAGCAAGAAAATAGATCTAAGAATCAATTGGCCGTCAGTGGCTAGTGAATCAGGCTTGCAATTAGAATGTTCCTGGTTCAGATCCCAAGTGAGCCAATTGACGTAGTGTCCCTTACTGTAAGTCACTTTGGATAAGTGTCTGCTAAACTATTAAAATGTATATTTTATAGTTTTTAGTTACCAAAACCAAAAATTAAGTAGTGATTACAGTTAGATGCTAGAAACATAGGTATTCTTTCCTTAATGTCATATTTGTAAAACATGTAAAATATGAGAGCATAGCATATAAATTGTTTGGCTAGCTCACCAAGTTCTTGTGTGTCTTCGTCCATGGAGATTTTAATAAAAATAAATTAGAACATTTCCGTGAAGAGGTCTGCTGTGAAGTGGTCTGGCAGGGACCCTTGACAGAAAGATTCACCCTCTTTTTAACGCGACATGTTTGGTTTGAAAAATAGTACTTCCATACTTAGGTTACTATAGCAGCGTACATGTAGGCTACTGTGTTCTAAATCATTCATCCTTATGTAACGATACCAGACGGAGGCAGGTGTTGTGGTTCCAGTTGCGCTGTGCGCCGCTTTTATTGATAACAGGGGAACAGCTGAAGCGTAGTCAGAAGTACAGGCTGGGCTCATACACAGGAAGGCACAGATACAGACTGAGGTACAAAAGGGCTGGGCAGGTCTCCAAATCTCAGGCAGGCAGAAGGTCAAAACACAGTAGACCAAAAGACAGGCAAAAGTACAGAGAGGGGCTAGATTCAGAATTGGAGTCATAGGTAGTTCGGGCAGATCAGGTCGGTACACAAAAATCCTAAAACTGTAGTCAATCCATAAAGGGCTTAGTAAAGTTGCAGCGAACAAACAATCAATACATCGCAATTGGAAGGCTGGGAGTGAATGAACTAAATATTTGGAGAAAACCAAGGAACAGGTAAGTGACACAAGTGATAAGTATTCAGATGATTGTGAGGCAGGAAGAGTGGTGCGTTCAGGTGGAGTGGCAGGTTGAGGTCTAGGAGGTGTGCTGGCACTAGCATCCAGTGAATAGTTACTGGTAAAACCGGAATAGATACTAGTAACTATTGAAATAGTTACTAGTAACTAAAGAATAAGTGCTAGTCAATTTAAAATAGTTACCAGTAGATTTTTTTGGATTAAAATGTTAAAACAGCTTGCCATAATACTTCACAAAGGAAAAGGTGCACTGAAGAGAGCTAAATAGAGGGGCTAATGAGAAACAGCTGATTGAACAGGAGACAAAAAGTTGATTGTGATCTGAGGAGTGAGTTGCGTTCAAGGGATCGTTGGCTTTTTTGAGAGAGTTAATTGTGTTTGTAGAATTGGTGGCATGACTGAGGGTGTGAGCTGGAGATAGACCTTACATTTGCGATGGCAGCTGTAAAATTGGAAACATTTGTTTTTATATTTCAATTTCTCAGAATTTCTGAAAATGCCTTATATAATTCACTTGTTCTTTTTATTGCTTTTATTTTATTGCTTGAAATATTGGGTAAAAAATACCTGAAATTATCTCAAATCAAAATAATTTGGCTTTTGTTGTATTCTTGCTCTAATTTTGCCTATTCATCAGAAGCGTCCCCCTAGACCCACTGGGTATTTTAAGTGTACACCGGTCTATGTAGCAGGCCAGCCCTTTAGAGAAACACCAGGCATCATTCATGTATTTGGTCGAACATGGCACATAGCCTTGCTAGCTGAACACTACTCTTGGCAGAATCTGAACAAGCACAGATTCAACATTCTGTGTATTTTTCTGCTAAACCGCTATCCTTCATGCGTAATTGAAATTCATGTCCATCCCCAATTGCTGTGGTAAGATAATATTTTTCTCATGAACAACAAGTCTTTGAAAACCAGGTTCTCTTATTATGCAAATAACCACTAAAATACAGAGGCAGTCCAATGAAATGATAATGGATCAATCCCATGGTTATACTTTGTGTAGTGTTGTGGTCCACTGAGAGATTTTGCTGAGGGTGTTTTTAAGCGTTAAGGAAATTACAAGGTTAGACTAGGTAGCTACACCATTAACTGGGAATTAAGGTTAGAGTTTGAACCTCAATATATAATTAGCATGGAATAAATGCTCGTACTCCACAGGAACATTTCTCCATGACTGATTGCAGGTTGGGACTGTACTGGTGTGGTATTTTAACTGGTCAGAAATAAGCCATGGATCATTGGGAATTATCACTGTACACATCTTTAGAAGCACCACAGTCAGTGCTCAGATGGTTTGATGAAGACAACCATTTTGCAGAATGTCTGGTTCTGTCATTTGGTAAATTTGCTCAGTGAGCAAAGACTCATCTCCAATTTGCTGCAGTGTGATTCTCTGAAGGGAATGGGCTACACTGATGAATAAAACAATATGAAGCTTCTCAACATAACTAGCAGCACAGACAGTAAATAATTTCACATTATACAGTATCTCACAAAAGTGAGTACACCCCTCACATTTTTGCAAATATTAGATTATATCTTTTCATGTGACAACACTGAAGAAATGACACTTTGCTACAATGTAAACTAGTGAGTGTACAGCTTGTATAACAGTGTCAATTTGTTGTCCCCTCAAAATAACTCAACACACACTTTAGACATTAATGGCTGTGTGTTGTGTAGAGTTGTTATAAAGTTAAATCGTCCTTGTTATAAAGTATTCTGGGATCCCAGGAATGTCTGAGCAAAATCCTAGTACGTTCTCATCTGCTCTGTTTATATGGGCTTGACAGACATTGATTAATTATGGGCAGAAGGCTTTTCTCATATGCTAACCTGGTTTAGACACCAAAATGTAAGAAGAAAATGGAGGCAAAGAATGCTGCTGCTAGACATTACCGTAATGTGCATTTGGCTGATATGAAACTACTTAAAACTGGAGAAGGTCTCTGCCAGAATCAATAAAAAAGAAAATGACATTGAAGTAAAAAAATAATAATCCACTTTATTTTCTACTTTTTCATGATGGTTGGCATGTAATGTAATTCACAAACTGAGGACTCATGAATATTGTATTGATACTAAAATAACTAAGATAAAACCTTTTCTTGAAAGATTTGCCATGTAGCCTGAGGGAATGGATATCAGATAGATACCATGGATAGTATACACACCCTTGCCCAGTCTTCACATTTCGCTACTCTATTTCATTGATTTCATTGATTCATTTGATTTTGCTACCATCTACACAACTTACACACATTTTGAAACTGATGTATAAAAAATGTGTTACATTGAATATTTCTAATTTATATAAAAGTAAGATTGTGTTTCTTTACAATAGGGATGTCACAATACCAGCATTTTTATCTTTGATACGATACCAGATACATTTCACAATTCCCTATGCCAATTTCAATACAACATCAAAAGAGTCTAATACATAATGCATTTTTTTATGAACAATTACCATTAGAGCATATCTTTTTATTTTTAAGGAAAAATTACTTTTATTATAGAATCAACAAATACATTAAACTTTCTAGTAGATTTGTTTCAGTGCATAGGAAGGAACAGACATATGCCCACAAA
Organism: Esox lucius; assembly: GCF_011004845.1. NCBI lineage: Eukaryota > Metazoa > Chordata > Actinopteri > Esociformes > Esocidae > Esox > Esox lucius. Next base: position 19,855,978 of record NC_047572.1, on the reverse strand, counting down.
CGTGCATGCCAAAAAAATTCCATTGTCTGTTTGTTTTCATATCAACACATCAACAATCTATACATTATGGCTAGCTAGGCTATCTATTTGATTGAGTTTTAAATCAAACTGTTGAGCAGCTGAAATCCAATATCAAAAATGAATGGGAATACATTTCACTTTCAAAACTACAGCAATTGGTCTCCTCAGTTCCCAAAGGCTTACAGAGTATTAAAAGAAGAGGTGATGCAATACAGTGGTAAACATGCCTCTGTCCCAACTTTTTAGAAATGTGTTGCTGGCCTTAAATTCAGTATGGACATGTATTTTTCCATAAACAATAACATTTCTTAGTATCAACATTTGATATGTTGTCTTTGTACTATTTTCAATTAAATATAGGGATAAATGTTTTGCACTCTGTTTTTATTTGCATCCTGGTTTTTTGCATTCTGTTTTTATTTGCATTTTACGAAGCGTCCCAACTTTTTTTAGAACCTCCTCTTTTAACAACATTCTGTAAGCTTTTGGGAATGGAGATGACCAATTTCTGTAGTTTTGAAAGTGAGATGTTTTCCCATTCTTGCTTTTTTTCAAGAAACAGTAACATTTGATACTTTTAGCTTTGTGTTTTTTTACTCTGTGTACATTCAGCATTTGCAAAGAACAAAATAGGAGGTTGTCCTGCAAGTTACCTGTTTTAAAAAATAATTCTGGTCCCATGTACACACTCCTTTCAGAAATTACATTGCTGCTCTACCTGTACTATAAGTTATTATTCTGTATACCAAAACCGCACAATAAAAAAAAAAAATCTGTGTAGATTGATTGCAAAAAAAGAATATATGTTGATAGATATTGAGCATGAAAGTAATTGAATTAAGCTTGGCACAATGTATGAGAGTACTAACTATCTCTGTATGGAGGACACTAGGTAGGAAATGTGATGTCCCATTACTGATGGGTCCCAAACACCCTGTCCATACCACCTGTTAGGAACTGTGTATGTGACTGTCATAGGACTCTCTGAATAGACCCTTCGGTCATAGGTTGGAATACGCCATACAAGGGTATTTTGTAGGACAAACTATTTCTTATAATAGTCTGTGTAATGGTTGGCTATGAACACTGACCACCTCCTATGTGTCCTGGTATAAATGATTGTGTTTACGTTGTAAGCATTTGGAGAGAACAATGAAAGAACCATGGAAGGTTATCATCTTAAACCTCATGCTGAATAAAGGCTTTCCCCTGACTTCCGGTTGCATTCATTTTGTTCATGGATCACTAATGGACAGAATCTAACAATGTATAATGTTTTCCATTATGAAGAGGTCTGAATATTTTCTATAAGTATAGTATCTATATACTGTATATTTTGATGGACACTACCATTTAACTGCACTCATCTAGTATGATTTATCTGAATTAAACTAGCTGTTTTGGGTTACATTGTTTGGTTCAGCCTCTGACTGTATTACATACAGACAAACACAATTCAGAAAAAACTACTTAAGGTGAAAATGTGATTTCAAATCATTCTCCCCTGCATAAGTCTTAGAGATCGGAGTGCTCTATATTTCCTCTATCAAATTATCTTAGGTTCCTGCAAGCTCCTAGACATGGATCAAAGAATGACACCACTTAAATGAAAGCAAACATTTTCTAAGCTAGCAGAATTCTGGCCTTTAATTACTTGTGTGCTCCCTGAGTGTTGGCCAGGTGGTTGCGTATAATAAGTTGTTTGACAGCCAAGAAAATCTTCCCCCAGTGGTGACTGGTGACGGCTCGATTTTTAATTGTCACGCAGCTGTCATTTTTCAATCAGTTTTGCTTCTCAAACCACGGCGTGGAGGAGGCTGAGAGCTGAATTTGAGATATTGCTGAGTACATTGCCTCAGGGCATATTCATCATACCACTGCTAAAGGATCAAAATACACCCAAACCTACTGACTAGAATAATAAATGTTTTATGTATATTTATATATTGTGTACATATACACACACACACACACACACACACACATACATATATATATACACATACATATATCTATACGTATAAATACATATACGTATATACACTCACCTAAAGGATTATTAGGCACACCATACTAATATTGTGTTTGACCCCCTTTCGCCTTCAGAACTGCCTTCATTCTACATGGCATTGATTCAACAAGGTGCTAAAAGCATTCTTTAGAAATGTTGGCCCATATTGATAGGATAGCATCTTGCAGTTGATGGAGATTTGTGGGATGCACATCCAGGGCACGAAGCTCCCGTTCCACCACATCCCAAAGATGGTCTATTGTGTTGAGATCTGGTGACTGTGAGGCCCATTTCAGTACAGTGAACTCATTGTCATGTTCAAGAAACCAGTTTGAAATGATTCGAGCTTTGTGACATGGTGCATTATCCTGCTGGAAGTAGCCATCAGAGGATGGGCACATGGTGTTCATAAAGGGATGGACATGGTCAGAAACAATGCTCAGGTAGGCCGTGGCATTTAAATGATGCCCAATTGGCACTAAGGGGCCTAAAGTGTGCCAAGAAAACATCCCCCACACCATTACACCACCACCAGCCTGCACAGTGGTAACAAGGCATGATGGATCCATGTTCTCATTCTGTTTACGCCAAATTCTGACTCTACCATCTGAATGTCTCAACAGAAATCGAGACTCATCAGACCAGGCAACATTCTTCCAGTCTTCAACTGTCCAATTTTGGTGAGCTTGTGCAAATTCTAGACTCTTTTTCTATTTGTAGTGGAGATGAGTGGTACCCGGTGGGGTCTTCTGCTGTTGTAGCCCATCCGCCTCAAGGTTGTGCGTGTTGTGGCTTCACAAATGCTTTGCTGCATACCTCGGTTGTAACGAGTGGTTATTTCAGTCAAAGTTGCTCTTCTATCAGCTTGAATCAGTCGGCCCATTCTCCTCTGACCTCTAGCATCAACAAGGCATTTTCACCCACAGGACTGCCGCATACTGGATGTTTTTCCCTTTTCACACCATTCTTTGTAAACCCTAGAAATGGTTGTGCGTGCAAATCCCAGTAACTGAGCAGATTGTGAAATACTCAGACCGGCCCGTCTGGCACCAACAACCATGCCACGCTCAGAATTGCTTAAATCACCTTTCTTTCCCATTCTGACATTCAGTTTGGAGTTCAGGAGATTGTCTTGACCAGGACCACACCCCTAAATGCATTGAAGCAACTGCCTTGTGATTGGTTGATTAGATAATTGCATTAATGAGAAATTGAACAGGTGTTCCTAATAATCCTTTAGGTGAGTGTATATCAGCTTTACTAGTGAGTTTTTTTTCTACCATTAGCAAGTAAGTCTACTACTTCAATGAATAACCAATGTTTCACATAAACTACAAGCATGCACTTATAGATAACTTAATAATGACCTTCATAAACTCTACCAAATATAATTTTTTCAATAGCATATACAGTATTAATTGTATTATACATTATATAATACAGGAATACTACAGGTGTACATGTTTCTTGCCTCGTTGAGAATGTTCTGTTACTGCTCAATTCAGTCAGACTTACTTGAACTGATCCCAGAGAACTTTCTGTTAGTTGCAGTACACCTGCCATTTTCTAGTACAGAAACTCTGATCATTTCAGTTTGATCAAAGGCCTGGGGACTAGATTAAATATGCCATTATTGTCTGAGAAATCGGTTGGCCAAATGAAAGAGGCGAGAAGTATTTCTGGGGTGCCACAGATGACGGCTGTTGTCTGATGCGTGAGCAGCAGTGTCTAGTTGGAGGATGTTATGCGTGTCAGTCAATGTGTTGTTTGAAGTGAGACATGAGTAAAAGCAAGGTTTTGGCATGTCCTTTCACTTCTTCCTTAGACATGGTGGGATACTGCGGATATATACAGTGGATATAAAGTCTACACACCCCTGTTAAAATGCAAGGTTCTTGTGATGTAAAAGAATGAGACAAAGATTAATCATGTCAGAACATTTTCCACCTTTAATGTGACCTATAATGTGAACAATTAAATTGAAAAACAAACTGAAATCTTTTAGAGGGGGAACAATATAAAAATCCAAATAACCTGGTTGCATAAGTGTGCACACCCTTAAAGTAACACTTTGTTGAAGCACCTTTTAATTTTATTAAAGCACTCAGTCGAGTCTATTAGCATGGCACATCTTGATGTGGCAATATTTGCCCACTCTTCTTTGCAAAAGCGCTCCAAATCTGTCAGATTGCGAGGACATCTCCTGTGCACAGCCCTCTTCAGATCACCCCACATATGTTCAATTAGATTTAGGTCTGGGCCATTCCAAAACATGAATCTTCTTCTGGTGAAGCCATGCTTTTCTGGATTTGGATGTATGCTTTGGGTCGTTGTTCTGAAATGTAAACTTCATATTCACCTTTCTAACGGATGCCTTGAAGGTTTTGTGCCAAAATTGCCTGGTATTTGGAACTGTTAATAATTCCCTCCACCCTAAGGCCCCCTATTCCATGTGAAGAAAAACAGCCCCAAAGCATGATGCTTCCCCCCCATGCTTCACTGTGGGTATTGTGTTATTTGGGTGATGTGCAGTGTTGTTTTTGCACCAAACATACCTTTTGGAATTATGGCCAAAAAGTTCAACCTATGTTTCATCAGACCATAACACATTTTCACACATGCTTTTGGGGGACCTGATGTTAGTTTTTACAAACTTCAGCCGGGCTTGGATGTTTTTTTTTGTACTAAAAGGCTTCCGTCTTGCCACCCTACCGCATAGCCAATTCATATGAAGAATACAGGAGATTGTTGTCACATGTAGCACACAACCAGTACTTGCCAGAAATTCCTGCAGTTCCTTTAATGTTGCTGTAAGCCTCTTGGAAGCCTCCCTGACAAGTTTTCTTCTCGTCTTTTCATACATTTTAGAGGGACGTTCAGTTCTTGGTAATGTCTCTGTTGTGCCATATTTTCTCAACTTGACGATGATTGTTCCATGGTATATCTAATGCTTTGGAAATTATTTTGTACCCTTCTCCTGACTGATATCTTTCAACAATGAGATCCCTCTGATGCTTTGGAAGCTCTTTGCGGACCATGGCTTTTGCTCTGAGATGCATCTAAGAAAGTGTCAGGAAAATCCTACTAGAAAAGCTAAACTTTAAATGTGATTAATCAGAGTAACTCTGTCTGCTAAGAGGTCTGTGTTCACTTTCTACCACTCAGCACTCTGGACAGTTAATGGCAAATTAGAGATTCCCCAAACAAAATGTTGTATGGAGCCTTTCAAGCATCATTCAAGCTCTCAGAACAATGTGAGTGGACTTAATAAGAGGTTCCCATTCATCCATCTGAAGCACATTGTATGGTTAAAGGCTACATAGTCTCAATATTCTGATCGGCATAATGTTGAATACATTAACAAATGAGGGATTCTCAGTATATATTTCTATGGATATAGCTTGTGAATAGGAGTTAATGTGAGAAACGAACAGATTAAAGCTCTAACTTACACCATCAATGTTCATTTTATAATAGGATGTAACACAAAAGCAATCAAAAATATGATGTCAGTATAATAAAATTACACTGCAAATATAATCGTTTCGGTCTTATGTTTAATGGAATGATAATTATTTGCCAGTCAGTTATGGCTCTGACTCATTGGTGCTTTATATCCACCAAGCAATATATTCAAATTGGATGAAACGAGGATCTTAGGAAATTAAGGATTCATTCTCTAAAGTCTATACTTAGAAATTCATTGGAAATAAAGCCAACTGAAAAATTAAATCAAATGATAAACAACGGAATTAGGTTCGAGGGTATTACTAACTGGGCACTATTATGAGCAAATCATATCAGGTGCTTAGAACATGACATGCAGGTAGTGTTAAAATGCACATATTGGACTATATTCAGAGAAGCGGTATACTATTCTGTACTAAAGATGGATGCATAGAAGTGCCTCTAAAGTGCATGTACTTGGTGCTACTTCACACAGCCCTGAGTGTGGCTGATTGCTCTTATTGATTTGCCATTTTAGCTTTTCTCTCTGGGTACTGTATCATCTTTATGCAGCCCCTCACAATACACTGGAATACACACACACACACACACACACACCTTCACCCTGACCACCTCTTACTGCAGAGAGAGCACTGCGGAAGCAATGAAAGTAGTGGGGCAGAACTCTGTTATTAAAGTCACTGCTGCTTCACTACATGGAATTCCATTATGAATGTAATTTTGTGGACAAGGAAATTCTAATAGACTGCAAAAAAAATGCAATTTTACCTAATTAGCACTTGATGCACTATAGTACATGCAAACCTGATGTCAGATATGTGTCAGACTAGACTTATCTTTCAGGTTGACAGAAGGAGAAAGGGCAAGAGGTAAATTGCATCCCTCTCTCAATCCAAAATAAACAATTTTAGCATGGATCATTCCTTCCCCAGGCTTCTCAGCTGCAGTATCTCACAAAAGTGAGTCCACCCCTCACATTTTTGTAAATATTTGAGTATACAGGTGCTGGTCATAAAATTTGAATATCATCAAAAAGTTTATTTATTTCAGTAATTCCATTCAAAATCTGAAACCTGTATAATTTATACATTCATTCCACACACACTGATATATTTCAAGTGTTTATTTATTTAAATTTTGATGATTATAACTGACAACTAATGAAAACCCCAAATTCAGTATCTCAGAAAATTTGAATATTGTGAAAAGGTTCAATATTGAAGACACCTGGTGCCACACTCTAATCAGCTAATTAACCCAAAACACCTGCAAAGGCCTTTAAATGGTCTTTCAGTCTAGTTCTGTAGGCACCACAATCATGGGGAAGACTGCTGACTTGACAGCTGTCCAAAAGATGACCATTGACACCTTGCACAAGGAGGGCAAGACACAAAAGGTCATAGCTAAAGAGGCTGGCTGTTCACAGAGCTCTGTGTCCAAGCACATTAATAGAGAGGCGAAGGAAAAGATGTGGTAGAAAAAAGTGTACAAGCAATAGGGATAACCGCACCCTGTGAAACAAAACCCATTCAAAAATGTGGGGGACACAAAGAGTGGACTGCAGCTGGAGTCAGTGATTCAAGAACCACCACGCTCAGACATATGCAAGACATGGGTTTCAGCTGTCGCATTCCTTGTGTCAAGCCACTCTTGAACAAGACACAGTGTCCGAAGCGTCTCGCCTTGGCTAAAGACAAAAAGGACTGGACTGCTGCTGAGTTATGTTCTCTGATGAAAGTACATTTTGCATTTCCTTTGGAAATCAAGGTCCCAGAGTCTGGAGGAAGAGAGGAGAGGCATAGAATCCACATTGCTTGAAGTCCAGTGTAAAGTTTCCACAGTCAGTGATGGTTTGGGGTGCCAAGTCATCTGCTGGTGTTGGTCCACTGTGTTTTCTGAGGTCCAAGGTCAACCCAGCCGTCTACCAGGAAGTTTTAGATCACTTCTTGCTTCCTGCTGCTGACCAACTTTATGGAGATGCAGATTTCATTTTTCACCTGCACACAGTGCCAAAGCTACCAGTACCTGGTTTAAGGACCATGGTATCCCTGTTCTTAATTGGCCAGCAAACTCGCTGATCTTAACTCTATAGAAAATCTATGGGGTACTGTGAAGAGGAAGATGCGATACGCCAGACCCAACAATACAGAAGAGCTGAAGGCCACTATCAGAGCAACCTGGGCTCTCATAACACCTGAGCAGTGCCACAGACTGATCGACTCCATGCCACACCGCATTGCTGCAGTAATTCAGGCAAAAGGAGCCCCAACTAAGTATTGAGTGCTGTACATGCTCATACTTTTCATGTTCATATTTTTCAGTTGGCCAACATTTCAAAAAATCTTTTTTTTGTAATGGTCTTAAGTAATATTCAAATTTTCAGAGATACTGAATTTGGGATTTTCATTAGTTGTCAGTTATAATCATCACAATTAAATGAAATAAACATTTGAAATATGTCAGTCTGTGTGTAATGAATGAATATAATATACTTTATAAGGTTTCACTTTTTGAATGGAATTACTGAAATAAATCAAAATTTTTATGATATTCTAATTTTATGACCAGCACCTGTATCTTTTCATGTGACAACACTGAAGAAATGACACTTTGCTACAATGTAAAGTAGTGATTTGTACATCTTGTATAACATTGTAAATTTGCTGTCCCCTAAAAATAGCTCTACACACAGCCATTAAAGTCTAAACCGCTGGCAACAAAAGTGAGTAAGCCCAATTAGCCATTTCCCTCCGCGGTATCATGTGACTCGTTAGTGTAACAAGGTCTCAGGTGTGAATGGGGAGCAGGTGTGTTAAATTTGGTGTCATCGATCTCACACTCCCTCATACTGGTCACTGGATGTTCAACATGGCACCTCATGGCAAAGAACTCTGAAAAAATGAATTGTTGCTCTACATAAAGATGGCCTAGGCTATAAGAAGATTGCCCAGACCCTGAAACTGAGCTGCAGCATGGTGGCCAAGACCATACAGCGGTTTTACAGGACAGGTTCCACTCAGAACAGGCCTTGCCATGGTGGACCAAAGACGTAGAGTGCACATGCTCAGCGTCATATCCAAAATTGCAATTTGGACATTTTCACTTAGGGGTGTACTCACTTTTGTTGCCAGCGGTTTAGACATTAATGGCTGTGTCTTGTGTTATTTTGAGGGGACAGCAAATTTACACTGTTTTACAAGCTGTACACTCACTACTCTACATTGTAGCAAAGTGTCATTGCTTCAGTGTTGTCACATGAAAAGATATAATCAAATATTCACAAACATGTGAGGGGTGTACTCACTTTTGTGAGATACTGTATACTCTCATTGCTAGCTTAAATAATGATGGCAAAGAGACTGACCAGTATGGACATTACAAGTGCTGGTGCTTAAGCAATGATACTGAGAGGGAAGCTGGATGCAAATGAGCAGTGACATGTAGGCATTCACAGGGTCTCCCTGACACTGAGCTCCGGGTGTTTTTGAATCTCTCTGGCACATCAGAGGTTTGAGTTTCCTCTTGTGTGTTCAGGGCCATTGCTTTTCCCCTTTTTTGTGTTTTATTGATTTTGTTGATGTGTGTTGGCAGCACGTTATTTTTTGCTTGTACGTCAGTGTTCGCTCGCTTGAGTCACTTGCTGTGTATGTTTAAATTGCTCTCTGTTTATTCTTGTTTGAGTCATTTTGTGTGTTTGGGTCACTTGCTGTGTGTTTGCCTTGCTCTCCATGTCTCACTGCTTGTGTTTGCGAGCAAGGTTGTACATTTCTGTGTTTATTCATATTTTTTGTGTGTGAGTGCGCTTGTGGTGTGTCTGTGTAGAGGGTGTGTTTGCATGTGTGTGTAAGTGTGTTTGCATGTGTCCAAGCAGCAAGCGGGGAAGGAATACCGATGGCCAAGGGTGGAATACTGGGTGCAGTGATGCTAGCATCATGTGCTTCAAGAAGGATTCCACTGGCGATGGATATGAAAGTAGTGTATTTTTAGAGAACAAAGACACCATAGAACACGCTTGAAATGTTAATTTCACATTTTTGTTAGTGTTCTTTTTCCCACATGGAAGACACCGTTTTCAGTTGTTGGTGAGTGGTGTACAACTGTAGCTTTAGAGGTTTTATTATCTCAAAGAAAATATGCAGCAGATTATCAAAAGAAAAGTCTCATCATCTTGTACCCCTTAAATCGATGTTTGCTGCCTGTAATAAATCAACCAGTCAGCCCCTATAGCTACCCATAGTGGATTCAATTACTTTGTGATGTGGTTAATCCAATTTGATTTCAGCGCTAACAAGCTCTCTGCAACTACTGCACTTTTTCCACACAAAAAAGTTGAATATTAATGATGCAGCTTTTCTTCACTGACCCTTTACAAATTGCCTCTCCAGTTTTCCTTAATAAATAATAAGGAGAATTTTGGGTCATTGAAGGGGTTGCATTTACACTAGACTCTATTTCCTCCCTAAATGTTCAATTGTCTTTTTATTCTTTTTCAACCACCACTTAAATACAGTATACCTGAAATCAACTTGACATTGTCGGTGCACCCGTGATGTCCTGCCCAGAGTGAGGATGTAAACATTATTTTAATCAGAGCCGTCAAATGACTGCCGGAAGTGATATGACAAGTGTGTCTTTTCTGTATAGAGAAGCTCTGTTTCACATTGGACACTAAGGCAGGGTGAGACAGGAAACACTCCATAATCTCCAGTGAAGATGTGCTAAATATCACTTTTGTTTCTTCCTAAAATGTAAACTAACAATTTATTTTTGGTTTGTTGTTCAGAATCCCAGTAAAAATAAATTATACAGCCACAGGACAACTAAATCCTTTGAACATGTACCTAATCTATAAAAACATGTAGTCATATAATGTGTTTGATCCAGTATATCTTTAAAACCCATATTATTCTAGCAACGCATGGGCGGGATGGAATTTGTTTATGTTATTATGCATTGCCTGATTCCGTAATGTTTGTGCTAGCCACACCAATTTTCTTTTACCGTGTTCAGCAGAATCTTGCTTTTTTACAATCTTTTGGATACAAAATTGGCAAAGCAGTAAATATTTTATAATTTAGTTTTTGAAAACTTAATACATTTTGTACGATCTGCTTTTATGCACAGTGACACTAAAGGCACTTGCATTTTCATATCAAATAATTTTACATAATTTGTTGGGAACGCTACATAAGCTCTACATCTCCATATCAAAACACAAAATGATCTATGCTAAATGTATCCAAAAGAAATTGCATATATTACCTTTGCACTCACAGAATTGAGTTCCTTGGACCTGTATGTATTAAGGGCACATACAATGTAAATATATTGGAACAAGTGCAAAGGCCAGTGTAGAATAATGCTCCCAGGAAGCTTGCATAACATGCCTCCATAATTACTTCAAGTTCTGCTGGGGTTTGATTATACAAGGATTAACAACTGCCATGATAGAGAGCTTTGCTTCATTCCTCCTCCCCTCTCAGAGCACCTACAGTAGTTAATAGGGATACTGTATACCCTCAGTAAGAAATGTACACCAACTGTGGTGTTCTTGATAGCAGCCACCCAGCAATGTTTCGCTCTGTATTCCTCTGCTCTGATTTGTCCATTGCTAATTTTCATAATAAATTGTGTTTTGCAAACAGCATTAATAAATAAACAGGACTGCATGCAGCTCTGCCTGTGAGCTGTTGGCAGGGAGAGGAAATGAGGATCTCTCCCTGCACTTCCGTTCCTGTCTAATGTCATGTTGCTATGGGACAAATTCCTACCTTTAATCAGTGGGTCATTATCAGGTCAGGTAAATCCTCAATAGAGAGAGGTTTTACATCACATCGTTCCATGCTACTTTTTGTCTGTGTTTGGCTATGTTGGGTGTTTCTCTGAGGGCAGACATTCTCTTTTTGTAGTCTTTTATGGTTATGTTTAAAGAGATAGCTATGTCAGAAAGCCCAAGTGCATCTGAGATGTTTATATATATTTATATCATATATATATAATGATGATAGCGCACTCCTGAGCACAACATGACTATTCACAGCTCAAAAGTCAGGCACAGAGGATTCTCCTACTTATCTTTCTGTGCCTCTCATAATGCATCCTTGCAGAAAAAGATGTGTCCTTTACAAGGACTTTGTCACCATTTTTAGAATTGCACAGACAGCAAAACAGAAAGTAGCTCCTGTAAATTTTGCTGGACTCTTTTTCTTTGTATGCATCAAAGACAGATTGGAGTTTACTCGTCAATGTAAATAAAATCATGCTGGCCTTGCAGAACGAAAGCTTAGCTGATACTAACATAAAGCATGACCACGGCAATCAAATGACATCATGTCATACTAAATATGACTTGGTGAATGGCAGATTGGAGTTGAAAGGTGTGAAGATGTGCACTTACATTTTGTGACAAAAGATGAATGACCAAACATTTGCAGAAAAGGTCACTGTCAAGAATGCTTTTACTGTCGTCGCTCAAATGTTCTGTCTTAAATTTTCCTTGAGATTGGTGAGTTTTTTACAGGTAGAAACTATCAGACCAAACACTAGGCAGACCTCCAGGTGGAACCGCTTCAATGTCATACTCTGGCAACTCGCTTGTTTTCTTTTCATGAAACTTCAAGTACAAGATTTCATCTGTGGGATCCCATACAGTGATTAAAAAGTATTTATTTAGAGCCGATAGAGCAAAACATTCTGGGTTGACCAGTTGTTGCAAGTTGCTGTTTAGGAATACATTCCATTTTAGATATGCCACCATGTTATGTAATTGCAAAGGTACTTCTGTTAAGCATTTTCCAATAAATGCATGTGTGAGTAAATTAAATGATTTATACATTAATCTGTGAATGCTTCAGTGTTCTTCTCCTTTCTTGCAAGATAACACCTTCTCATTAATGACAGTAAAAGCACTCTGTGCCTATATGCAGAGTTTGACAGGCTTTTTCGGTCAATAGATTTCACAAACAAAACCACAGGACAATACAATTGTGGTTTAAATGGCTTCTTCTGGGGTTCTCATTAGATTGGGGCCCCTTTCACGTGAAAGTAAAAATTTTAGTAGAAGAATATTATCTGAAACAACTAATAAAGAGCTTTGAAAAGTTGGTGACTGGCAAAATGAATATTTCAACATCCTCTTCCTACATCTATAGTGCTACAGTCTTTTGAACATAAAAAAAAATATTCCAACCCCTGACCAATTCTTTCATATTCCTGAATTACAAATGGTACACTGAAATGTTGTTCTGTTTTGATATTTTAAACACTAACACACACAATCAATTATTGTATGGTGACACTGGTTTTATTGAGTGAAATAAAAACTCAAACACGTTGTTTGCATGAGAACAATTGCACAATAACCTCGTCATTGGCCTCTACCTGTTAAACTGTTAAAGTTGCATTTTGTGAAGAAAAAAAAAACACTGCTGAAGGATCATTGGTCTGGCTGTGGATCTGAAAGAAAATGACCAAACAGCATTCTATATGAATTAAAGATGAAGTAACACACACACCAGTATCAAGTGAATGGGTAAGTGTGTCCAAACTTTTGACTGGTACTGAAGATTAAGGAAAGGGTATAAAAAAAATTATATCCCAGTTTTCAGATATCCTAGTGAGCACAGTTGGATAAAGAATAAAAAAGTGGAAGCTGCATCACACCACCCAGGCATTGCGACAATAAGGCTGTCCCTCAAAACACTGTCCTATACATAAAACTCATAAAGGCCAACAATCCCTTTGAAGCAGCTACAGAATTCAGTTGCTGAGAGTGGAGTATGGGTGCACCAATCAATCATAATAGCTCTGCATAAATTGGCCTGTATTGGAGGGTGGTATGAAAAAAGCGATTACGTATAAAGCACCATCAGAAGCTATGAGTGACCAAGCTACGGTGTGGGAAAAGGTTTTTTGCTCGGATGTGACCAAATTAGAGTTTTTTGGCGCTGTGAATGCCCTTCCTCAACAGACCACCCCTACAGTGAAGTGTGATGGTGGCATCATTATATTATGTGAATGCTTCTCATCAGCAGGGACTGTGCATCTTGTTCAAACTGAACAATGGATAGAGCAAAATACAGGTAAATACTGTGAGAGAACCTGTATCAGTCACCCCCCCCCCCCCCCCACACACACACACACACACACACACATTTTTCAATACAACAGTGATCCCAAGCACAAGGCCATAGCGAGACTGGAGAGAATGAAGAACAAAATGTGCAATGCTATTATGTAGCCCCTAGGGTGGAAGCCATAACATACCGTTATACAAGTACACATCAGGTTATTGGTGGGGACGTGGAATTGAGGACAAACAGGGATGACAGACACCAGGAGTACAGTGTGAAACAAAGGTTTCTTTTATAACACGATAATATGGGAAAAGAGGCTGAGTGGGACCAAAACAAAAAGTGAAAATCACAGGGATTGAACATGGAACAGGAGCCCCTCGACCACTAGTCTTTAAACATCACCAAATCATCAATGATCCACTACCATATTTTACAATGGGTATCAAGTGCCTTTTCTTGTATGTAGCCCCTTTTTTTCCCCCAAACAGGCCAATGATGTACATGGCCAACATTTTAATGTGTCTCATCTAACCAAAGCACATGATTCCAATTGTTGTTCCAATAATGCTTGGCAAAGTTCAGGCACTGAAATGTGTGTGTTGGGCTCAGTAAGGGCTTGTTTCGTGCAACCCCTCCAAAGGGCTTGTTGACATGGAGGTATTGTATAACACTAAAAGTTTACTTTAGACATGATAACCCTGAGATTCCACTTGACTGTGCCATTCTGAAACTGTGATCTTGGATTCTTCTTTCCCTCACTCACTATCTTCATAGCTGTGGGTGGGGTCAATATGCACATTCGTCCAATACATGTCCTCTTCTTGGCTAATGTGCATCTGTTATGAAACGTTTTATTACCCCATGTGTCTCCTTTCAGCTGTCTCTTTTCAGCTGAAATTGCTTAGTTTTTTTCCATGGTAAAGAGATTTTACATGAGTGCAAACTCATATTTATACCCCTTGGATACAGGGACATCAATAAAGTTCCTTGAGACTGAGACCAACAAAAAGCATAGGTTTCATAACAGAAGCCACTTGGTACTTTAGTTTTTAGGGGTGCCAAAACTTTTGAAACTTTTGTTGTGTTGAAAATATCTTACTACTCAAAAGGTATTTAACAAATTATTTTATTGCAATAATAGTTTACAGTTCTCCCCTACAGTATGTTTGAACATGTTTTCAAAGTTTATTTTTTACATTCACTTTTGCCCAATTTCATGAAGGGTGCCAATACTTCTAGAGCCGCTTTCGCAGACACTGATTAAGCTTAAAAAATAAGCTCAATGTAGTTTTATATTTTAGTCTTAGACTAGGCTTAATCTGTGTCTGTGAAACCGGTCCCTAGAGTTTAGTTTATATATTTCATTTTAATTGACTCAAAGTATGTCATTTTATAGTGTAACATTTTCTTCTTGCTTCTCCTTCACAATCACGAAGGCAATTTAAATGTAAAAATATGCAATAATATATCCTATCCCTGTCGGACATCAATAAACAGCTTGAGCACATTTAGTTAAAAAAAGAGCCTTACATGTCAGAATTAATACATGTTTACATCAATCAAAATAAATCTTGTGAACCATCGAAATATTGAATCCCATCTGAAGCATTTATTTTTTTATTTAACCTTAATGCAGGTAAGCTGATTGATAACCAGTTCTTAATTGCGACGACGACCTTGACAAAGGCATAACAAATGCAAGACAAAAGTCAGTAACTGTTAAATATGAGGAAAACGATCAAAGACAATCCAGCAATATTATTTACCAATGAGTGAGAAAGAGAATGTAACGTTACCCTGAATAAGTTAATACATATTTACTGATGGATAAGGTTCTTTAATCAATAAATACAATGGTTAAAACACTACATGGCAGAACAAGTATACTGTGGTCAATATAAGAGTATTTTACTGTTCTTCAAAGACAATAGACACAAGGAGATCCCATATGATGGACATCTTATGAAGCCCAGGACAGAAACCAAGCTATTTTTTCATGTACCACAGCAGCAAGAAGCAAGTACAGTATGTTCAAACAGCAATTCTAGAAGTGGCAATTTCTTCCTTTTGGAATAGACGTTCCATCATTAGCATATAGAATGCAACTCAACTGAATCCCTTATGCATACTATCTATACTTATAAAGCATAAAATGACGACTGTGGAAAATGTAAAATTCTCAATGTAAGTCTGCATGCATACTTTACAATACAACACCATCAAAATAAGGGTTCAAATAACTAAGGGACAGTTCCGTTTATATTAGGATGGGGGGGCTGTAAAAAAATGGGGTAGTGTGTGGGAACTTCATCTTTGCTCTGGGGAGGGTTGTGTGTTATTTGGGAGGGCAGAGGGTAGAACCATGGATGTAGCACAAAATTCTGGGCCCTCTGAGGGCCCCTCCCCACTTTATTCAACATTCAAACATTTTTGAGGGCCCCTCTACACATTAGGGCCCTATATACTTAGTACCCCTTTTCCCCCCAGTCCAACGCCCCTGGGTAGAACAGTGCGAATTTCTATGCGGGTTTTAAAGCAGTTTTGCAGATTTAATTCCTCCCTTACAGAGGGGAGAACAAGTATTTGATACACTGCCGATTTAGCAGGTATTCCTACTTACAAAGCATGTAGAGGTTTGTAAATGGGAAAATCTACTAAATCGGCAGTGTATCAAATACTTGTTCTCTCCACTGTATCTTGTTTTATGGAAGGTCCATACATTGGAGAAATATTGGAAGAATCTGAGTTGTGCTCAGTAGTCTATCTTTTTGTCCAGGTAGAAATATGCAATGTAGAACAAGCATGATTTTCAACAAGTAGAACAGGAGTCACGTCTTTATTCTTGGAATTTCTATTTGTACCATGAGAACATTGTGCTACTGAACCGCTCTCCCCCCTCACTCCCAAAGAAAGTATTATTTCATTTAAATAGTTTTGTACTTATTTATGGACATGTAACATACAGCAAGAGTCCCAAGTCGTTGACTCATTTAGCCAAAATTGCTGTTCATTTATTTTTTATTCATGGCTGCACCATGTCGAGATTTCTTTCTCTTGCTACTTTTGGATTTCAATGAAAATTTTTGCATCTTTGTGTTTTTTTTGCATGCACATCTGGTGGAGTGGGGAAGATGTGGGTTTATTTTTGGAACAGGTTCAAATGTTCGGACCCATAAATTAGCCTACTCCAGATAACTGTGTTTGTTTACAGAGACCTAGAATTCCAAGTAAGAATAGTCGCACAATGGATTCCATGGCCGCTTTGCTTTTAGCATGCTAATTTATAGAGCAAGTTTGGTTGGAGAGTCCTGGAGCAGCTAGCTAACAACCAGGTCCATGAGTAATTCAACCACTGAACACGAGAAACAAGCCAATTTACAGGCACACATACTGTACCAAGCCCTTCCCCACTGGGACAAACATCAAAGGACAAACAAGCTAAGGTTGTCAGCAATAACAGTTTTCAAAGTAATATATTTTTTTTTTGTCCCTGGCAATTCATTGTTGTTTTAGTGCCTCTCCAGAAACAGGGTTGTGCTATTTACAGAACTGGCTTGGAATGAATGTAGGTACGTGTCCACACATGCTTGCATTGAGGAAATTAACTCTTGTTCATAATACAACCATTGTAGAACTGCTTAGAACAATCCACTACAGTAACTTATTATTGCAGTACACTGTCATATTGTAGTTATATTACTGCAGTAGTGTAGCAAATGTTTTGCATTGGTATGACCAAATAGGAAAAGCTGTGCATGTCATGAATTAACAACAGCCCTGTTTGTAAATGTTTTCTATTTGCAACTTTTCTATTTGGAGAGATCTAATTTATCATAAATTAAAAACATCCAAAAGAACATATCTTTTAATGCCTCTCACAGTATATGTTGGTTGTTTGAAGTTAAAGACCGAACCAAACTGAAATGAAAAACAAACTTCACTGAAGTCTTTGCCCTTCGTTTCTATTTATTTCTAAAAAGACTGCATGGATTAGAGCAGATGCCCAGAAAATACTGTATGGATTTGTAACATCCAATGGACCCCAGCATCTACTTTTATGGACCATCAAGTCTGAGAATGATGTGTTAATAAGTTTCCTTCAGCTACACTAGCTAGCTAAATAGTTTTTTTTCTTCTATGCTTAGCATTGTTGACATTCATTTAATTGAAAAGATTGAGCTAAAAACTCCGAGTCAACGTTTGCGCACAAAAATCAATGGACCAGAAAGTATAGCAATCTAGATTACTGCTTGAATCAAAACAGAAGGATAGCACTTTTGCCTATAAACAGATCGTCTGATGAAAAGACATTGGATATGAATTCGACGATATATAAAAAAAATAAAAATAACTACAGTCGACAATTAAGAGACATTCTAAAACATAATTAGCAAATTAATTTGAAAAGGGTTAGCTAACAAGGTTTGTCTTGCAAGGTTGGACTAACACTTTGATGCTAAATGTAGTTTTTAATATGCCTGATAGTTTTTTCTTTTATTTTAAACATACAAATATAAAGCACTTTTAATTGACCCATGTATGGAATATGCTATCCAAATAAATAGCCATGCCATACACTTGATTGCTAATGTTAGGTAGTTACTTACTATTTTGAGAGCTGACCATTGGGTCCCTCTGGCCTAGAACGTCTTTTCCAGTAAATTTTTGCTATGTTAAAAAAAAAAGTCTCCAGCACCCCAGGAGTTAAATCCGGATGATCAACTACGCATCTTGGAACGAGTTCAGCTTCAGGGACTGGGTCATTCATGTTCTCTAAAATTGGAATCAATAGTTATCATATGTTGCAACAAAGCATTCCATTTCAGTTGGCATTAGATTGCATGATCTACAGCTACACCACCATCCTTTGGACATGCTGGGCAAGGGTTGGGGATAAACTGGTTCAACATCCTCTGTGTATTCTGGTTCGAACAAGTAGGGTCTGTCCCCCGGAAACAGCCTCCTTCCTGGTCTTAACTTGCTTCCTAGCAAGCGAATACTACCGATCGTTTTCTGTGGCGTACACACCTCCTCTTCTTGAAAGAACGCGCGGATTGATGGAATTGTTAACAAAACTGACCGGTAAACACAGGAATATCCCAGGAATACAACATTGTCACTGTTGTGTTGAGTTAAACAACATTTTTTCTTTGAGTTAAACAACACCACTAGTCTTAGTTTGGTGTGTTTGGGACTTGTTTTCCACTTGAAATGGAACTTTGCTCTGGTGGGATGTACAGTTTACATTCATGAATTTGGACAACGCTAACAATGCCAATTATAGCCGGGGACCGAACTGAATAATGGATGGTTGAACAAAAATTAGCTGCATGGTCGAGTTGCCAGAAAGAAGCCTTTACTGCGTCAATACTACAAGAAAGGTTACAATATGCCCCGACAACACCTTGACACGCCTCTCAGCTTCTGGCACACTAATATGGAGTCACGAGACCAAAATAGAGCTTTATGGTCACAACCATAAGCACTATGCTTGGAGAGGGGTCAACAAGGCCTATAGTGAACAGAATACCATCCCCACTGTGAAGCATTGTTGTGGCTCACTGATGTTTTGGGTGAGTGTGAGCTCTAAAGGCACAGGGAATCTTGTGAACATGTATGCCAAGATGAATGCAATGTTATCAGAAAATACTGGCAGACATTTTGCATTCTTCTGCACTAAAGCTGCGCATGGGACGCTGTAGGACTTTCCAGCTCGGCAGTGACCCTAAGCACAAGGCCAAGTTGACCCTCCAGTGATTACAGCAGAAAAACGTGAAGGTTATGGAGTGGCCATCACAGTCTCTTGACCATAATATCATTGAGTCACTCTGGGAAGATCTCAAACGTGCAGTTCATGCAAGACGACCAAAGACTTTGCATGAGCTGGAGGCATTTTGCCAAGACGAATGGGCAGCTATACCACCTGCAAGAATTTGGGTTCTCATAGACAACTATTACAAAAGACTGCACGCTGTCATGAGAAATAAAAGACGTGTTTTGCCTGCTCACTCATGTTTTCTTTACAAAAGGGTACATATATTATTAATTCTCCAAGGGTATGCAAACTTTTGAGTTTGTTTTTTGTGCATACAGCTCCGGAAAAAATTAATAGACCACTGCACCTTTTTCTTTCCTTCCAAAAAAGTTGAAAAGGAAAGTTTTGAGTGAGACCACTGTGAATTTGCAGTGGTCTCTTAATTTTAACCCTTCTGTTCCTCACTCAAAACCTTCCTTTTAAACTTTTTTTGAAAGGAAAGAAAAAGGTGCAGTGATTTCTCAACATATCTTTTTCATATGTGCCCTGAATATGTTTATGAGTATATAACCTGCGCTCCCCATAATATCATAATATCAGGAACACCAGGAACTTGACCTGGTGTCATCACTCTAACTTGGTGAAGGAGGCCAGGAAACTGCTCTTCTTCCTATGCCGATAAAGGAGATTTGGCATGGATTCCAGGAGACTCTCCAACTTCTACAGATGCACTATCGAGAGTATTCTGTCCGGCTGTGTCACCCCCTGGTATGGCAGCTGCACCGACCTCGACCGTAAAGCACTTCAGAGGGTGATAAAAACAGCAGAGCGCATCACAAGGTCTGACCTGCCATCCCTGCAGGATCTCTACACAGTGAGGTGTAGGAGGAGGAGCAAACAAATCATTACATATCCCAGCCACCCATGCCATGGACTGTTTACCAAGCTGCCGTCAGGCTGAAGGTACAGGCGTATTCCGTCCAAAACTAACAGGCTACGGGACAGTTTCTTTCCTCAGGCCGTAAGGCTGCTCAATTCAGGAACCCCTCCTCCCTTCCATCCATAGTCCCACGCACACCTGTCACTTTATATCATGCTCATCTGCCAATCATATCATGCACACCTGTCTCTTTTACATTGCACTATGGTTGTACAGTTGTATCGTTATTATTGATGCTTTTTTTTTGTTTTATTTTTTTTATATTATAATTACTGTTACTTTTTAAACTTTTAACTGCACTGCCGGGAGTAGGAAAACCAAGCATTTCATTGCCGTATCTTGTTTTTGCAAATGACAAATAAACCTTTTGAACTTGAACTTGATAATACAATGCATCATATATCTCAATGTTGAATGTTATGTGTTAGAATAATGAAATATATGAATATGCAGTACTTTAAGCATTCTCATCAACACAACATGGAATTAACCTTCAAGACATAATTTTCCAGGGATTAAGAGACTCATTATGAAAATAATATGCATACATTTTACACACATATGTATATATATATATATATATATATATATATATATATATATATATATATATATATATATATGTATATGTATATATATGTATATGTGTATATGTATTACTAATGTATGGCCATATATGTCATAGTATTTGTTTAAAAAAATATATAGGCACATATTAAAAATGCTTTCGAAAGATATGTCAATATATATAATACTTCCGTGTGGCTGGAAATCAGTTCCGCATTGAACATCGATAATTCCCGCTTTGCTCCAAGACAATCTATCCCAACTGTTGGTGCCTGAGTCCACATGCAGGTGAATAACATCCTTTCTGTCCAACAGGAGGCAGCACGTGAGGCTGGGGATGCACCTGTCTGACCCCCTGACCATCAGCACTGGTTCCCCTCAAGGTTGCCCCCTACCCTTTTCCCTGTACACCAACAGCTGCACCTCCAGTACCCACTCTGTCAAGCTCCTCATGTTGGTGGATGACACCACCCTCATCTGACTAATATCTGATGGAGACGAATGCGCCTACAGGTGGGAGATTGACCATCTGGTATCCTAGTGCAGTCAAAACAGCTTGGTGCTTAACGCCCTAAAGACAGTGGAGATTATCTCTTTCTGGGCACCGCCATCGCCCAGGACCTCAAGTGGGAGTGGAACATCACTTTTCTTACAAAGAAAGCACAGCAGAGAATGTAAATCCTGCAGCAGCTGAAAAAGTTTAACCTGCCCATGACTAAGATGGTGCATTTCTACACTGCCATCATAGAGTCCATCCTGACCTCCTCCCTCACCGTCTGGTATACTGCAGCCACTGCCAAGGAAAAGGGCAGGCTGCAGCCCATCATCCGCTGTGCAGAGAGGGTGATTGGCTGCAATCTGCCGTCTCGACACAGGACACGGATGCGAGCGGCAATGATTGGGGATGATCCCTCTCACCCTAGAAATTGACTATTCAGAGCTCTCCCCTCTGTCAAGAAGGCTGAGGTCTATCAGGACCAAAACCTCTTGCTACAAGAAGTTTCTTTCCTACAGCAGTAGGCCTCATGAACATGCCCTGAAACATAACATGTTTTCTTTATTTTTCTGCAAAGAACCTAATCTATTTACTATGTGTCATGCATGCAACTAGAAAATGAATTAAGCATTTTCTTAAACATTGCCTGGGGGTCTGGCTGAGATGATGATACAGGCTCACCACCATCCAAAGTTGATGTCAAATCAGGGATGCCTTGGTATGGTTGTTGGTCAGAGGTTGTGCTCTCCTTCAGTGCCTATATTGTTGCAAATACTTCCAGAAGAGTGTGATGACCAGCTCCCATGCCCTGTCTATCAGAAAGAATCAGTGTGTATGGTTTGACAGTCTGTGCTCAGACATTTCAAAGGTACACTTTGCTGTTTCATATTCCTCAGTTTTAAATTTTGGGAATCCATTTTTTTGTCCACGACTAAGCTTAATCTTTGTTTGCTACTGGCCCCAAGTGTTTGCTGAAGACTCATCTCTTCAATAAGGTCTATGCTTTTGTGTAGGCTGGCCTCAGGGTTGTGAAGGTGCACAGCAAGGCACTGGATTTATAAACCATACTTGCTGTCTTCACTGGCAGGCCCACACTGGAATACCTCTGGAATGTCATCTCTCTAGTGCCATTTTGGGGAGAACTCACTGGCTATCTTGTGTTACCCCCTGCCCTCCCGAATGCTCATGCAATGGGTGGGCCCTCTATGAGAGCAGTTTGAGGTTGGTGGCTGTCCCTTTGTTGGTGTGGCGCATGGTAAAGCTATTTCCTGCCTGGTTGGCCCTGCTTGGATTATTTTCAGTAGGGGCTGAAGTGTCTTCGGACCACCCTGTCTCAGTCCCTAGTTGCATTCTACAATGTTTTTCATGATGGGGGACTAGGGTCAGTCTGAATTATATGCTGTGGTATCCTACTTGTATGCTGTGAAATCTCAACTGGACCTAAGCACTTAGACAATGCCTCAGGACTACCTGGCATGACAACTCCTATCTGCCCTGATTCAAAGTCCTTGTGGTTGTATTTCAGAGTTAGTTTCTGTTTGATTCCTGCTGTCACTTCCCACAGCCCACCGGGTCAATTTCCATTATTGTTGCGCAGCTAATCAATTCTTCCCAAAGATTCTGCACACAGACCATCAGTATTTATGAACCCACTGGTCATCTGAACATGTGGCCCCAAAAGCTAATGAACTCTTGTAATCTTTTTCCCGGCCCAGTCAGAAGAGGAATGGGCAATATTCATGTAAAAATATATTTATCTTTATATATATATAAGTATACTGCACATGCGCAAAACATAAAAATTACTTTATAAATTAAAATGGCACAGATTGAACTGGATGAAAGGACTGTGGAATTGGCTACTACACTGCTGACTTTTTGTTATTTTATATTTAGTACTGTCTGTGTTTTCCAATGGGGGTTCAAGCAAATATTTTGTTAACTTCACTGTTATTTCACTTGGCTGTGTAATAATGATGATATGTTTTGAAATACATTCCTCTAGAAATGTACTTACAGCGGAATATAATTAGCTGCTCTACCTCAAACAAGCACAGCACTACAACTTCTTGGAGGCTGACTATGTAGCCATAAGCAAAAAAAATAAAGTTGTGCCGCATTCTTATTAATGTCAGCCAGGTGTTTTCTCACTCAATAGACATAGTAGGAGGAAAATTTAAAACCCCTTCAGTCACAAAACCTTGGCACCAAAACAACATATGTCCTACCTTGGTGAAACAATCTCCTCTGTTGTTTCTATGAAATGTACAAGCCTCAGTTTATTTTGCAGACAGCAAGAGAATGAGGTCTTTTAGATTATTTGACATTATTGGCATGCCTGATTGAACTGGTCCCTCTTACTGGGGGAGCGAGCCAGCAAAATGCAATGAAATACAGAGTTCATTGTTTTGTATTGCTGAATAACTTTTGGGAATATTTTTCTTTTCTGACTACAGACCTCAGCATGATCCAATGTTTTACTGATACTGTAAGACGGATTACTCTGTAGTGATACAGCTAAAATCAAACATAGTAGAAAGTCTTGGAGACTATGGCATGCTGTAGAAAAGAAGGCAATCTCAGCCAGAACACTCAATAATGGTGATACGGAAACAAAATTAGGACAGGCAACACTATTAAATGACACCCAGGGGCCGCCATTATCTAGTAAGCATATTTCTAAATGGCTCCCACAACACCTTTAATGCCGTCCTCCAACATAACTGTCATGTTTAAAGCTATCTTTAAATGGCATCGACCATAAACCTTCAGGTGGCACATTCATCTTTAGGGACAAAGACCGGAGCAGCCTTTGACATCCATCAGATAAAGCTTCAGTGTACCTCATAACCCAAAGGACTTGCAGCTGAAAATTGATTTGTCTGAGAATTCTCTCAGAAAGGTTAATCACAAGCCTGAGAGGAAGAGAAACTAAAGAAACACTGAAAGAGGGGAATATGGTGAGTGAATAAGGGTTGGATTCTAAAATATCCAAAATCCTAAATTAGCCATGTGTTGTTTATGAGAAAATATATATTTTACATTATTTTGGTGAAAGCCGGAAACCAAATTGCATTCATGAAAGAGCTGTTCATTTGGCTCACTGATATACATAATGCTACCATTGCCTTTTGAGACAGAAAAGCCAGTATCTGTAGATAAGTTACAAAAACATTCTTTGAAGATTGTTAACTATTCCCTGCTGCAGGAATAGTAGTTAATGAGGAGACACGTTCTGGTCTACTAAGTTTTTTGAACATGTTAAAAAGAAAATCAGCTTTCTTAGATTGAATGGTAAAATGTATTTGAACTACATTTCACAGTCTGATCATGCTAGCCGAACTTAGGTTTTAGATTAGAAATGTACTATAGTTCATGTTTATTTTCCCAGAGAAATGTTTAAGCATTACTGAATTTGTTCACCAAAAAGAGTAATTTAGTCATTAGGGTAAAATTCTACAGTTACCATGCTTTTTCATACAGCTAGCTTAATTTCATTTTATCTTCCAAGGATTCAGTTAGTCACATAATCACACACTTGATTGGAATGCCTATATTGTTTTCAGTATTTGTCAAAAATGACATACACATTCCCTCTACACAGCTTCAGCAATCAATTGTGAAGTAATTGGCCAATTTATAAATGCTTACGCGCATTCATAGATGGATATTCATGGCAGCAAGTACTGTTACATGTCTATGTTTTCAGTGTATTGAAGAATAGGGCTTCCAAGCGTACCTGTGTCTGCATGTGTTTGTGTATGTCTCCATGTGTGCACAAGTCCGTAAGTGTGTCTGGACTGCATCTCTCCCGAGTAATCAGGATTCCCTGACCATGTGGAACGAGAGCTGATCCAGGTGGATAACTGACTGATTGATACCACTGGTATTGAGATGGAGGACCCCTCAGTACATTTCCTGGCCATTAAATCTCAGGGCTAGGCCTCTGAGAGCCATGTGAGCTCAGTCACAGTAAATAGCCCCTAAGTCTACAGCATCCAGGCTATTCTAGAAATAGAGCTATAGACTGGGAGGGGTCCTTATACCCATGCTAGCAATCATTCCCAACATAGGACGTGCATGGAATATTTGAGATGGGTCTTGGATACAATGATGTCTTCCTTCTGTCAAAGGTGCTGATGTGCTATGTGGCTTCTTGTATCTTGAAGGACATGAACATATTCCATTTCAGTGCCACATTCTCAATTAGCATTGTCAACCTCAATGCAACACTCCAAATGTATCTCATTGTACTATAAAAGAGCATCTAATTAATGTTGGGTAATTTGAAACAAAAAATAAAATTTGGAAATGTAAAACTAAACCATCACTGTAACATTATTATTACCTGTGGCTGAAATTGGACTAATAGTGCAATCATATGACGAACTCCGCATACAAGTTGCCTCTATTGGAGCTTGGCAAGAAATAAATAATTACTGAAAAGGTACCATCTGAAAGCATAATTGTGATCCAGCTTTTTTTATTATAACTAAAAGCGCTATATGTGGAGCATCATGCTTTGGGGATGCTTGTCAACAGCTGGAACTGGTTGTCTTGTTGAAATTAAAGGAGGAACGGATGGGGAAATAAACAGGAAAATTCTGCTAGAAAAGCTTCTGCAGTCTGCTAAAAAAATTAAGCTTGGAAGGTAATTTACATTCAGCAGGACAATTAAAGCACACTACCAAAACAATACTTGAGTGCCACAATAACCAAACGTGACTGTCCAGTACAGCGGCCCAGTCAAAGTCCTGAGAGAATTGTTCAGGGTTGGAGTCAGATCATTTCTATCTGGCTGAAGTTGGATCAGGCTGGCATCAGATCACTTCTATCTGGCTCAAATTGGAGTCAAATAATTTCTAATGAAATTAAAATATTAGTTGAACATGTATTCAAATTGGAGCCAACATTGTTTCTTTCATTATTCAGGTATCACTTGAACCAAAACCTTTAATAATTTCAAGCCAGTGGAACAATATCAATAAGTCAATCAAAGGTAATTTATAAAGCTTTAAATCACAAATAATAATATTTTGAAACAACTTGAAATTATTTTATGATGTGGGTTGCCAGTGATTTGAGCTGATCATCTATGTAACATCTTGTATATTTTAGGCGGTCAGATATTCCATGCTAGCTGGCTGGAAGTAAGCAGCTGTACAAGTTAAGCCCTTGCATGGACCATAGAATTGAGGCTTGGCTGCGTTGACAGATACACATGAGGAAAATCCTTGTGGTCTTGTCACCTTCACTGCAACTTTTTTGGGCATGCATGGATTAAGTTGACACACTGTGGACAAGCCTGTCAATAACTCTCCACTCAGACTACAGCAGTTAAAAGTCTCAAATTCTCCCTCCCTCTCGTTCATCCTTTTTCTTTCCCTCCATGGCCATCCACAAAATCAGGACGCACACTCTGAGTATGCTGACTGGTTCTTTATCCTCCTTTGAAAGTGCACAGCAGTTTCTATTAAGGCAAGGAATAAAATTATATGTGCATCCAGAAACACTATGCAATTCGGGGGAAATTGATGCTATTTTGTAACACCCTATCTATAAGCCAATGTCTTATGCATAAGGTTTTTAATTATTAGATGCCATCAGTATGTGTGCTATATTGAATAAAACATAGACCCCAGAGGTGTTGCAGAGGACAACATGAAACAGATGAGTCGGCAAGCCGATATACCCTAGAAATTGTTCTTTATCTAACAACAAAAATAATGCTGAAATGCCTAAAATATTATACATCAAGGCAAAATTGGAATACCTCTGTCAAATGTCAGCTAATATTCAACTCATATTATTTCCTGTCTTCTGTTTGAATTCCACTAGCTTATAGTTGTATCGTTGGTCTTTTATTTTGCACTAGGTCTACTGTAATGGAACTTCAACTGTACTGCATGCACTGGTATCTATCACTTCCTGATTTAGAATGAGCAAGTAATACATTCTGGCCCATGCCCCAGGATCTCAGGGTTAAAACTAATTACATAGAATTTACTGGTGTTCACAGAAATCTATTTCCGGTCTCTGTTAAATATCTAGATTTAATTTTGGGCCTTGCCTAATGTTATCACCATTTTCCTTTTCACCATGCCCTCGCCAGATGGTTTGTGCCTGGCAGTTGAGTAACCTACTGTGATCGAACAAGTAACTGGAATCCAGCAAGGCAATTATTAAGCTCCCACTTATAATGCACAACAGAGAAGTCAATCTGCATACAGATTAGTAGAAGAGTTTCAACTGATACGGATCACACTGTCCCAAAAATGTATCCCTACTCCATTGGAATTATAATTAAATGATGATAAAGCTCTGATTGATCAGTTAATCTGATTATTATTGTTAATAGATAATGGTTCTTAACTTCTATAGAAGGCTATCCTCAATTTTCTGTGAATCTAATTCAAATTCCAGATGTTTTGAAGATATGTTTTAAGTATTGGGGTTGTCCCACTTTTACTGAAGAAACAGAACAGCGTTCGAAAGACAAGGAAGATATGTGGGGTGTAATTGCAGTGAGCCTGATTAAAACCCATGCAGACCGGTATATTTGTGTTAGCCAGCAGCTGAAACTTCTGAAAGGCACACCTACTCATTTATGAGTATTTCTTAATTTTCACTATTTTTCACATTGTACAATAACAGTGAAGGCAACCAAAATATGAAATAACACAAAGGAATCATGTAGAAACCAAAAAAGTGTTAAACAAATAAAAATGCATTATATGTTAGATTATTCAAAGTAGCCACCCTTTCCTTTGATGAGAGCTTTGCACACTGCATTCTTTGAACCAGCTTCACGAGGTAATCTCCAGGAATGCTTTTCCAACAGTCTTGAAAGAGTTCCCACATATGCTGAGCATTTGTTGGCCACTTTTCATTCACTCTGAAGTCCAAATCGTCCCATACATACATACATACATCTTCTTCCGCTTCATCCGGGGCCGGGTCGCGGGGGCAGCAGTCTAAGCAGAGATGCCCAGACTTCCCTCTCCCCAGACACTTCCTCCAGCTCACCGAGGCGTTCCCAGGCCAGCCGGGAGACATAGTCTCAGTGTGTGCTAGGTCTTCCCCGGGGTCTCCTCCCGGTGGGACGGGACCGGAACACCTTCCCAGGAAGGCGTTCCGGAGGCATCCGGAACAGATGCCCAAGCCACATCAGCTGACCCCTCTCGATGTGGAGGAGCAGCGGCTCTACTCTGAGCTCCTCCCGGGTGACCGAGCTTCTCACCCTAGCTCTAAGGGATTACCCAGCCACCCTGCGGAGAAAGCTCATTTCGGCCGCCTGTATCCGGGATTTTGTCCTTTCGGTCTTGACCCAAAGCTCATGACCATAGGTGAGAGTAGGAACATAGATTGACCACGACAGACCGATACATCGACCGCATTACTGCAGAGGCTGCACCAATCCGTCTGTCAATCTCCCGTTCCATCCTTCCCTCACTCGTGAACAAGACCCCTAGATACTTAAACTCCTCCACTTGAGGCAGGCACTCTCCACCAACCTGATTTGGAGGTACTGATTCTCATTCCCCCTTCTTCACACTCGGCTGCAAACCGTCCCAGTGCATGCTGAAGGTCCTGGTTTGAAGGGGCCAACACGACAGCATCATCCACAAAGAGCAGAGACGAAATTGTGTGGTCCCCAAACCTGACACCCTCCGGCCCCTGGCTGCACCTAGAAATTCTGTCCATAAAAATTACGAACAGAACCGGCGACAAAGGGCAGCCCTGCCAGAGTCCAACATGCACTGGGAACAAGTCTGACTTACTGCCGGCAATGCGGACCAAGCTCCTGCTTCGGTCGTACAGGGACCTGACAGCCCTTTGCAAAGGACCCAGGACCCCATATTCCCGAAGCAGCCTCCACAGGATGCCGCGAGGGACACAGTCAAATGCCTTCTCCAAATCCACAAAACACATGTGGACTGGTTGGGCAAACTCCCATGAACCCTCCAGCACCCTGCAGAGGGTATAGAGCTGGTCCAGTGTTCCACGGCCCGGAAGAAAACCACACTGTTCCTCCTGAATCCGAGGTTCTACTATCGGCCGTATTCTCCTCTCCAGTACCCTGGCATAGACTTTCCCAGGGAGGCTGAGAAGTGTGATCCCTTCTTAAAAAGAGGGACCACCACCCCGGTCTGCCATCCCAGAGGCACTGTCCCCAACCGCCACGCGATGTTGCATAGGCATGTCAACCAAGACAGCCCCACAACATCCAGAGACTTGAGGTACTCAGGGCGGATCTCATCCACCCCCGGTGCCTTGCCCCCGAGGAGTTTCTTGACTACCTCTGTGACTTCAGCCCGGGTGATGGACGAGTCCACATCTGAGCCTTCAGCCTCTGCTTCCTCAATGGAAGACGTGACGGCGGGATTGAGGAGATCCTCGAAGTACTCCTTCCACCGCCTGACGACATCCCCAGTTGAGGTCAACAGCTGCCCACCTCTACTGTAAACAGCTTTGGTAGGGCACTGTTCCCTCTCCTGAGGCGCTGGACGGTTTGCCAGAATCTCTTCGAGGCCAGTCGATAGTCTTTCTCCATGGCCTCACCAAACTCCTCCCAGGCCCGAGTTTTTGCCTCCACAACCACCCGGGCTGCAGTCCGCTTGGCCTGTCGGTACCCGTCAGCTGCCTCAGGAGTCCCACAAGCCAACCAGGCCTGATAGGACTCCTTCTTCAGCTTGACGGCATCTCTTACTTCCGGTGTCCACCACCGGGTCCGGGGATTGCTGCCTTGAAAGGCACCGGTGACCTTCCGGCCACAGCTCCGAGCAGCCACTTCGACAATTGCGGTGGAGAACATGGTCCACTCGGATTCAATATCTCCAGCCTCCTTCGAGATCCAGTCAAAGCTCTGCTGGAGGTGGGAGTTAAAGATCTCTCTGACAGGAGACTCGGCCAGACGTTCCCAGCAGACCCTTACAGTACGCTTGGGCCTGCCGAGTCTGTCCAGCTTCTTCCCCCGCCATCGGATCCAACTCACCACCAGGTGATGATCAGTTGACAGCTCCGCTCCTCTCTTCACCTGAGTGTCCAAGACACACGGCCGCAGGTCAGATGAAACGACAACAAAGTCGATCATCGACCTACAGGCTAGGGTGTCCTGGTGCCACGTGCACTGTTGGACACCCTTATGCTTGAACATGCTGTTCGTTATGGACAAATTGTGACTAGCACAGAAGTCCAATAACTGAACAACCCTCCAGGTTTCACTGTCGTTGCCGTTAGAGTCCCCAGTCGGAGCACTTTCCAGCACCCCTCCCAGAGACTCCAAAAAGGTCGGGAACTCTGCACTGCCGTTCGGCCCGTAGGCACAAACAACAGTGAGAGACCTATCCCCGACCCGTAGGCACAGGGAAACGACCCTCTGGTTCACCGGGGTAAACTCCAACACATGGCGGCAGAGCTGAGTTCCGTGAACTGCCACCTTAATGTGGTGGAGGTGTTTGAGTACCCGAGTGACCCTAGGAGCTATGTTGTCTGGGGCTGTATGCCCCTGGTAGGGACTCCCAAGGCAAACACGTCCTAGGCGACGGGTCAGACTAAGAGTGGTTCAAAACCCTTTAATGATGAGTTACATTTCGAGCACAGTGACGTCGCCCGGTAAGGCGCAGCTGGGTCCCCACCCTGGAGCCAGGCCCAGGGTTGGGGCTCGAATGCGAGCGCCTGGTGGCCGGGCCTTTCCCCATGCCCTGGACATGGAAACTAACTATAGGGATGTGGAACATCACCTTGCTGGCGGGGAAGGAGCCTGAGATCGTGCGTGAGGTTGAGAGGTTCCGATTAGAGATAGTCGGGATCACCTCTACGCACGGCTTGGGCCCTGGAACAACACTCCTTGAGAGAAGATGGACTCTTCACCACTCTGGAGTTGCCCATGGTGAGAGGCGGCGGGCTGGTGTGGGTTTGCTTATAGCTCCCCAAATCGTCCCAATCCATCTTAAATATGTTGAGGTTGAGTGATTGTGGAGGCCAGGTAATCTGAAGCATGCACTCCATCACTCTCCTTCTTGGTCACATGGACCCTACTCAGTAGGGTAGGTGTGTTTTGGATCATGAATGGTAGTCCAACTAAGGGCAAACCAGATGGGATGGCATATCGCTGCAGAATGCCAATGAAGCCATGCAGGTTAAGTGAGCCTTGAATTCTTAACAAATCACTGACAGGGTCAACAGCAATGAACACCCACACCATCACACCTCCTCTTCCATGCCTTAAGGTGGGATCCACAGATTCAGAGATCATCCATTCACCCACTCTGCATCTCACGAAGACACAGCAGTTGGAGCCAAAGACTGATTCGACCAACGGACAGATACCCACAGGTGTAATGTCCTTTTTACCAGTCTAATGTGTCTTGGCTCTTTTTATTGGTGTCCTTCAGTAGTGGTTTCGTTTCAGCAATTCAACAATGAATCACAGTCTCCTCTGGACACCTGATGATGAGTCGTGTCTGTTAATTGAACTTTGTGGAACATTTATTTAGGCTGTTAAACTCCAATGTCTGAGGCTGGTAACTACTGTATAATGAACCTATCCTCTGCAGCAGAAGTAGTGCTGGGTCTTCGGTTCCTGCGGCAGTCCTTATGAGAGCAAGTTTCGTCATTTTAGCACTAGATTGGTTTGTGATTGCACTTGAAGAAACGTTCAAAGTTGTTTGCATTTTCTTGATATTTCCTTATGTTATTGTATAGTTTTGATCTTCGCTATCATTCTAAAATGTGGAAAATAGTAGGAATAAAGAATTACCCTCGAATGAGTCGGTTTGTCCATTCTTTTGACTGGTACTGTATACACTTTGTTTTCATTCTGTAGAAATTATTTAATTTGAAAAGTGAAATCAGGCAGTAATACTCTAAAGACTGTAAATACAGTAGCTCAGTTTCACTTTCCCACCAAAACCATATGCATTTGCTTATAAAATCACAGTTAGGTCATTAAAATCAAACATATTAATGGTTTCTAAACATTTACCGAGCTTTCTGATATCTTCTGATCCTTTGTTTGGCAAGTTACTTTGAGTATTCCTTAAGAGTCACCCGACAGAGATGATTATATGGTTCTATTGTACAAGTGGAGGTCAAAGGTGCAACATGCAATCAGAATGATACCTGGTCTGCCTCCATGCTGCTGTGACACAGAGCTAAATTGAGCAGCAGACACATGGACTTGTCTGTATTCTCCCCCTAATTAAGGCCCTAGCCGCAGTGGGCCTCAGCTCTCTGAATCCTCCTCATCCACGTATCATCTGTATTCTCATCCCGCTACTCCGCCACAGATCCAGAGCCAATTAACGCTAACAATGCCAGTGAGAAAAAAGCTTCATAACAGGGTCCCAAGTTGTTGGGTACTAAATGAAAGAGGCATGGAAGCTGGGGAAAAGTTTCGGCTGATTTACTGGAGAAAAGCTGAGGGAGAAAAAAGTGAAAGGAGTGAAAGATGTGTGTTTTAAAAGTGCCCTGTTGACTAATCACAACCGAACCTCAGCAGGGGACCTAAGGACGGCCAGTGGTGTGATATAACAAAATGAAACCTCTTCTAATCCAGTTTTGTAGCAGATGGACCACCTCGAGTTGAAATGGAAGAAAGAAGATGGGATTGTATGAGGCTGGATCCTTAGAGGAGTGTATTGTATTCAGTCTGACTCTGGGGTTGGAAACAAGAACAGGACTGTGCCTCTCTACAATACCTATCTGGGGCGCTAAAGCCCCCTAAAACCCAATTGCAAAGCACCTCTAACTGGTGTTTGAATGGCTGGTGTGGACTTTGTAGCACTTAGAGCTGCTGTAAAGTGCTTGGAGCACCTGTATCTGAATTGTATTGAAGATTCCTGCTTCAGTCATTTCTGCCTACGGTCTGTCCCATACCCACCTAGAGATCACCCAGGTATTGATGCACAATGTCCAGCCCAAGGCCCACTTAAGATCCAGTTGATAGTGTAACTTTGGTGAATGGATCGCACGTCCTTTAATCTTATTTTTCTTTGTGATGGAGAAAAGATGTTCAAAAAAAAACTTGCTTTCAATCTACCTCAGGCCACAAACTTGAAATGGATTCTTCATTTAACCACTACTAAAGGAAGCCCCTGCAAATACATGACAGAAGAGAGTACACACTACTTATAGTAAGAATACCAATTTGTGGGATAAAAAAACTACTGATGTTTAATTAGATGATAATGTAGACTTACTTGAAAGTCACAAAACTAAACTCATGAAGAATCCACATATATTCTCTCAATCATACAATTTAAAATCTTTACCTTATTGAAAAATCTAAAGAATCTAAATGAATTGATACTGATTTTATTTCAAATAAATAATATATATATAGGTGGATGACGTTTAAGCATTAACATATTTTTTTTTCAAATCTTTGAATATCAGGTATTCAAAATATATAGTGGTATGCTAGGAAGTCTGAATATAAAAAAAAAGTACAAACCCGATTCCAAAAAAGTTGGGACACTGTACAATTGTGAATAAAAACAGAATGCAATGATGTGGAAGTTTCAAATTTCTATATTTTATTCAGAATAAAATAGATGAAATATCAAATGTTTAAACTGAGAAAATGTATCACTTTAAGGCAAAAATAAGTTGAATTAAAATTTCATGGCATCAACACATCTCAAAAAAGTTGGGACAAGGCCATGTTTACCACTGTGTGGCATCCCCTCTTCTTTTTATAACAGATTGCAAACGTCTGGGGATTGAGGGGACAAGTTGCTCAAGTTTATGAATAGGAATGTTGTCCCAATCTTGTCTAATACAGGCTTCTAGTTGCTCAACTGTCTTAGGTCTTCTTTGTCGCACCTTCCTCTTTATGATGCAGTCTGTGTCCCCTGGTGTGACATGATAATGATTATTACAAAAATATTTTTCTTTTGATCATTTTGTGGAGAAAAATCACTTACCACTTATCACTCGGATCTCAAAATTATGTGTTACTTTGTGGAATTATTGCACAACCCCATTTCCAAGAAAGTTATGATGCTGTGTAAAATGTAAAGAAAAACAGATTGCAATAATGTGCAAATCATTTAAACTCTATATTCAATAGAAAAATTGTAAAGACAACATATTAAATTTTGAAACTGAGACATTTCTTGAAAACCATATGCCCATTTGATGCCAGCAACACGTTCCAAAAAAACTGGGACAGGGGCAATAAAAGACTGGAAGTTGTGTAATGCAACACAAAAAAAATAAACGGATAGAACATCATAAACCTCATGAGGTTAATGTAAAGCAACTGTTATTTTTA
Organism: Esox lucius; assembly: GCF_011004845.1. Lineage (NCBI taxonomy): Eukaryota > Metazoa > Chordata > Actinopteri > Esociformes > Esocidae > Esox > Esox lucius. Next base: position 19,821,366 of record NC_047572.1, on the reverse strand, counting down.
TTTATTTTTTAAATTATGTCTTTACATTTCTTTCCAGTTATTACGATTGCTATCAAATAAATGACAAGCATTTTATTAATTCAAAGGGGAAAATGCTACATTTTTCTTAAAACACGACATCTTATCTTTTTTTCTTGGAAACTAGAGAATCAGTCCCACTTGTATCTGTCTCATACCTTGTGTTGCAGTACAAGGTTTGGTGTTCGAAAGAGTTTGCTTTGAGATTACTAGTATTTGGCTTTTCGTTTTAGCTTCTGTATTAAATGATCACCGTGTTTACCCTGCCTACCTTGACTGCGTGTCAGTGTTGTGCGGCCAATTCTTTCGAGCGTCTTGCAGGACTTGCAATAACTCTTCCTTTGATTTTGGCTCCTTATTATTATTTTCCTGATCCAAACTATCACTCACAACTTTATGTCTGTGACAAGGTAATTTGAATGGATCTATTGGATATTAGAGTACATTTCTGTCATATTTCTTCTGTTCAGTATTTGGTCTTTCTCATATTTTTTTAATACCAGGCTGAGTACCCAGATTATCTTTAGAGTCAGGACTCGAAGGATAAGTGTGTGACTGCATAGTGTGGTAGCTGGGGAGTTCAGGGGGATGTGCCTTTGCGGCCAAATAATTTAATAAAATCAATAGCAATAGGTGAGCAGCGTTTATACCACTTTGTTCTCTCCATACTGTAGGAAAATGGCTAAGTGAAAAAGTTATTACAGTCTGTTGCTATGCAACTAACAAAATACCAATCCATCAACATAATCGACTTCTCCAATAAACAATTTAATAAGACAAACTCATTAGGCAGGTATGAAATGTGTGATTTAATTAGATCATTCAGATAACTGTGACTGAATTTGGCTTTTGCAGACCCTAACAGTTAAATGACGAACAGTATTTAGTGTCATCTAATTAGTGTATAATTTAGATAAGAAGAAAAATAGATGCTCAGGGCTGTCCTCTTTCTCTTTGATTAGTAGACATTTTATGCTGTTTCTTGTTTGTGTGATAAGACAAAGTGCAATTCATGAACACTCACATGTATGGTGTCTATTTCAGAACAGACTCATCCGTCAGACTCACATGGTCATCCGTCAGACTCACATGGTCATCCGTCAGACTCACATGGTCATCCGTCAGACTCACATGGTCATCCGTCAGACTCACATGGTCATCCGTCAGACTCACATGGTCATCCACCAGACTCACATGGTCATCCGTCAGACTCACATGGTCATCCGTCAGACTCACATGGTCATCCGTCAGACTCACATGGTCATCCACCAGACTCACATGGTCAAATGTCAGACTCATATGGTCATCCACCAGACTCACATGGTCAAACGTCAGACTCACATGGTAATCCATCAGACTCACATGGACCAGCTGTCAGACCTAGATTGACTTCTGTCAGACTCAACTTTGTTTCATATGCGTAGGCTATCCACACCTACAATTCTTAAAACATTTATCCACTTTGACTATATCGATTAGCCTAATAAGTAATGTTAACTAAGCCTAAAACAGTATCCCTTAAACAATTCAAGCTACAGACAACAAACCAACATTGTAACAGGTTTATCAAGGGTTTCTAAAATATATATTAAGTGTTATTCAATCATTTAAAACTCCATTACAAACTATTTATAAATATCAATAGGATGATAGGGTTTCGATTGTGAGCCGGGACACATCATGAAACCAAACTATTATTTTCCTGGTAAGAATAGCATAAACATTTCAAACAAAGTTTTATCTAATGTCAAACAATCTTTCTGTCAATTTCCAAACACACTTTCAAACGAATCAGATGATAATTGACATGTTTCAGGACGTTTGAAAGCCTTTTTAAATATGTCCTCTGCTGTGAGAAAACTCTGAGGACTGTGAGAGGACTGGTTAGTCTGTGCTTGCAGATATGGGGCAGCTAGTGTAAGCTGTGTCTAATACTAACTGGAGGAGGTCCTCAGCCCTGCCTGAGGAGGATGGATCACTCTCTAGCTCTGTTCATGGTGAGATCACGAGACTCAGTCTTTATTCACTCTGACAAGGCACAAGCTTGACAACCACACTGAAATCCAGTTTGCATTTTGGCCTCTCAAGATGCCTTTGAAAACTGGTAAAATAGAGCAGTGAAATGTACCTAATCTGGTGCAATGGGATGACTGCAGACAACTGTATGATGTAGGGCCTTGAAGCGCAGCATGTTGCATGGTGCGATATTCAGTTGCACTATGTACCTACACCATCAAACACCAATGGGTTCTTGTCACTGAATATTTTTTTTAAAGGATTTGAGCTGTTACAGTAATTACAGCATGTTAAACATGAGTCGGACATAAAATAATGAAACGATTGGGATGAAATGTTGTGAATCTGTGACTATACTTTGCAGCAAAATTCATGAAAATCCATTTCAAGTTAATCTGTATTCTCTTTGGAGGACAAACGTCTTTATCCACTGATACAAAGGACCAGCAAAAAAACAGGCCTCTCCACCCAGAACTCAGTGGCCATTGTGGACTAAATTACACAGTGCCAAAGTGTTAGAAATATTTTAGAAAGTATTCAACATTGAGGACAGAGGGTGTCACATCCACCTTATTCAAAAGTAATTTATAATACACAAAAGCTCAATCTGTTTACCACCAGTTTCCACATTGCTTTAGATTTCCAGTTGATGAAACCAGTTTCTAACTGGGACGGTTTGCAGCCGAGTGTGAAGCGGTGGGGATGAAAATCAGTACCTCCAAATCCGAGGCCATGGTCCTCAGTCGGAAAAGGGTGGCTTGCCCACTTCAGGTTGGTGGAGAGTGCCTGCCTCAAGTGGAGGAGTTTAAGTATCTAGGGGTCTTGTTCACGAGTGAGGGAAGGATGGAACGGGAGATTGACAGACGGATCGGTGCAGCTTCTGCAGTAATGCAGTCGATGTATCGGTCTGTCGTGGTGAAGAAAGAGCTGAGCCGCAAGGCGAAGCTCTCGATTTACCAGTCAATCTACGTTCCTACTCTCACCTATGGTCATGAGCTTTGGGTCATGACCGAAAGGACAAGATCCCGGATACAGGCGGCCGAAATGAGTTTTCTCCGCAGGGTGGCTGGGCGATCCCTTAGAGATAGGGTGAGAAGCTCGGTCACCCGGGAGGAGCTCAGAGTAGAGCCGTTGCTCCTCCACATCGAGAGGGGTCAGCTGAGGTGGCTTGGGCATCTTTTTCGGATGCCTCCGGAACGCCTTCCTGGGAAGGTGTTCCGGTCCCATCCCACCGGGAGGAGACCCCGGGGAAGACCTAGGACACGCTGGAGGGACTATGTCTCCCGGCTGGCCTGGGAACGCCTCGGTGTCCCCCCGGAAGAGCTAGAGGAAGTGTCTGGGGAGAGGGAAGTCTGGGCATCCCTGCTTAGACTGCTGCCCCCGCGACCCGGCCCCGGATAAGCGGTAGAAGATGGATGGATGAAACCAGTTTCTAATGGTTGTCGATGTAGTTTAAATAGGATCAATAGTTAAAATCAACTGTTACTCTGTTAATGTACTGTGTCCACTTATCAAATTCTTATGCTGGCATTTTCAGCATCAAATGTGTACATTTAAATAGCAATGCATTTTAAAATGACAATTTAATGTCAATGTTTTGCACAAAGTAAAGTAATTTAAATGGTCCCTTTCAACACCTGATGGAATTTTACATCACCTAATAGATAAGATTTCTTTTTTTCATTTTGACTGCAAGAAGGGCTTTATGTGCTGTAGTTTGCATTCCCACCTCACTTTCTATCTCTGTCCCACAGACAGGGACATGTCACACCTGCCTGTTGGCCACTACCATGTGAAACAACTTGAGGGTTAACACATTTGACTCACTCTTTTACTGTATGGCCAAAATCAAAAAAAAAAAATGTTTGTGGCAGAGTTATATGATGGACACCCAGGTTTTTCCAAAAGAGTCTGAGTTAAGCCGGTATAAGACTGACAGTGGTGTGAAAGGACCTCTACACCAAGTTGACGGTGGAGAAAACCTGCTTTAGAAGTGGCAGTGCAGTTAGAGAGGGGAGACAGCCTGGAGCTGCTGGTGGATGGTGAGATAGTGAAAGGGACTGAAGGGTTTAGGGGGATGGAAGGATTGTGTTGTGGAGTGCTGTGGCCCCTTGGTGCTCCCATCTGCTGCAGGTACACACGGCCCAGCCTCCCCCCATTCTCTCCCAACCCCCCTTATCCGACCCACAGTGATTGGTGCTGCTGGGGGCAGGGGATTCAGAGTGAGGCTCTCACATTCTCATAAAGAAATTCCCAGCACTACATTCTCTCTGAAAGTTTCCATCTCCGCACATAATTCACAGTGCAGAAGGTCAGATATAACAACAATGGGCACAGTTTGACTTGATTTGACTTTGATAATTACAGTTTTACAATGTTGACAAAAGGGTAATAATGTGCATTCACCGTATGCTAATTGGGAAATATTTTACTTGTGGGATAATAGTTCAGGGATTGTTGTTTGCCACAGCATTCCATAGCATTATCATACTGTAGCTTTCCTCTCTTTCACCAGTATGTGGACATACAGACACAAAACAAAGAGACACACTTACCAGACGACCTGCTCCTGGCATCTTCCCTACCTAGAAACAGTATGCTTGGACAGATGGTACCATTTACCAAGCTTTCATCCACATTAGACATGCTATACCTTTTTCATTATCTCCTGCCTAACTGGAATCAATCCCAGCTCTACAATCTGCTGCCTGAAAATCTGAACAGACCTCAAATATCTGACCTCGCATCAATACATGTCTAGTGTAATTTCGGTTGAAATTTCACATTTTGTGTGGGTCTAGTTTTTCTTTTGATCCAAAATAAAGATGAAGAGAATGCGTGACGGTTCTGTTGGGGCTTTTTGAAGTCTGTATGAGTGGTGAGTTGGAGTGACTCTGTGGGCATTGTGCACACAGGAAGCAGTGGTCTGTGGGAGTTTTTCAGGCATCAATAGATGCTTTCCACTGGGCTCTGGACCATGGCCAGCCACAGAGACTGGACGACGCTGGAGGCACAAAGTCACTACCTCCTCTCAGCAGCAGTTCCCTGTGAGACACATTATGAATAATGATTTATTATGGGAGAATAAAGAGGGAGACCTTGAATCTATGTACAAATCAGTAGCACTTTAGTTTAAAATGCTGAAATAATAGGGTAACTTCCAGGAAAGGTATTTATTATATTAAGATATTTATTTTCATCCAATGGGGTTCCTTAAGCCCTGTGTTCCCTCAGCCCCATGTTCTCTCATTCCCAGGTTCTCCCAGCCCCATGTTCTCTCAGTCTCATGTCTTCTCAGCTCCATGTTCGTTCAGCCCCATGTTCCCTCAGTTCCTTGTTCCCTCTGCCCTGTGTTCCTTTAACACCATGTTCCCTTAATTCCATGTGTCGGATGTTTCCTGAGTCCTATGTTCCCAAAGCATTACGTTCCCGACTGAGCAAACATCGGGCTAATGGAAGACAGAGCCCAGGGAAAATATGAGGATGGGAAATAGGCCTGAGAAAGCATAGGGCCCAGGGAAGTGACGGTAAACAACGGAGGGAACTTAGACCTGCTCCCTATAAAAACAATCTTTAAAGTCAGAAAATAAAACAGCCCAAATAAGGTTTAAAGAAAACAATGCGCAGGCTGCATTTTAACATAGACAGAGGCAATTCATTGCATCATAGCTAGCTAATCCATCTAATACATGGTGTAACCTAACCCTAAACCCTAGGGTGTATTCATTCGGTAAAACAAATCCAGGACCTTCTCACGTGTGACACAGGCACAGAAAGGATTATTCACAATAGTGGGATTTGCATTTTGCCTTCAAAATAAAGGTTCATCAATGCATGCGCTGTAAAAGGATGAAACATAATTCCATATTTTAACTAAATAATGCTAAAGAAAAATGTATAAGCTTGGAATGCTGGTACATTAATTCAATGAAAAAGTATCAACTCAGGCACACCCACAGAGGAAATCTCAATAGGAAATCAACTTATTATGGATCTTGGGACAACAGTCTACTCTAGTGATACCCATATATTACAACTCCAAAAATATTTTTTGTGTGTCATTAGGAATATTTTACTCTGGGAAATCAACTAAGTTGTTGTTCAGTAAGTTGACATCCATGTGATACTTCACAATTTAAACAAAATGGCTTAATAACACTAAGATTGAGACTTTACAAATTTGTATATTTTAAGATATCTTTTCAAGTTAACGTTGTATTAAAGAAAAACTAGTGAATTATTGTTTAACATTTTAGTTCAGTGTATTTTTTGTATTATGTTGAAAAGACACCAGATTTCTATCCATGTTATGAGGTTGATAAAGTTACTGTAAGAACAAGAGGGGATACTAATGAGAGACACAATTTAAATGTATTAATGCCATTTTAAACCCTCTGCTTTTTCAACTATCACTTTTCAGCCATCACAGAGTAGTGTTCATCAAAAGGTAATTGGTTGAAAATAAATGTTTTTGACATATGTTTAGCTGATATAAGGTGAACAAATAATAACTGAGGGCAAGTATGTTTACAAAGCCTCCTCATACTCCAACACTCTGACATCCTCAAATACAAATCACAATTAAGAAAGTATTTGCTTAAACACTTGTTATTTCAGTGTTCATCTGTCTGTAAACATCAAATATACAGACAAGAAAACTGCTAATATACATGATAATGAGAGCCTCTAACCCTGATGCATTCTTTCACCGATAAAATACTTATCTACATGAACAACAATTAGCCTAATGGCTAAAAATATGTAGATCTCACAGCAACAAGGCAATGGAGCTTTACTTTACAGTACACTCTAAAGCCCTCATAGATACCCTGAAACTGTACTGCAGTAAGTTACACAGTAACTATGTCCCGGAATATAAAGCAATAGTAATTTGAATTGAAGAGTCACAGCTTTGTTTTAGAATATGGTATCAATGCACCAAAACTGTGGTGAAACTGCAAATAACATAAAAGCTTAAATAGAGAACATTAACTTTACTGCTGTCCTGAAATAAATAAAAAAACAGGAACATCATCAAAACCATATGGAAAAAACACATTTAAAAGATGGGAAGGGGAAACATCCCAGCTTCAAGCAAGGACCCAAAGGTTTGTAATCTATTTTGTGGCACATGATATAGCACAAGTATATTTTAGTTCCTCAACTGGTTCTCTTAAATAAAATAATACTTCTAAATATGTTTTATGTACATTGTTGACAATTACTGATGAAGTTATAGTTGTTTTTGTTTAACAACCAGTATCCCTTATTACTCTTTTCCTTGATATGTAGCAGCAAATTACTCTGTGATTTCTTAGAACTTTGTGGACATTAAAATATGCTACCATAAAGTCAGTAATAATGGGTACTTTCCACACTCCTTCCTAGTTGTTGCTGTGTAATATTGATGTCGTTTCCTGGAGATTGAAGGCTTTTTCTGCAACCTCAGGTAGAGGGACAACATCACAGCAATCACTAAGATGGCACATGAGTAGAGGCACCATTTGCAGCCAGTCAGTCCTGATCCGGCTTGACGTATCAATCATAGAATCGATCGGCTGTTACCTGCCCTCCATCGAGGTCTTACATGTCTCAAGGGCAAAGAGGTATTCAGCAAAGATTATTGTGGACCCCTCCCACCCCGGTCACCCACTGTTGCAAAAAATTACCCACAGGCAGACAGAGGGTAGGCAGGCTTTGCAGGTCAATCATGACCCAAATATCCTGCAAGCTGAGCAGTTTTTTCCTCATGCTGTTGCCCTTAGGAAACAGCCATCTGTCCCACAGAGACAATTTTGCTTACTGTTTCAAGGTACATCCTAACTGTTAACTAAATAGCTGCACTAAACTGAGAGTAAGTTATTGAGTATTGTGAAGAGACTTGGCTATCAGCATGTCTCATCAGCCAAACAGAGAGAATCCTTCCTGGAAATAAGTCATTCACGGTACCTCATCCAATTCATTATCAATACAATTAAAGAAATTGAAAAATAACAAACAGGGAAAATAGAACCACTCATTTGTCCCCAATCCCCACACTCAGCAGGGTAAATGTAAGAAAAGTTCCATAGTAACCATTCATTTCGCACAACGAGACATAATCCCTATTCTTATCAAGAAGAAGGGGAATCTGAATCTGAGGGGTGATGGAGGGGAGAAATGGAGAAGAGGAGCTGAAGTTTAGATAACTGAGTAGAGGGGTAATTGCAACCAGTCAGTATAACTATTAGCAGCTGTACCATGGACACAGATACAGTTCCTGCTAACCCTAAAGGTTTCAATAAAGACTGCCGAGCCTCTGGTGACACCACATAATTACCCTGTGGGATAGAGCTGTTCCCGGGGCCTCCCGTCTCCGTCACCCATACTACTTTCCCACGCACATCGCATGCTACGTCTAAAGGAGCATGTTGCTCTGGGCAGCCTCATTATACGAGTCACTGCAGCACTGCACTCTTACTACTTCTCACAGAACAAAGTCTGTTAGAGCTGGCCTTTTACACTTCATTACTCTGCCGTTTAATCAGCAGTTTCGCATTCTACCCGTCTGCAAATGTGACATTTCTGTACTACTATTTTTGCATACAGACATAATGTAGCCTTCCCACACCCCCCAAAACGATGCCAGTATCATCTTCTGTGTAATTGCGCTTCATTCTATTTTGGTACTGCTTACTTCAGCAGACAGTAAGCTCACGTGCGGGCATTCATATATCTACTGTGCCTGGAATAAGATTGTGCAATACATTTTCTATGGAGTTCATTACACTTCCAGCTATCTCAGTTGCTGTGAATTCGAAACGTTTGTTGCTTTGACATGAATTAATCTTGAATACAATGATTATGGTTCATTTCTGTTCAGTGCAGAATTGATGCATCATGAATTGATGAAATATACATTTCTCAATGTCAGGAAGCCAACCTTCTACTTTAGGAAAGATCGAATATTACAGATTAATACTTGCCATTTCGATTGATGCTTGAGCCTTGTTGTCATATAGGGGGTCACTCTACTGCAGTCATCACTTGCCTCTGTGGTTGGTCTTCTCCCTTGGATCTGTCCCTCTGCTTGTTGAGGTAAAGTAAGACATTCTATTAAGTGGTATAAGGGTGCCATAAATCCAATCTTGGATTCTGTTGGGAGAATATTTTCATACAGTGTTTAATCCAGATATGCTGTGTTTTACCTCAGAAGTGTCTTGCATTCTGGTAAAATAAAGCAATATGCTAGGATGCATCAGAAATAAGGTATGCATGAAAGAACATTTGAGAGGAATAAGGAGCTGGTTGAACATTTTGGAACAGTGGATATTTACATTAGCATGATTACTGTTTGCATCTATTTAATCTCATTCGACTCCTCTGTATGATAGAGAGTGAAACTGATGTACTCAATTTTGTACCATTATACAAAGTGTGTGTGTGTGTGTGTGTGTGTGTTTGCAAGTTTGTATGGATTTGGAGCAGAACCTCAGCATGTCACAGGACTCTCCCCTAAGCTCAGCAAGCTGTGGTGTCAGATTTACTCCTGGCCATGAATTGTGCATGATAAGTTGGCTCTACAGTAGTGCAGCAGGCAGAAACGAAACCCAACTTGCCATATTCATTAATGTTCCATGTTGAAAAAAATTCTCTGGGGAACTTTTGCAGTGCAAGAGATTTTGGGGAAATTATTACTCAAACCACCAGAAGGATAAAAGAGGTATGGTCTAGAAAATAAGTTTCATCAAACCATAAACTTTTGTACAAGACATTATTTTTTGAGCCTCCAAACAGCACACTGCAGAGGAATGGATATTTACTGGTTGCATGTTTGATATCATTGTGATGATTGTTATTCTATTAAATTAATTACACAATTTCACATTCAAACCTACTGCAAATGTAACATGAGTGTACTACTATTTCTACATGCATATTAACAGAACCACCCTGCCAAAAAATAATCATGCCAGCATTTTCTTCAGTCTTATTGTGGTTCATTCTATTTTGGTACTGCTTAGTTCAGCAGACAATACACATGCAGGCATTCATACATCTTCTGTGCCTGGAATTAGATTGTGTAATACTTTTTTGTGAAGCTTCTTACACATCCAGCTAGCTCTGATGCTGTAAATTCTAAATCATTGCTTTGAAATTAATTGATCCTGGGATGTTTGCGTACAGCGACCATGGTTACTAACATAGTGTTAACTTTAGAATAGCTCATTGTCTTTTATGGTTGGGAATTTGGTTTGGGAATCTGGCAACAGTTTTGGTTACTGGTCAGATACTTTAAACACTAGACTACCCTGCCACCCAGTATATGTACAGCAACATCCATTCAGGGGGATATAAGTGATACTGTCTAATAGTCACAGTTTAAATATGTTTAGTCTGAAAATGGTACATAATTAATTAAGGCTCTGAGCATTACAATATAAGTAGACTTTTAACCAGTCTTTGAATAATTGCCCATTTGGGATCAGAAAATGTGATGAATAGCGCATACAAAGGTGGAGGGGCATTGTCTGCCTTCATGCATCTCTGAATCCTTCATCCAACCCAGTAAAATGAGCAGCACTGCTGTAAACAGCACCCTTCCTGACAACAAGATGATTATGTACCAAGATGTTTAGAATTGTTTTCTGTTCTGTCATGAATAAGAAGGAATTCATCCGGAGAATAGCAAAGATTCCGGTTCCCATTGTTCCTAAAAGGAATTTGCTATTTAAATGCCTTGATAATTGCCTGAATAAATGCATCGTCTGCTGTGTTTCTGCTATGTCATCATTAGAATAAGCCATTGGAAAATGTTGCATAATATAAATATTGAAGTGCATGGGTGGTTATCTATGTCTGTTTATCTATCAGCATCTCTCAAAGTGATGTGGGTGTATGACAATTTCTTCACTACCCTTGTGTAGTATTTAAGAGCATATCTCATGTGAGCCATATCAGACAAATCAAACGTATTAACAAAGTCTTGAACTTTATAAAAAGATACATTGTAAAATGACAACATTACAAAAGGCATATGACTTGAAGAAAAAACTATACTAGTTATTTTACTTACAGTTAGAAAACAAAGCAGGAATGAGTATAAATACTAGGCCTACAGCAGGGACAATGGGGAATAGGGAGAAGAACTTAAAAACAGGCATTTCATTCCATTTATAACACTTGACCTTTTGATATTCCAAATGCAATCATTGACTTACCAAAGATCAGAAGTCAGATATCCAATTGGTTATTAACCAACAACCATCATTCTCAACAATATGAGTAATATCTAGGTGTAACACCCACTAGGGTAGGCTCGGAAGAACAGAGAGGACTGATTCCTAAGGCTGACTTTTCATACAGTAGTTGAGATGTCACCCTGAAGAGATACAAAAGATCACACAGAACATACAGTATATCCATTTAGATACAGTAGCATCTAAGTTCCCATCAGATAGAGAACTAACATGGATGTACCAATGTTTGCCTATCATTCCAATAATCTGTCATCTGGATGATGGAATGGGAGACATTCTATTCTAAGAGAAAAGGGAGGGCTATTTTGGTATATATACAGTGGGGAGAACAAGTATTTGATACACTGATGATATTGCAGGTTTTCCTACTTACAAAGCATTTAGAGGTCTGTAATTTTTATCATTGGTACACTTCAACTGTGAGTGATGGAATCTACAACAAAAATCCAGAATATCACATTGTATGATTTTCAAATAATTAATTTTCATTTTATTGCATGACATAAGTATTTGATCACCTACCAACAAGTAAGAATTTCGTCTCTCAAAGACCTGTTAGTTTTTCTTTAAGAAGCCCTCCTGTTCTCCACTCATTACCTGTATTAAGTGCACCTGTTTGAACTCATTACCTGTATAAAAGACACCTGTCCACACACTCAATTAAACAGACTCCAACCTCTCCACAATGGCCAAGACCAGAGAGCTATATAAGAACATCAGGGATATAATTGTAGACCTGCACAAGGCTGGGATGGGCTACAGGACAATAGGCAAGCAGCTTGGTGAGAAGGCAACAACTGTTGGCGCAATTATTAGAAAATGGAAGAAGTTCAAGATGACGGTCAGACTCCCTCGGTTTGGTGCTCCATGCAAGATCTCACATCGTGAGGCATCAATGATCATGAGGAAGTTGAGGGATCAGCCCCGAACTACATGGCAGGACCTGGTCAATGACCTGAAGAGAGCTGGGACTACAGTCTCAAAGAAAACCATTAGTAACACACTATGCTGTCATGGATTAAAATCTTGCAGCGCACGCAAGGTCCCCCTGCTCAAGACAGGGCATGTCTAGGCCCATCTGAAGTTTGCCATTGATCATCTGGATGATCCAGAGGAGGAATGGGAAAAGGTCATGTGGTCTGATGAGACAGAAATAGAGCTTTTTGGTCTAAACTCCACTCGCCGTGTTTGGAGGAAGAAGAAGGATGAGCACAACCTCAGGAACCAACCGTGAAGCATGAAGGTGAAAACATCATTCTTTGGGGATGCTTTTCTGCAAAGGGGACAGGACAACTGCACCGTATTGAGGGGAGGATGGATGGGGCCATGTATCGCGAGATCTTGGTCAACAACCTCCTTCCCTCAGTAAGAGCATTGATGATGGGTCGTGGCTGGGTCTTCCAGCATGACAACGACCCGAAACACACAGCCAGGGCAACTAAGGAGTGGCTCCGTAAGAAGCATCTCAAGGTCCTGGAGTGGCCTAGCCAGTCTTCAGACCTGAACCTAATAGAAAATCTTTGGAGGGAGCTGAAAGTCCATATTGCCCAGCGACAGCCCCGATACCTGAAGGATCTGGAGAAGGTCTATATGGAGGAGTGGGCCAAAATCTCTGCTGCAGTGTGTGCAAACCTGGTTAAGAACTACAGGAAACGTATGATCTCTATAATTGCAAACAAAGGTTTCTGTACCAAATATTAAGTTCTGCTTTTCTGATGTATCAAATACTTACAGCATGCAATAAAATGCAAATTAAGTGTATCAAATAGTTGTTCTCCCCACTGTATATTGGGCCATGTGTAATGCCACAAAAGGGAAAAAACTATTTTGGTGTACATTTGGCAAATTCCCAATTGGTTTGTTTGTTTCGCTAGTTGGACAAAAAATGTACAACAATGTTGATTTGATCCATGATATCAAAGGACATTGAACTACCATAACAGGTTTCAGGCAGACATAAGTAAAATTGTAACACAGGTGATATAACAAAGAACTTGCATACATTTGCAGAAATAATTCAAGTTCAACAGTATGCTCCTTGCATGATTTTGCCATACATCATATTGCACTGACTGAAAGTAATCCATTGTGCTGATTCCAGTCATCATAGACATAGAATTTTCAGGCATTGACAAGTCCCCTGGACTAGGATAACCTTAGCACATAAGAAATGCAAAGTCAAATGTCAAAGAAAAGTGAACATATTTTATTTTTGTGACCAGAAGTCTTGATACAAATACAGGAAAGCACTGTCAACATAATAAATGATGAGTAAGACATTGTGATATTTGTCCTTCTTCAGAGCTTTTGTAACATGAATACTTTGTGAAAACCTATTAAGTCAGCAAATGTGAGCTTCAGAAAACACATTTTCAAATGTTGCATTTGTGTGTTTTATGTAAAGGAAGACAAATTGCCCCTCCCTACCAAAGAATCTGTAGGGTATCTCTCTGGAGTTTGACTTGGAAAATAAACAATTCATGTTTGATTAAGCTGCACTTGCTGTCATAGGCCTGGGTCCTGTTAGCGAGACACTGATTTCTTATTTAACAGTTCGGGGAAGAAACTCATGCACAAGGCTACATTAGGTCTGTCCTTGCTGAAGCATAGAGCATCCAGCACATATTCAGAAATGTGGATCATTGATAGAAGATAGCTTTTAACATGTATAAGCTTTCACGCACACAGGCTTAGCTCTTTTAGTGAGTTGTTAATATCTTATTTAACAGTTCTGGGGAACAAAGTCCTGGACAAAGCTGCTCTAAGTTGCTGTGTCCTTGCTGATGCATAGAGCAACCAGCACAGTTTTACAAAGTATGATAGCTGATAAAAATACTAATATCCATATAAGCGCTCAGTTTTTTGATAAAGCCACTCTTGACACATTTACATGTGTTATTTAGCGGACGCTATCAATGCCGGAGTGAGTAATCGGGAGAAACAGGGCCATTCCTGCTGGGCCTCTGGTTGTTGGCCCGGCGATGAGGAAAAGCAATTTTATCATGGCAGTACTTGCTGCAGCGGGTAGTGGGCCACCAGCCTGCCGATTTGCAGTAGTGGGGCCCCCTCTCCAAGCGCTGTTCATACCTCACATTATCTTTCTCTCTTTCCTAGCTGGCACACCCCCGCGTCCCACACCAATTGAGCAGCCCTCTGACAGTCACCTGACCTGATGTAATTACAAGTTTACATCGAAGAAACAGTCTGACAAGTGACTGATGAAATGTTTACAGATGGAGAATGAATAGGGAAAAGGAGAAGCAGAAAAGGCAAGCTAAAAAAGAAAGGCAATTGTAGCAAGACGCAATCTAATTTGATGTGATTTATCTTTAAACATTTTATTAGGGCTGTTGAAGTTACCGCACAAACGCGGGCGATTAATTGAAAATACATACTAATGCCAGTATTTTTTTATTTTCGCTATTAATGCATGTTATATTTTTGAGTCTCAGAGCCATCCATAATTACTGCTTGACATTAGCGGGACCTGTCACGATCGCAGTTCTCACCTGCACTTATTGTTTACTGGTCATTTATTGGCTGTTGACTTGTCCTGAGTGCTTCACGTGTATTTTATTCAGTATATCATTGGAGAGTAGGCATTTGTGTACAATACCTTGAAAAGCTTGGGCCAATGGCGGACCTGACAATTCTGGTGTTCTCTGGCGAATCCCAATTGAGCTTCACCGTGGTGGGCTGTGAGCATAGGTCGCACTAGAGGACATCAGGCCCTCATGACACCCTCATGGAGTCTGTTTCTGACAGTTTTATCAGAAACATGCACACTAGTAGCCCACTGGAGGTCATTTTGTCAGGCTCTGGCAGTGCTCCTCCTGTTACTCCCTCTACAGCCCTATCCAGCTCTCCTCATGTAATCTCCTGGTATCTCTTCCATGCTTTTGAGACTGTACTGGGAGACACAGCAAACCATCTTGAGACGGCACTTATGGATGTGCCAACCTGGAGGAGCTGGACTACCTGTGCAACCTGAATGGGCAGCAGATACTGCCTCATTCTACCAGTAGATGCAAAACTAGAGAAGAATCAGTAAAGAAGGATAAGGAGAGAGCAATTGTCTGTGGCCACCACCTGCAAAACCATTCCCTTTTTGGGGGTTGTCTTGCTTTTGCATCTCCAGTGCACCTGTTGTCCTTTTCATTTACACCAATACAGGTGACATTAATTCACAATCACTTATGCTTTCTAACTGGAAAGATTGGTATCCCTGAGGTCAAATTGATTTAGTGTTACACTGTGTTACACCCTTAATTTTTTGAGCAGGATATATATATATATATATATATATATATATATATATATATATATATATATATATATACATTCACCTAAAGGATTATTAGGAACACCTGTTCAATTTCTCATTAATGCAATTATCTAATCAACCAATCACATGGCAGTTGCTTCAATGCATTTGGTGCTTTTTGGTGAGTGTATATATTGCCATAATCCAAATTGGGATTCACTTCTTTCATCCTATTTGCATGTGTTAAATAGTTTTAACAATCTTGATCTTTAATTTTCCCCAGCTCAGTTACATGCTTATTGAATGAAAAACTGTCATGATGCCAGGTGCCAAGATATGTATTGGAAGGAATAAATGACATTTTTAAACAGTTTGACATAGAAATGTAACTTTCTTTTAAATCTGACTTTTATGACCTAGAAAACAAACATACATTTTGTTTGCATTTAGCAGAAGTTTAAGGTTAAAAGTATCTTCTGCAGAGAATGTCAGACTTGAGATTTACAATGCTTGGTCAATAGTTGGACCAGTGGAGGACAACACACTATGATATACATAAAATGAATCCTTTTTTTAGAGCATCATCAATGTTATTTATATATGGAGTGAACAATGGGTCTGAGAATATATTTGTAATATTGATGTAATCTCCTTTGTGTAACTCAATGAACTCTATTTTCACACTTTCTGCCATTATAGACTGAGTTCTATCCTGGAGATACATTTTGATAAACCATATGTGAACTACAGGATTTGTAATATCAAAAGCTTTTGACAGATTAACAAATATGGCACAGCAGTTAAAAAAAAAATGTTGATTACAGATTTTGTTGACTAAAGATTCAAAAATGTGTTCAAGGCATGGAAGTCTTGAAATGGGTTGGTTATTTTCTAGGTCATCACTATCCCTTCAGTTTTGTTGGAAGAACAAGGGCAGCCTTCCATTCATTGGAAATCACCCCTGAGATTATTGATAAATTAAACAAGTGTGTTACTGAACAAGCAATGTACAGCACATTTTAGAAAATGGGTCCAAATTATCAACCCCTAAAGACTTCCTTCTATCAATAGCAAACAAGGCAGCTAGAACTTCAGATACTGTAAATTCCATAAAAATTAAATCTTAATGTACACTTCAAAACCGAAGAGACTGACTGATAATATATTGTGCTTTCTGGTTCCTGGTTAATGTGTGTTAGATTACACATTCTATTAAATGTATAGCCAGCTGAAATATAATGTGGATTGAATGCATTAATGAAATAGACTTTGTCTTGAATCGGAATGGTATCTAATTTATTTCTTGGATTAGAAAAACTGAAAAACCTTTAATAGTTTGACAGTTGTCCATAACATAGCTGAATTCCCACCTTCGCTTAGTGTAATAACATATATATCAGATTAAGATTTTTAGTTTCACACATGGACTATCTCAATTGTTTTAATTATTGTTCAATGTTTACTTGTATTTCTACATTACACAATATTTGTATATGTCCCTGTATAAATGGCTTTAAACCAGTTAGTCAGGTGGCCTAAGACATTTGCACAGTAGTACTTTGTTCCACTATATATATATACAGTACCCTCCAGAATTATTGGTTCCCTTGGTAAAGTTGAGGTAACATTAAATAAATATTGTGAAAAAGATGTGGCTCACAATTCTTGGTATACATTCTTATGAATGAAATCTAACACATATATACATTTATTTCTAGTAAAAAAAGCTACAGTACACAAAATATCCATCTCCACCAATGGTGCAACAGTTAAGTTCCAGTTGAATAAAATCCAGTTTAATTCAACTGGAGCCATGATGAACCTACTTGGAAGAAAATCCCAAGTGTATTTCCCTCCAACACAAGTTGTTGGTTCAAACCAAGGGGTAACCAAGTCTCTAAAACTACTATTAGACTACTAATATCACCATGCCAACAAGCTTTATGGACATCTAACTAACCGTAAGGAAACCTCTACTCTCATTAAGTCAGAAACCATAGTGCCTGAAGTACTGTGTGGATAAACATTATTGGAATTGTATACATAATTCCCCCAGAGATGGAATCGAGTCACTAAACCTTGAGTCACTAAGTCCGATTCAAGTCACTACAGCTAAATCGGAGTCAAGTCCTGGTCCTGGCCACCAATGGTCAAGTCACGCGTTTGTTGCAGTTTATGCAGTCTTACCAAGAGGAATTTCATGATTAATTGGTTTTCTGTGGCTTTTTCTATATTCCTCATACAACAATTAAAAAAATTAGCTTCTGGCAGTCGTTACAGTTGATATAAAAAGTCTACATGCCCCTGTTAAAATGCTAAGTTCTTGTGATGTAAAAGAATGAGACAAAGATAAATCAAATCAGAACTTTTTCCACCTTTAATGTGACTTATTATGCAACCAGATTGCGAGGACATCTCCTGTGCACAGCCCTCTTCAGATCACCCCACAGATGTTCAATTGGATTCAGGTCTGGGCTCTGGCTGGGCCATTCCAAAACGTTAATCTTCTTCTGGTGAAGCCATGCTTTTGTGGATTTGGATGTGTGCTTTGGGTCATTGTCGTGCTGAAAGGTGAACTTCATCTTCAGCTTACTAATGGATACCTTGAAGGTTTTGTGGCAAAATTGCCTGGTATTTGGAACTGTTCAGAATTCCCTACACCCTAAATAAGGCCCCGGTTCCAGCTGAAGAAAAACAGCCCCGAAGCATGACGCTGTCACCACCATGCTTCACTGTGGGTATGGTGTTCTTTGGGTGATGTGCAGTTTTTTTTTTGCGACAAACATAACTTTTGGAATTAGGGCCATAAAGTTCAACCTTGGTTTCATCAGACCATAGCACATTTTCCCATGTGCTTTTGGGACACTTGATGTTTGTTTTTGGCCTCTTGGAAGCCTCCCTGACCTTCCTGACCAGTTTTCTTCTCGTCTTTTCATCAATTATGGAGGAATGTCCAGTTCTTGGTAAGTCTCTGTTGTGCTATATTTTCTCCACTTGATGATGACTGTCTTCACTGTGTTCCATGGTATATCTAATGCTTTGGAAATTATTTTGTACCCTTTTTTGTACGCCTGACTGATATCTTTTAACAATGAGATCCCTCTGATGCTTTGGAAGCTAAATGTGGACCATGGCTTTTTCTCTGAAATGCAACTAAGAAAATATTCGGAAAATCCTACTAGAACAGCTGAACTTAATTTGTGATTAATCAGACTCACTTTAAATGATGGCAGGTGTGAAATGATTTCTATTTAATAATTCTCATAGAGCTCCACTACTGTGGAATGATCTGCCAATTAAGGCAAACTAAGTGCAAACTTTCAAGTGTCTACTAAAAACTAATCTCTACAGCACAGTATATGATTAGGTGTAGCCTGGCCCGGGGGCGTGAAGGTGACCAGAAGGCTTGATACTGTCCACCCTTGCTTTCTTGCCAGGTGGGCTCTCATCGTTACTGGGATGCCCTCCCTCCAATGCTTTCTGGGGAAGATTCACTGGCTTGTTGTTGTCTCTCTGTTGTGCAATTGTGCAATTGGGCTGTACTCTGCTGGCAATACTCGGCCCTCATTCAGGGGGGTTCCGGTTGGTGGGTGTCCCTTTGGTTGATGCCTTGCAATGTGGGTGGATTGATTTCCTGCCTGTTGGGCCCTGTGTAGGGCCACAGTGTCGCCGGACCCCCACTGTCTCAGTTTCAAGGTCTTATGCTGCTATACTATTGTGCTGGGGGATTGGCTCAGTTCTCCTTTCCCACTAAGTTCTCCTTCTCCACTATAAATTGGTTACAGCAGAAAAAGGTGAAGGTTCTGGAGTGGCCATCAAAGTCACCTGACCTTAATATCATCGAGCAACTCTGGGGAGATCTCAAAGGTGTGGTTCATGCAAAATCACTAAAGACTTTGCATGACGTTGCATGACATTAAGAATTAAGGGTATGCAGACTTTTGAACATGGGTCAGTTCATTTTTGTCTTTGTTGCCTTGTTTTGTTTTATGATTGTGCCATTCTTTTATGACTTACAGTTATCCCATAAGAAATAAAGACATATGTTTTGCCTGCTCACTCATGTTTTCTTTACAAATGGTACATACAGGTGCTGGTCATGAAATTAGAATATCATCAAAAAGTTGATTTATTTCAGTAATTCCATTCAAAAAGTGAAACTTGTATAATGTATACATTTATTCCAAACAGACTGATATATTTCAAGTGTTTATTTATTTTAATATTGATGATTATAACTGACAACTAATGAAAACCCCAAATTCAGCATCTCAGAAAATGTGAATATTGTGAAAAGGTTCAATATTGAAGACACCTGGTGCCACACTCTAATCAGCTAATTAACCCAAAACACCTGAAAAGGCCTTTAAATGGTCTCACAGTCTAGTTCTATAGGCAACACAATCATGGGGAAGATGCTGACTTGACAGCTGTCCAAAAGACGACCATTGACAGTGCACAGTGCCACAGTGCACAAGGAGGGCAAGACACAAAAGGTCATAGCTAAAAAGGCTGGCTATTCACAGAGCTCTGTGTCCAAGCACATTAATAGAGAGGCGAAGGGAAGGAAAAGATGTGGCAGAAAAAAGTGTACAAGCAATAGGGATAACCGCACCCTGGAAAGGATTGTGAAACAAAACCCATTCAAAAATGTCGGGGAGATTCACAAAGAGTGGATTGCAGCTGGAGTCAGTGCTTCAAGAACCACCACGTACAGACGTATGCAAGACATGGGTTTCAGCTGTCGCATTCCTTGTGTCAAGCCACTCTTGAACAAGACACAGCGTCAGAAGCGTCTCGCATGGGCTAAAGACAAAAAGGACTGGACTGCTTCTGAGTTATGTTCTCTGATGAAAGTACATTTTGCATGTCCTTTGTCTGGAGGAAGAGAGGAGAGGCACAGAATCCATGTTGCTTGAAGTCCAGTGTAAAGTTTTATGACAGCCAAGGTCAACGCAGCCGTCTACTAGGAAGTTTTAGAGCACTTCATGCTTCCTGCTGCTGACCAACTTTAAGGAGATGCAGATTTCATTTTCCAACTGGACTTGGCACCAGCACACAGTGCCAAAGCTACCAGTACCTGGTTTAAGGACCAAGGTATCTCTGTTCTTAATTGGCCAGCAAACTTGCCTGACCTTAACCCTATAGAAAATCTATGGGGTATCGTGAAGAGGAAGATGTGATACGTCAGACCCAACAATGCAGAAGAGCTGAAGGCCACTATCAGAGCAACCTGGGCTCTCATAACACCTGAGCAGTGCCACAGACTGATCGACTCCATGCCACGTCGCATTGCTGCAGCAATTCAGGCAAAAGGAGCCCAAACTAAGTATTGAGTGCTGTAGATGCTCATACTTTTCATGTTCATACTTTTCAGTTGGCCAACATTTCTAAAAATCCTTTTGTTGTATTGGTCTTATGTAATATTCAAATTTTCGGAGATACTGAATTTGGGATTTTCATTAGTTGTCAGTTATAATCATCACAATTAAAATAAATAAACATTTGACATATATCAGTCTGTGTGTAATGAATGAATATAATATACAAGTTTCACTTTTTTAATGGAATTACTGAAATAAATTAACTTTTTGATGATATTCTAATTTTATGACCAGCACCTGTATATTACCAATTCTCCAAGGTTATGCAAACTTTTGTATATTAATGAAAACTGTACTATTCAATCAAATACTTAAAAATACTTTCTACATTGAAAGGCACACATCACTATGCAAATAATTGATCACTAATATACATTTCAACCAAATAAAATGGTATTCTGTCTTTAGAACATACCAGTAGATGAAAGAATTGTCATTGCACTTAATACATTATGTTTTAACAACATCAATATTTAACATTCAAATACTAAAAGGTGCAAAAATACATACAATTTGTCGGGTTTTTATAAATATGTATTTCAATTTTATACACACAAATCTGATGAATTCCAGATCAAGAATGATATTAAGCAACTTTTATGCACAGTAAATTCCTTGGTGTCTCAATTCAGTTCCATGTATTGAATACGAAGGCAGAGCTGCTTGTAGATTTGTAGTCTTTCTATTGGCAAGCAGAAGCACAATTCCCAAAAGAAATAAAGAAAGGTGAGCACAGGGGAGGAGCACAACTGATAGGAATTTTTATGCCTCAACCCACATAAAAGCAAAGTAACCACAAAGATACCACAAAGTAGAAATAACAGATTTTAACTTTCTGCAAGTCCGCAATTTGGTATAAATGTATAAATACAACACCTTTAATAAAAACAATTTGCCTTAGTCTTAGCTATTTTTCATCTCATTGATTATCGATAAAGTCATTTGTGTTAACTATATCCTCATAGGCCACAGTGCAAGAATTTTAACTGGGCCTCCTAGACAAAATGTGTGCAAAAACCTGCATTCAGAAGCAAGTCTCACAATACAGAAATCTGGTCAGTATATGTAAACAATGCCTAATGTGAACGACTATAGACAATTCTGGTGTGTAAAGCAATGGAGTTTAGGACCCTGTAATATCTGACACCAAGATATGGACTCTACAAGGACCCTGAAGGTGTGCTGTAGTATCTGGCACCAAGACATGGACTCTACAAGGACCCTGAAGGTGTCCTGTGGTATCTGGCACCAAGACATGGACTCTACAAGGACCTTGAAGGTGTCCTGTGGTATCTGGCATCAAGACGTTAGCAGCAGATCCTTTAACTCCTGTAAGTTGTGAGGTGAAGCCGCTGTGGATCGGACTGGATTGTTGGTCCAGCACATCCCACAGATGCTCAATCATATTGATATCTGGGGAATTTGGAGGCCATGACAACACCCTGAACTCTTCAACATCTTTCTTTAAACCATTCCGCTTATCACCTAATCTACCCAGTCCTTGACATGTGCCATTGTTAGGAAATGATCAGTGTTATTCGCTTCACCTGTAAGTGGTCATAATGTTTTGGCTCATCATTATACAGTACATGTGGGGCCAAGCATGTACGAACATGTCTTTATAAATCTGTGGGGCCAAGCATGTAGGACCCTGTCTTTATAAATCTGTGGGGCCAAGCATGTAGGGCCCTGTCTGCATATATAAGTGGGCCAAAGCATACAGGGGTATGTCTGCATTTATCTAGGGAGCCTTTGCCAATCTGTTGAATTGTGGGCCCCAGGGCATTCGCATTGCTTGCACTGCCTACACTTTTACACTAGAAAAGAACATGCAAAATGGTTTGCAGTAGTATTTACCTTTGCATTGCCAGTAGTATTTTGCATTGCCAGCCATAAACAGTGAACGGAGTTGTGACTTCGGATCTGATAAAAACATTATAATCTGTGACAAAAACAATGTACATGCATAGCAAGATAAATGTTTGACTATTGTAGTTCTGCTATAGGTATGTTTAAACACATTTTCTTAATGTGATTGAGAAAATGATGTCAATTTATCAGTTAAATAAAAATCCAGCCTTACTTTCATTTCCTTTTTGAATCCCTTCACCATCATACATTTTATTGTGATCTGGATCGAACCAGATAACACTAACGCTAATAAAGCAGAATTCTTTTCATAAAGCCAAATGTGCTAGTCCTTTTTACTTCGCAACATAAAGTTAGCATTATATACTGTGCATGATATGCACTTTAAATTGCTTATCTTTTGCAGACTATTCCTAAATGTAGTGTAACCTAGTTACAAATAGGAGATCTAGCCGGTATCATTCATCTTCTTATTGACAATCCAGAGCAACAGGTCTCATTGTAGTTAATTCAGCCCCTTAATGGC
Source organism: Esox lucius (assembly GCF_011004845.1). Lineage (NCBI taxonomy): Eukaryota > Metazoa > Chordata > Actinopteri > Esociformes > Esocidae > Esox > Esox lucius. The sequence continues at coordinate 19,798,050 of NC_047572.1, read as the reverse complement.
CCTTCAAGTATTACTGGAAGCAATGAAGCAAAAGCACAGTTGGCTATACAGTAAGCAAATTACAATAAATTAAGGTATTTTATGAATGGGACAAGAACGGCTTGGCCAGATCATCCACGGCACACAAATGCAATTTCCAGTATAATACATGTGGCACTAGGGATACCATTTACTCAGAACAACAGGGATTTTGGTTTTGAGCCCAAAATGCCATCTCAGTTAGGGGACCAACAGCAAATATAATATATATAAAGGAATCACTGAAGTAATAAATGTGCCACTTACAGCATGACCAATGCAAGCTATTTGTAGGAGAGGTAATCCTTGGTGCCAGGAGATCCGTAAAAACAATATGAATCTCCCAGAACCAATTAAAATGTTTATCGCGTTAATTAAAATTGTTGAATTAATTGATGACATGTTGCTTGAGCCACACAGAATGATTACACTTCTTATAATTAGAATTATTCCATGCGGTTCATTCACAATTGTCTGTCCCTCCAATTTCAATGCTAATGAAGGTATAGACATTGATTACCCAAGCACCAAATGTCAACCACCGACTACTGAGCATTAGTCAAAGGCTAACTATTTTAAAGGAGCCTGAATAGCAAGCGGGATGATTTGAATGGTCAATCCAATGATGTGTATTTCCATGGACAGTATTTCTTAGATAGAATTAAAATGTTTGTATTTACATAGCTAATGGGTTGCCTACAGACAGTTACACCATTAATTCAAAATGCCTTAGCTTTAGGCACTTTTTTCGTCATAATGTTTATCAACATTGTGTAAATTGAATCTCAAAAGCAGAAATACTTGGCACCTTGAAATGTTTTGAATAAAATCGTACCCTTCACCTGGTTAACAGGGTGTTATATGTCAAGTTTATATGAAAGCACATTACATTTCTTGAAAATAATGGGACACCCTTGGGACAGACATGTAAAACGTGCATATTTTACATGCTTTACTGTTTCCATTCATAGAATACCTGCACTCTCTTTTCTTTCTTTGTTTAAAATCTATTTGACGTGAAGCTTTTTTCCACAAAGAAATTTGCAAAGCAATAATGGTACAACTGTTTGACCCCAGGCCTCCTCTGACCCAGTTTGAGCATGTCTGAAAAGAATCCTCCTTAATATGACTGTGCTGAAAAAGCAATCCAACATGTCACATTATTATGGGTATACTTGCGCGACTCACTACATATTTGTGTTGGATTTACGTTACTTGGTTTTCTTTTTGTAACTTTTTTGTTTGATTTATTTTTGGTTTTCTTCTGTTCTGCTTCAAAGAACAGCTTGGTTGACAGTTGTAGACACTGTACCCCGACTTGACCCTCCTTCAATCTTTGCTCTACTGCAGACCCATTACTGGGGAAATTGGCTTGGAGAAAGTATTCCTTAGAAAGACATCCTGTCCTTCTGATTTTGATTTGATGAGTAAGTGACAGGTATGTGCTTTTTCAACTGCCACCCTTGTCAAATAAAATCTTTGCATTCAATGTAATGTTTAAAAGTATATTTAGTGCAGATCCTTTCATTACTTTGCAGAAAGTTGTCTTGGACAGGTATTAATCAGTTGCTGGTCTCCTGATTAGAGCTGCCCCATCATCTACATTTTAAGAGAAACGTACGAGTTGAGCTTAAAGGGTTGAGCTTTTTAAGTCTCCCTACATACTTTTGGGTGGTTTGAGGTTTTTGAAAAGCCTATAACCTGAGGGGAACACTCTTCCCATCCTGAAAAATAGTCTGTACTAACTAGGGGTGGTACTCGTTTTTACAGAGCACCTTAGCAGTGAGTGATCTTTGATGAAAGAACTTGTAGAATCTTGCAATAATTAGAATATTTCCAAAAGAGAGTGGATAGTAGTGTGAGCATCCTACTCACACAGCCAGACTAATTGCCTTGTTTTTGTCTGGAGGCTATTGAGAACATGAAACACACTGGAATTGTGGTTATTATTACTGATGAGCCCTACTGCTCAATTGACAATAAATAAACAAAAAGGTTTAATGTCTGAAATAATGCCTTGGGGAACAAGTACACAGCTTGAAATAATAAAGCATGTGGTATTTTTTGGAAATTGATGTTCTATTTAATTATTAATCTAAAGAATAGTGTATTTCCATGTATTAATTGCTGCAGGGGAGAACACATTGTGTATTTCACAATGTGGTCATAATATTTATAGCAGAATACCATATATGAGCACAAATCTGCCAATGTCTAACATTGTCATTATTGAACTAAGTGGATTACAGCTTTAACACCACTGCTCACTCAGCTGGCAATTATGCTATTAGATGACATCATTGACCGTGGTCCAACCCCTGGTCCAATCCAAACCAACTCCAAACGACTTCATGATAAACTCCTTATTTTTTTTTGCCACAGAAACTGCCATCTGTTTATCTAAGTGACTGTAATTAGTTGTCACCTCACATTACCAACCTGGTTAGTCATTAAATAAAACTATTAGAATTGTGGAAAAGATTAATCAAAGCTTTCGCTCAGGATCTGTGCAGCATTTTTTTAGTCAACTGTAAACAGAATAACGCTTCATTTTGCAAACTTTAATAAGGTTGAACAGGAGTTTAAATTACTGGTTCTCACTATGGTTTCCCTTTGCTTGCCTTTTTCATACGTTTGAGTACAACCCAATCAATGGTTAGACATTATTTTATCCTACTTACAGTGGGGAGAACAAGTATTTGATACACTGCCGATTTTGCAGGTTTTCCTACTTAGAAAGCATGTAGAGGTCTGTAAGAAGCATCTCAAGGTCCTGGAGTGGCCTAGCCAGTCTCCAGACCTGAACCCAATAGAAAATCTTTGGAGGGAGCTGAAAGTCCGTGCGACAGCTCCGAAACCTGAAGGATCTGGAGAAGGTCTGTATGGAGGAGTGGGCCAAAATCCCTGCTGCAGTGTGTGCAAACCTGGTCAAGATCTACAGGAAACGTAGGATCTCTGTAATTGCAAACAAAGGTTTCTGTACCAAATATTAAGTTCTGCTTTTCTGATGAATCAAATACTTATGTCATGCAATTAAATGCTAATTAATTACTTAAAAATCATACAATGTGATTTTCTGGATTTTTGTTTTAGATTCCGTCACTCACAGTTGAAGAGTACATATGATAAAAACTACATACTTTTACATGCTTTTTAAGTGGGAAAACCTGCAAAATCTGCAGTGTATCAAATACTTGTCCTCCCCACTGTAAGTATGAGCAGAACCATATATCACGCATATTGTGCCCAAACTAACAACCATGGAACTCGTAAAGCGTTGAAGTAATTACTGTATCATTAGGATCTCAATGAACAGACAACTAAACCTCACGTGTGGATGTCTGAAGTTGATGCATTTTAACATTTAAGACAGTGCCTTTTAAATTTAATCTTTTAATCATACCTTTAAAAAAAAGTGCACAGAACAGTATTTTAAAAAGGCTACAAAATGTATTTAAGCAACTGTATAATTTAACTGGAGAAAAGTTTTTCTTTTTGTATTTTTTTCCCAATAGAGAAACAAATTAGAAATTAAAGGGAATTTATCCCTAACCCTATGAAATTCTTCACATAATGACTTCAGAATGTGACACTTGTGAGATAGTTACTGACTGCACGCTTTGTGGTACAATTTCTGCAGACCGTTTTCTGGCACATTATTATTATTTATATTCTTAAAGCAGGGTGCGCATCACTGTTGATGTACACAAGGTCACATTACTGCCTAGGGGTGACAGAGTTTTGAGAGACAGTTTCAGAACCATCAGAACGTAGCTTCGTTGCTGCAGACTGACTTGACTAATCTCAGGCATGGCAATGCCTTCCAGCTGCCTGTTTAATCACTGCTCCTCCATACTTCTCCTTCCCCATGCTGCCTTTCCTATCTAGGTCATACAAGTCCACTTCTGCTTCCTCTTCCTCTCTTCTTTCTTCTTCCTCCACCACCATATGAGCTGTCTTCACAATACACTGCAGAGACTTTGCTAAGAAGTGTTTGAATATACATAATCTTGGCATATGTTGTTTATAATATCATACAGTGGTGTTATGCATTGGCCTATTCTCTTTAACAAAGGCATTTTATGATACAGTATACAGAAGGTGAAATACGATGATTCAAACAATAGAAACAACAACAAAACAGAGTTTATCTTAGTGATTAAGTTCAAACTCTCAATCTATTTTCTATATTTAAATACCTATGTGTAATGGGCTGTGATCTATAACACGTCAGTATATTTACATTCAGTACCTCAACCCATTACCTAAGGACCTGCAAACATTTGCATAAAGCTGATTTATAAAAAGGTGTGACTTTTCATGATGACAAAGTTTTTAGCCCTGAAAAGCAGAAGTATCTACTGTAATCTTATGAGATTAGTAAATAGTGATAAAGCCCAGACAAGGTCATTTATGCAGGGCTAAAGTCCGTAGATATAGTCTATACATCCTGATATTAAAACTTTTTAAACCCTTTAGACCAATTAAATCTCGATTCTAGACTCTAACATTCCCTTTCCTTCAGTATCTCAGTTACATCCCAATCATCACTATTAGGAGAATATTGACGAGTCATAGAGGTAAAACAGAACACATTTACTGACAATGTGCAGTAACTTAATGAATACTTCTGCATCAACTACCTTTTATACCATAACAGTGTAATAGAGAAATCTCAGAATGATGAATGTGCCTGAGCGTTACAGAGCCAAACTGCTGTTCATGGACCATGATTTTATTCTGGATATCCCCTACACATATCACCTTTAATAACGCTAACAATATTGCCAGTATTTGCAAAATACATATATATTTTTTAACAGTCCTAGTTATGGTCTTTCCTTCTCATATTAAGAGCCGAGGTTGGACTCTCTTCTCACTTATGCTGTACAGTGTAGAAAATGGGAGCTGTGTACAGTATCAACAAGGTATTCATAAAAAAGTATATGAAGCAAAGAGCCTTTCGTAGTCTTTTAAGATCAAAGTCCTTCTCACAACCAGGCTAAGACATTCACTTGACATGCTGTAACTTTGACTGTACAGCTGTTTTAACAGGAGTGTCAGATGCTTTTCAATGTCCTTTTCATCTCCAGCAATCTTCAAAAACCTAGGGAATACAGTACATATTGGCACTGCTCTGTTCTGCCACAAGGGAAAGCCCCCCCCCCCCCCCCCCCCCCCCCCCCCAAAGGGGGACTTTGACTCCTCTTATCTGACACTGGTGCGGATTTCTGGGGTTGAAAGAACCAGTTGTTCTCTTCTGTTCCCTTCACTGCCAGGCTAGATGCCAGGCTAGATCATCTTTGTTGTGGCCTAGCCTCTGCTACTTCAGCTGCAGTGGGTAATTCAACAGTCAGCAAAGTCATTGGCCTCAGGCAGAGTGGCCCTCGACTGAAATCCACAGTTCTACTAGACCACAGGTTTCACATTAGAGCCCTCATGTGCTGTGACACCCTGGCCTTGAGCGAAAGCCTTCGGTTGTGAATCAACGTCGCAGCTAGCCAGTTCAATCAAAAGCAGCATGGGAGGATATTAGGGTAAGTACTTCTATCCGTCCAACATTCTGTTCACTCATTCTCATAGGTGTCTTTTCCTGCTCTGGTTAGAAGTCTTTGTTAATTAAACTGGATTCAATGGAAGCCATGAAATGGCAGTACTGAGTGCCTCTTTAAAAGAAATGTCCCGTTACATCAAGGAAATGTATTAATAACTAAATAACTTTTTGAGAATATTTTTTTCTCTCCAGATTTTAAAGGAGGTGCATACTTTTACATATTTTCAATTAGCAATTTACACAATATTGTAAATTAAATGAAGTTATTCTCAATGTTAATAGAGAGAACAGTACTGAAATCTGTATAATCCTTCCTCTATTAAAATTATAGCTATTTCTTCACTACTGTGACTAAGCCTGCTTGCAACATCATCATAAGCATTTTCCAAGTGTCGTTAAACTGTGGAAGAATGAGCTCTTTGACATTGCCACTGTGCCCGAGTTAACAATGGTGGTATGTTCATTGGAGACTGCAGAGGTCCTCAATCTCCATACTTTCCCCTCTCAACACAACACCCAGAGGTTTGGATCGCTTCCAGTGGCTGATGGTTCATTCATTTCCCAAGAATCTGATTAATGATAACTGACAGCAAAGGCATTAGCTTTATCATGGCTGAGGAATAGGAAGCTCTGCTCCTCCAAATGAGTTTTTGCTAGGGATGCTGGGTCCCCCGATTTTTCTTTGAATTAAAACCTAATTTCGGAGTGCCATATGGTAATTAGCGTTGAGTTGACTCTGACGGATGCCTTGTACTTACCTGGTGATGGTTCTAGTGCTTTAGTGTTTGGCATTTTATGCAAAAACAAAAAAAAACAGTTTTTCATAAATCATTGTTTCAACAAAGTACAGCAATACAGTGTCATGATTGATTGACATCAGGCATCCAGGGGAGGCTGTTGAGGGAGATTCCTATGACAAAATGCCTGACTTAGAAAGGAAAGAGCAGCAACACAATACAGTACAGCCAAGGTTATAAATAGGTGGTTTGGAAGTCCAGAGGGCCTTTGCCAATCTGGACTAATTGTCAATTTTTGACACATTCTTTACATCTTCGTTAACAGTTTCCATTTCAATAATAAGTCTATAATCTTATAAATCAAGATCAATAAGGCAAAAGAGACTGGCACAAACAATTTGCCAGGTATGTTTATTGTTCAGGATTTCCACTCTGAATATGTTGTCTCATATCCATTGTTTTAGGACTGGAGACTAATCTTTCTATGTTTCTTGGAATTACTGTCTGTAATGTGCATGCCATAAAACCTGCTTCAAAACCTGCTTCTTCTGGCAGATTAGGATACCAGCTGCATTAACTAAAAAAAGACCCAATTTGATTAGATTAGATTCAAATGTATTGTCATTGAACAGTACAAGTACAGTACAACAAAATCCAGTTAGCATAAGAAATGCAAACAGAAGAGGGCAGAAAATGTACAAGTATTAAGTATAATGTATATTACAAGTGGGATGTAAGGATGTGCAATGAAGGCAAATACAAGTACAAATGGCAATTCTAAATGTGCAATGAAGGCAAATTGAAGGTAACTTGTGCAACTGAAATGCAGGGATAGCAGCAATGAGGTTCCCAAAGGTAGACATGTACATGTAGCAACTGAAAACATCCTTATCAGACTTTGAATTTGGCACAAAAAGCATAAAATCACACTGAGGGACCTCATATTCACAGAAGGGTGGCTAGGTTTGTTAGTTAAACAGTCCCTGAAAAAACAGATAAATGACAATTAAAAAACAAATTTCCCTCACTAAATATATTGTAGCATCTTTCAAATAATTTAACATTTTAAACATTCACCATACAATTATAAATACCAATTAGAAAATGTGTTAATGTGTTTTATGGGGGAATTGGGGAAGAACATTTAGGCTGGGAAAACAAATCTGTGAGGCTTTTTAATCCATTTGTCAGCAGTTGGTGAACCAAAAGGTTAGTGTGTATTGAGCTACAATATAAAGAACAGTTCTTAGGGCAACAGTTTATTATAGTAAATAGAATAACATGAAAAAATGCCTTAGGACCCCCTGGACAATAGTCATCCCTGCTGCAGCTGCTAACATAGAATCCTGTAGGAAACACTGATCTATCCTGCTCTATGGCCTAAAGCGTAAGAGAGATGTCACCAAGTGCATAGCCAGGCCAACACTTCTTTTTCATTATTTAATTATAAGAGCTTATTTGTGTAGTTCGCTATCCACCGGCCAGGTGGAACAGTCAGTCCAGCTGTCCACCCACTGGACCTTGTCAGACTCCCAACTGGGCCAAATTATGTATATTTATGTATATGCCCAACAAACTGCAGTCTCATGTACTGTAGTTTATTGTAGCATTTTATGATATGACAGGCCACAAATCAAGTGTAAAGAGGTGGGGTGGAGGGATAGGCATGCTGACATCAGTTTGCATGTAAATTTAATCATGGATCATCAGATCTAGCTGACTTGATGACCAGACTTGACATCATTCACATGGGAAGTAACAGAAAGGTCAGGACATGGTGCACAGACTGTGCTAGATTGACATGATAAGAGCAACAAACAGACACACAAACACAGTATAATGCTTTCCTACTGTATGGTGTGGAAAGTCCACTCAACTTTAAACTGATTTAGCATGATAACTCATGAGTGAAGATGTTGCCGCTGAAGGGCAAACCTGGTCTGGTAAGCTGTGTGCACGCGTGAATACTTACCCTCAGTCTACATGAGTCAGAATGGCCCTCTTTTAAAGCTTAGTGCAGCTGTGACAGTGTCTGGCCTCACATTAATTAGTTGTCACTGCCTCTTCCCTGTAGCCAGGATCCAGTGTGCCGCCAGAGTACATAGCTTGCCTAGCTATATGTGGCTTGAAGCAATACAAGCCACAGAAAGCAAACAAAACCTTTTGAACACAAGTATAACGTAACTGTATGAATGGGGACATTAAAGAATAGTATTTTCACTCATTTCAACACTCACTTAACGCTAGCTATTAACCCTTAACCTGACTCCAATTGTAATGTTTGCCCTACACCGAGACATTTAAACAAAGCCCTTTCAAAAATGGGGCCTGGGAATATGTCCCCATTAATCACATTTTCTTAGTTTAACTTCAATCTCGGGATAATTTTTGTCTGCATTTAGTAAAAGCTTTATATCCCTCACACACACAGAAACACACACACAGAAACACACACACAGTGACCGAAAACAGAGATGTCTTTCAAGGAAAATGTTGTCCTAAGGTTACAGCAGTAGAGTGGAAGTGGAGACTACACATCACGTGAGGACCAAGTTATGTGCAACATTGATCCTAATATAGTACTTATTATTTACAGCCAGCTTACTAATGCAAGCAAATAAAATCTATAGTATGTGACTTCCTCAGCAACCAATGGCTATTACTCCCATAAGCAAAAACAGTCAATATGATCTTGAATTAGATATTGCTGCAATTTGAGTCTTGTAAGTCATTATTTATGCAACAACTCAATAAGAATTAGTTATGCATTATAAGTTGAAAAGTTGAGATTTAAATATTGGCTATGTAAGTACAATACAAAAACTGTTTGAATAAGGAGGTTATCATCTTCAACAAATCTGTCCATTGTCATCTGCTATTCACAGACAACTCATCTCTGATTTCAGTCACAGACTGTTTTCATTCTGCTCATTACTGATTTCAGTCACAGACTGTTTTCATTCTGTTAATTATATTTCTTTATCCTTTGGTTAAATTCAGAAGGTGGAGGAAGATAAGAGGAATAGGGTTGTGTGTAAGTGTGTGTGCGGCGGGGCTGTTACAAAATTGGTGAGGGCTGTCAAACTTTTTTATTCTAACAGTTTAGAATAAGATAACATTTGAAAAGGGTCTACAAAGGGTTTAACAGGGATCACATTAACAGAAATCTCTGATGCACGATTTGACATGTATAAAATATACATATATACAATCCAGTTTCCAAAAAAGTTTGGAAGCTGGGTAAATTGTAATTTAAAACAGAATGCCATGATGTGCAAATCATTTGAACCCTATATTCAATGAAAAATAGTACAGAGACAACATATCAAATGTTGAAACTGAGACATGTTATTGTTTCTAGAAAAATATTTGGCTACTTTGACTTTCATGCCAGCAACACATTTCATAACAGTTGGGACAGAGGCAACAAAAGACTGGAATGCTGGACTATACTTGAATGGAAGTTATGTAATGCTTACAATATAAACCTGGTGGAATATCACACAACTAATTAACTAATTGCATCCACAAATGCAAGTTAAAACTCTACCTTTCAAATAAGAAACCATATATAAACAAGATCCAGAACCGCCACTGCCTTCTCTGGGGCCCGAGCTCAAGATGGACTGAGGCAAAGTGGAAAACTGTCTAGCGGTGAGACAAATCAAAATGTTTAATTAATCTGAGTACTAATCAGCACACAATTCAAAAGCCAGCATCCGTGATGGTATTGGGGTGCATTAGTGTAGATAGCATATGGGTGACTTGTACATCTATGAAGGCACCATTAATGCTGAACAATAGATACAGGTTTTGGAGCAACATATGCTGCCATCTAGACAACGTCTTTTTCAGACCTTGTTCATTTCAGCAAGACAATGCCAAACCACATTATGCATATTACAACAGCATGGCTCTGTAGTAAAACAGTCCGGGGGCAAAACTGGCCTGCATGCAGTGCAGTCTTGTCACCCACTGAAAATGTTAGCACATTATGAAATTAAAACAAAGGAGTCCCTGAACTGTGGGGCAGCTGAAATCCTGTATCAAACAAGAATGGGAATACATTTCACTTTCAAAATTACAGCAATTGGTCTCTTCAGTCCCCAAACACAGTTTTGTTAAAAGAAGAGGTGATGCAACAGAGTGGTAAAAATGCCCCTGTCCCAACGTTTTGAAATGTGTTGCTGGCATCAAATTCAAAATGTGCATGTATTTTTCCAAAAACAATAACAATTTGTCAATTACATTTGATATCTTGTCTTCATACTATTTTCAATTTAATATTGCTATAAAAAATATTTACATCAGTGTTCTATTTGCATTTTATGATTATATTATGATATTTTAACTTTAAATCTAACCTTAACCTACATATAGAGTAATTACCAAATTGCTACACCACGTATATTTATTCAAATATTATGTTATCCCTGGAAATGATTAGGCCTACTTTCAAAATGTTTTTTGGTGTGGCCAAATTATTGGATTAATTCAACTGACAGGGCTTGGTAGTTGACATTATGGTTTTAGCTTTGTAAAAAATGTTATTCTGTCAATCTCATTCTCAATTTTTATCTCTCCAAATTTTCCTGTTTCTATTTTTAAATGCTGTACAGCTGAAATACATGTTATCAGCACAATTCTAATTAGCTGAAAATGATCTAAAAGTTGCTAGCCTATATGTGAAAATGTCCTTTAAAAAACAAACTGGTTATGTGTCTGTCTTTGGCTGTTCATTACATATAGCTAGCTTATCCTCCATATTTAATCAGATGTGTTCGGAAATTAAAATGAATAGCTATGCCACACCTTTTGGACAAATAAGGGCTTGACACAGGGTAACTCAGCAAAGAGGGGAAAACAGTGTTGGGGAGGGCAGTCAGAACATTGTGTGCATTGGTTATCCATCTCCTTGGTATCAGAGGTTATGCAAGTTTGGCTGGAAGATTCATACTGTAGGTACTGACACGTGCATGCTTTCCCGACAGGCTTGAAACAGATTGCCTTGATATTTGAACAAAAATATTAATAATGTATCTTCCAGGGCAAAAAAAAGAAACATATTTTACATTTGTTTGGAAAATAGTTCAAAATCATTTGTTTTGGAAAAAGTTAGCTTGCGTCTGACTTACCATGAGGAGTAACTAAAACCTGATTGAGGACATTATTACTGATGAATCGTTCTGTTTTATAGCCTTTTTTGTGATAAAATGAGAGGTTGAATAAAACATTTCAGGCTGGTTTATGGTTATATGAATAAGGGTATGCTCGATGCTACACCAACTGATGCCTGTCAGCCTCCACCTCCCTAAGAGGTTTTCCAGGTGCCTAGCGTTGCTCCCTGACTTTCCAGCACATCTCCCCACCTCACCACTTCCTTCCCTGTCCTCATCTCCAGTTGGTGTCTTCTCTTACTCCACCACTGGCCCTGTTTCATACTCCCGTTGGCTTCCTTGCACAGATACTTTTGAGAACTCCTCCGCACACCAGAGGCCTCAACTGCGTAACCTCTGAAATTTGTGAAAGTAAGTGTTCGTGCACTTATGAACATTTGTGAATGCATTTATAAATGGTTAATAACTGGGTGTAACTATTGGTACACAATTTAGCAAACACTGACCTGCTTACTCACTATTTTGGCTAATTATATCTAGTTTTTATATGGCTAATAATACAAATAAATAACGATTAATAGAGTCATTATAAACCCTTTACGGACCCTTTAGAAATAGTACCTTATTCTGAAGTTGCACTAATCTTTTTTGCAGGGCGTGGGTTGTTTACATTTTTTTTACATTTACACTTGGCACAAGGTTTTATTGTATACTATTATTTCTTTACATAATAAACACAGCAATGCACACAAGGCATTGAAAATAGTGTCATTAAAGGCTAGGTTTATATTTTGGTTAGGTCTCAGGCCCCCAAAAGAATAGAAAAATTAAACACGTGTACTCATGTGATTGAGTACACACGAAGCAACCTTCAAGATACAGAAATCGACATATTACCTCCAGTGTACAGTCCCTCAATATTGTTCCCCATCATGCTTGAAGCACAAGTATACACATCCAGTAACTCTTTACATAGTTCGATGTTATGGTTTGTTGCTAGAAGTTGCCAAAACTATCCATAATGGCTACCTAGAATTCAGCACTTTCATTGCTCACTTGCATTACAATGGTGCTCAGATTTTGAATGCTCTCTAAAGCTACCAAAATGATAAAATATATGTTTTTCTCAGTTGCAATACCCTGACCAGGATGCAAAGGGAGATGCAGGAACGTTGGAAAAGGAAGTTAGTGCATAATAACAAGAAACACCGTTTTTGCATGTTGAGCACTACTCTAGCCACAGATTCTCTCTGTACTATCAGGCAATAAATGCCCTCCCCCTGAATATCATTTTGATTCTAAAAGGCCCAAAAGAAGTAGGCGTAAATGGAGTTTCTATATCAGTCCTAGCAGACTCATACACCATGTGTGCTTGGTGGATTCCCATACGCACACGCCAAGAGTTGCTCTGCCCCTGACCTTCACTGGCCGCAGTTATCTTTCATATTATTTGTAGAGCGATGATCAGAGCTCTCCTGGCCCTGACTCTGAATGTTAACGTAACATTTACTTCAAAGTTGCATGAGATTATTTTGTGCAAGGGCACACTGATGTACACAGAGTTAGGAGTAGCAACGGATAGATAATAAATAGTAGCAGCAACATAAAGTGTGTGATGTGTGTGAAGTGTTTGTGTTCGAGTGTAAGTATGTATGATTGTGCGTGCGTGCGTGTTTGTGCATGAACTAAGTGTGGTTGCATTGTTGTCAAAAATAAAGAATAGCCATTTCAAAACTATTTAGTCTTGTTGAATGGAGGCAGAAGCTGTGGAGGGATCTGTCAGGCTTGAAGCTTTTTGCTCATGGCCAATGGTCAGTGTCTTGTGTGGCTGTGGTCATTTACTGTACTAAAGGGCCTTTACCTGACACCTGTGTCACTTCATTACTTTATTAAGAGCTACATATATGGATGGCTATGGATGAGTATTTATTAATGCAAAACCATTATCGGAAACAAACACGTCTCAGAATAAGCCAGTGAAGATAAGCCCATTATCACACTCAAAAGGCATATCATCTTTCACATGTGCTATGCTAATGTACAATAAATCACCATACCAAGGTAAACTCAACTTTGAGGAAAATAAGGCATTCCTTGAAATAATTAGTTATTTTAGTCACTAAGTAGCTTATAACAGTTCCTTCCTGAGAAGTTCATATAGGTATGCAATTAATAATTTACAAATGGATCAAGCCAGACTGCATAATTGTCAGCCATGTAAAAATAAAAATAATGTCACTAATTACAGCTTACTTCACAATTCCTTCTGCCTGTGTGGCCAACCTTAACCAAGCTTCTCAGAATTAATTCTTATCCCAACCAGTGTTCAGGATTGGCATGCCTTTTAGGAGGATGCATCAGAGCTAACATTTTCCATCTTCCGAACTAAAGCAGTTTGAGTCTTAGTAAGCAACCCATTTGGGTTTCTTCAAGCAGTGACTTTTCATTACTCAGTAGTTGACAGTATCATCACTGACTACATGTAGTGTTTATTCACTGTATCCTGTGCTTGAGCATGTTGTGGCCCCACAATGCCTGGTCCCAAGTGGGCCCATTCCAATCCTCAGAGGATTTTCCCGTCATCCCAGCAGTCACTCTGCATTAGATCCACAACAACAGGCACATCCTGCATGCGGAAGTGACACTTTAAAGATTATTATCCACACGTATGCCACTCTGTGTTGCATGGAGGCTGACAAACTGTCAGTGTGATTACTTGTTGATGAAAACATAGCTGTATGTTCTTCCTTCTTGTTCCCAGTGAACAGTCTCCAAGCTCCCATCTCTCATTACTGCGACTCAAGCCAATCACAACCGACAAGCATGAAGAGATTGGTTGTGATATTTCGGGAGATGTATTGCACCACAATCATTTTCTTCTTAGTATGTTTTCACCTATCTGGAATAAGAAGAGTGACTACCTAACCTCTCTAGAACATTTTATATTAAACCATGGTTTTCACAAAGCGGTTTATTCCAACTTCACTTTTTCTGACCTTTATTTTAACAGGTAAGTATGAGAGCAAGTATGACACCTGGGAGTTATTAGCTCTAACCACTAAGCTACTCTGGTTCCCCTCATAATTGACAACCTGGCAGACTTTATTTAAGAATTCCATGGTTTTGCTTTTAAAATGTTCCATTTAAAAGCCTACAAAAACCAAGAACAGTAAGCAGGAGACCAAATATATCTGTATGTACCAAATAACACCATCTTGAAAGTTATCCTCAATTACAGAGCCTGTAATAGCAGCCTGGGCCTCCACAAACCAGACCTCTCTATCTGTGAGATGTACTCTGGGTTTCTGTACAGGCCAGTGATCAACACAAGGTGCTTGGGGATGACTAAAGAAATGAATGTGTAGGAATCTCCCTCCTGTACCTGTGTCAGACCTACATGGTTTTATGTAGATCATGTTGGGTTGCTCTGCTACAGGGCAGGACATTGGCCTAGCGAAATCACACATTATCTGCAAACAGACACGGTTGTTGTCAGTGTTTCCGGTTTATCCATAGACCTCTGACTTGAAAACACAATATCTCTCAGAATATCTTTGTTAATTTCAAATATTTCCTCCCATTAGACCCAGGGTGTATTTGAAGTGGAATATGATGAGCAAAAAGCCTAGTTTAGTCCATAAGTAACTCCTGCTTATTATGTTCCTAAGATCATTTCTTAATTTACGTTACAGTTGTCTGGTTTTTGACACTGTTCTGTCTCTTCCTTTGGTCTAAGATCAAGGGCTGAATGTTTTAGGCTTCCAGTGTTTACCACACAGAGGGTGGGTGTTGGCACACAGCTTGTTGATGTAGTATTCTTATGTTAAAATCATTCTTTATCAATCATATTGCCACAAATGACAACAGAGCTTCTATATTCCACAAACGTTCACATTAAAACAGAACTTGACAAGTCATGCTTGACTGGATGTTTACTTTTCGAAAATGCCTACAAACCAACAGCATAGCAAATGTGTTCTGACAATTTCCAGTAGTTCAGTATTTCATAGAGTAAGGACAAATGAGAATATGAGCGTAAGGCATGGTTAGGTGTTATAGCCATACAGTTTTATTTACCATTTAAACTGTTTATTATATATTGTATGCACTGTGCATGATTTAAGGTGGTTGACCAAATGTTTAGGTTCGTTTAAGCATTTCAAAGTTATCCAATTCCAAGTCTAATTTAGGAGAACACTGCTCATGATCTCTTCAGTCATAAGTGGCACAGTCGTTTTTATCTTCTCAGTTTGTGTGGTTTATTTACAAATTGTTCATACCCTGTACAATAAGCCCATTAGAATGCTAACCATTTACTCTGCATTGCTAACTCCAAATATTCACTCTAAACTCAACCTCCTGCTTCAAGCCATGTTGACTTATTCATATTGCTTCAGGACATAATGACTTCTACACTTGACTAACTATGACGACTAAATGGAGGGGAATGTGAGTTTCAACTTAATAACATTGGCTACGGTCGTTCTATGTTCTGACAAGATTATGACACTATTGGGTAATGAGTTAAAAACGCCTGCTGATAGAATATTCAAGATACTTTCGTCTTATTAATGTTTTTGATTAAAAAGAAAATGTGATTCAGTGTAGGGATTAAAACAATCAACACAGTATACAGAAGCTAGAGATTTTGTATAGATAGACACAATATTATTTAACTTCATTGTACCCTCTGCTTTGGATTCTTCTTTGGACTCCTCTCTTTCACTGCTGAGTATAATCACAAAAATTTCAATATAGAATTTAACATTCATTAAATGTGTACGACAATCACACAACAAATGACAATCAAACTGATTGGAGTGGCTCTAACTTGTTTATTTTTCTGATATGAATATGAATAATCAAGTAATAATATTATATGATTAACAAAAATGTACTTCTAGCAGTAACTAATATCTGGCATGAATCATTACTAAACATTTAACATTTCTGTGATTTATGGATACCTGTGCTAATAAATAAACCATCATTAACTTATTAACTAATTTTCCTGAAATTCAATTAACTTAAACCAGGGAATTACTGGAAAGTTCCCAGAATTTCCAACCTTAATTTAAGATTTATGTGGCCTAATTCCTAAATTTCATTCGGCGAGGATTAAAGAAGGGTTCTTGCAAGTCTAAATGGATAACTTTTAAGGTTAATGCTGTAGAAATCAATCGTAAATGTGAAGTGCCTTTTTCAACAATGAGTCCGTGATTATATCCAGGCCTCAGAGACAGACCTTACACAGCCCAGCAATTGTCAATAAGCTGGTTGTAAATTAGGTGTTTGCCATATTAATAATAATAAAAAAACAGATTAAAGAGGATATCCCAAATCTGGTCCCACCTACTGTATATTCTAGCAACGTGTAATAGACAATATAAATACTTAGTTTTCCGAATGTACTCAGACCCCTTCACTTTCTCCAAATGTTGAAGTTATAGACTCATTTATAAATTATTACATACATTTATTGCAATCAATCTACATATATTTACATAATGAAATAGCAAAAACACATTTCAGAGATTTTTGCCAATATACAAATTTCTCAATATACAAAATCCTTTATTCAGTACTTTGTAGAATTTGGCAGTGATCACATCTTAAAGACTTATTGGGTATGACTACTGTACACCAGCTTTGCACACCTTGATTTGGGCAGTTTCTCACAATGTTCCTTGTAGATCCTCTCAAGCTCTGTCAGAGCAGATGGAAACAGTTGGTTAACTGTGATCTTCATGTCTCCCCACAGATGTTCAATAAGGAGACCTGAAAGGTCCATCAGGTTTTGGCAGACATTGAGAACTGTATTGTGCATTAGATGATCGGGATGGTATGAACAGGCTTGTGCGCACATCCATACACCCCCCCCCCCCCCCCACACACACACACACACACACACACCAGAAAATACATATATTTCTGCTCTTCTCCCTTCCTGTGTTTGGTTTTGTAAAATCCAGACAGAATATATCAGAATATATGCACAACCTCATTAGCCCAGGTCTGTCAGATATTAATATTAATGCATGACTTAGCACTTCCTGAATGGAACTTAGCCACTTGCCCTGTCGAGCCCTCACTTGGCATATCTTGCAGCAGTTGATACAGTGTCTAAAAGGGCAGCCAAGCCGACAAGGTGAAAAGCCTGTTGGTGCCCTTTTGCAAGGCACTTAACCCTAATTGCTCCCGTAAGTAGCTCTGAGTAAGAACGTCTGCTAAATTAAATGTAATGTAAATGCAATGTTTAGTCCTTGGTTGGGAGGCATTTGAATTTTAGTTTTCAGTATGTAACGCAAGTAACAGACCGGGGTCAAGTCCTGGTATACATTTCCACAAATATCTACTGAACATTTATGCACCCACTCACCAAGTTGCTAAAGGAAAAGTGATTGGCTGCAAAGCATTTACTTGTGACTAGCATAAATAATTGCAACAACATAACCATTATCTAATAATATGTTTCATTAATAGGAGCTATAATGAACTCCTAATATCAGGCATATCATGCAGCAAAAAACTACACAATGAAGTAATGGCCAATGGTGTGGAGGGGACTGGACCTAATTAGATGTTATTTTGAAGGAACACTGAAGGTCATTTATAATAACATGTGATGCCTCTGTTACATCAGACAAATGAGAGTTAATAGGTGTTGTTGGTCAGTACAATGTCTATATTTTTGGGATTGACTAAGTTTCAACATCCCAAGTGTACCCTGCATTCTAAGCCATTTTTCCTTGTAGTCATTTAGAATCATGGAATATCCTAAAGACCTAAAGGCTAAATGAGATATTTTATGGATATAATTACAAATTATTCTGTAATACCCAAGCAACATCAAATAATTTCGATGTTCACAATTATTGTATGGTACATACAGTATGCACTGACAATGTACAAAATCTGGGGCACATAGTCAGACAATAAATGTGGCATTGGGTTTGACCTCAACAGCCCTCACAGCTCAAAAGCATAAAGCTGAAAGCCTTTGCTGAATCTCTGTAGGGTCGCCAAGCATCATAAAGTTGTGTTTCCTTGTGCATTTCTCTAAATGAAGGGACTCACAATTATTCCATAAGGGATTTGAAGAACACATCAACACACATGGACCTCCATCTGCTCTCTACCACATAGCATGACTGTTACTAAGCAACTGCCAGGGTTATCTGTCTCGTTTAGCTAATTCTCTGTCATTGTGATAGTAAGTGTATCTATTGAAATTCATTTCCTCTCCCTGTTGTGGAGTGACCAAGGAACAGTTCTTAATAGCAGTCATACATCTGACAGTCTAGTATGACCTTTCAACTTCATGTGAGGAGAGGGTGAATTCCCCTGTGTCTTCAATCGCATCCGAATAAAACACATTTGGTTGAAGTGTACACATACTGTACGTCATTAAAGGAGAGCCGAGGTGAGCGCGAGGAGTAGAGAGGTTTTAGAATGCACAGAGAGAGAGCACTGTAGGTCATAGTGTTGATGTTCATTAGGATCAGTCATGCAGTCATGCAGCAGCCGGATTTGCCTTGGGAGCTTAATGTTGACATCACAGACAGAGCACATTGCTCAGTCCTGGACAGAGGGCAGAGAGCTGTTCATAGTGCACTCACTTTCCTGCCCAGTCAATGTTCTGGTTTCTACCTCGATTTGCCTGATTTCCTAGAGTCATATTGTTTTGAATACTGCAATGTTGTGAAACACGATGATTTAAAATAGATTTATTCTGATTTCGTGGCATTTATGAAATAAGTCAATGTTTTACAGAGATCATGCACACCGTCTAAGGCAAACAGACCCCTAGCGTTTTGGGATGGTTTTAGTATGATGAATTTTAATTTATATTAGCTCACACTAAATCAATATAGTTAGGCAACTTTGACGTACACAAATAAGCTTTGCTTCTGATAAATACTAATTCATATGTGACACAGAACATTTACATATTTCATTTTGTCATGTAAAGAAAAAGAACCACAGCACAAAAATAGGATCAAAGCAAATTAACATAATACTGCACAGACCCAAAGTAGGAGAGTGTGTAGTTGATCTTCTGGGTTTGAGTCACTGAGATAAAAATACTTTTTGTTCTGCTCTGGAATCCATACAGTATTCAGTTGCCAAAATGAATGATTGATTGATGAAAAAAGATCAGAAAAAGCAAAATTATGCATGAATCACACCAGTGTATGTACATTTGTTCACATGGGGAAAAAGTGTCTCTCTCTCACTGTCTTTCTCTCTCACCCTCTTTATCTCTCTCCATATATATATATATATATATATACAGAACAAAATTATAAACGCAACACTTGTTTTTTCCCCCATTTATCATGAGCTGAACTCAAAGATCTAAGACTTTCTCCATTCACACAAAAGGCCTATTTCTCTCAAATATTGTTGAAAAATGTTAATCTGTGTTAGTGAGCAATTCTCTTTTGCCGAGATAATCCATCCACCTCACAGTTGTGGCATATCAAGATGCTGATTAAACAACATGATTTTTGCACAGGTGTGCCTTAGGCTGGCCACAATAAAAGGCCACTCTAAAATGTACAGTTCCATCACACACCACAATGCAATAGACGTCGCAAGTTTTGAGGGAGCGTGAAATTGGCATGCTGACTGCAAGAATGTCCACAGAGCTGTTGCCCGTGAATTCAATGTCCATTTCTCTACCATAAGCTGTCTCCAAAGGCGTTTCAGAGAATTTGGCAGTACATCCATCTGGCCTCACAACCACAGACCACGTGTAACAACACCAGGCCAGGACCTCCACATCCAGCATATTCACCTCCAAGATTGTCTGAGACCAGCCACCCGGACAGCTGCTGCAACAATCCGTTTGCATAACCAAATAATTTCTGCACAAACTGTCAGAAACCGTCTCAGGGATGCTCATCTGCATGCTTGTCATCCTCATCGGGTCTCGACCTGACTGCAGTTCGTCGTCGTAACCGACTTGAGTTGGCAAATGCTCACATTCGATGGCGTCTGTCACTTTGGAGAAGTGTTCTCTTCATGGATGAATCCCGGTTTTCACTGTACAGGGCAGATGGCAGAGAGCATGTATGGTGTCGTGTGGGTGAAAGTGTTTTGCTGTGTTTGCTGATGTCAACATTGTGGATCGAGTGGCCCATGGTGGGGTTATGGCATGGGCAGGTGTGTGTTATGGACAATGAATACAGGTACATTTTATTGATGGCATTTTGAATGCACAGAGATAACGTGACAAGATCCTGAGGCCCAATGTTGTGCCATTCATCTACGACCAGCATGATAATGCACGCCCCCATGTTGCAAGGATCTGTACACAATTCCTGAAAGCTGAAAACATCCCAGTTCTTGCATGGCCAGCATACTCACCGGACATGTCACCCATTGAGCATGTTTGGGGTGCTCAGGATCGACGTATACGACAGCATGTTCCAGGTCCTCCCAATATCCAACAACTTTGCACAGCCATTGAAGAGGGGTGGACCAACATTCCACGGGCCACAATCAACAACCTGATCAACTCTTTGCGAAGGAGATGTGTTGCACTGCGTAAGGCAAATGGTGGTCACACCAGATACTGACTGGTTTTCGGACCCCCCCGGACCTCCCCAATACAGTGAAACTGCACATTTTAGAGTGGCCTTTTATTGTGGCCAGCCTAAGGCACACCTGTTCAATAATCATGCCGTCTAATCAGCATCTTGATATGCCACACCTGTGAGGTGGATGGATTATCTCGGCAAAGGAGAAGTGCTCACTAACACAGATTTAGACAGATTTGGGAACAATATTTGAGAGAAATAGGCCTTTTGTGTACATAGAGAAAGTCTTAGATCTTTGAGTTCAGCTCATTAAAAATGGGGGCTAAAACAAAAGTGTTGCGTTTATAATTTTGTTCAGTGTATAACTAACACATCCATATATACATATACATTTTATATATGCGATCAACAATTCCCACTTGAGTAAATGGTTACGTTATATAACATTACCTTAACCCTTAAATAATCAGCCTTGTGCAGGCTCCTTACTTATTTGAAAATAAACATTGGATTCTGCAATGGATTAAGACAACTGAACATAATGTGAACGTGTGACGCCTTGTTGCTATCCTGCCTTTAGTTTTCTTCATATTTATTATTTTAAACAAGTAGAAATCAAACATAGATAATAATGCCTGAGTTCTGAGGTTTTACTGCAATGTGCCAATATTTTCTCCAATATGGGAAAGTGTGACAATATATCCTACAAACTATGTCTTCCAGGGAAAACAACTTGTGAACATATTGAAAAGGACTGACATATGAATTGTCATTCTGCAGGTATATATTCCTGCGGTTTCTAACCAAGCCGTCCAGCCTTTCATTTGGTTGTTTTCAGGTTTTCAAGGTTTACAGGTTGTAAATTAATTGGGCTAATTGTTATGGCAAAAAAAAAGTGTTTACTATGGAAGCTGTTCCCCCATTGTCAAATACAGAAATGATAATGCTATCACATAAGACTTAACATGGTAAGACATCAAACTAGCTACATTTTCACAAACACATGCAATCACAAGAAATGCTCAGAAAATAACAATTTATTATTTTGTAAACATTGGAAAACACAAATGTATTCACAAACTTTTAAGAAACTGAGAAAAGTAAAGAATAACAGCAAGGATTGTACAAATCTTTGTTGACGAAAACAAAATGCTAATGTCTAAAAGAGGGGAAATACTGTACTGTATCAAGTTTACAAATTGCTTGTAGGCAGGGCTAATGAGACAGTTGATTGTTAAATGAGATTAACATTGAATTTAATATTATTGCACATACGTTTTTCTACACAGACCCAGCCTGTCATTTTGTGACAAAACCCATTGCAAGTGTCTGATTCTGCAGAAGAAAATCTCCCATGCATCATTCCTTATGATTTTCCCTAGAAAATAGAAGCCTTTTTATAGTGTGTGGATATCCGTGCTATTATTCCAGAACTTTTGGCATGGGGATGAGCTTTGAGAGAAATATCCTGCTCAGTGTCATCTTGGCAGAATGTCTCAGAATTGACATCCTCTCCCTGGGCTCGGAGCAATATAGCTCTGAGAGCCAATCATACAGCTGGCTGACACCGGGCCAGGCCATGCTCCTATCGGCATCATGAAGTAATGGATGTCAGCAGGTATCATCAGAACATATGAACTGTGCACACAGCAAGCATACGGTTGAAATATACAGAGGCTGAGCAAATGAGCACACACTGGCATGCACATAATACAACCGTATACACAATAATGGGCCAAAACGAAGGCTCAGTAAGGGTGCCCACATGACATAAATTGCACCTTGCCATAGACAGGTAATCCCCTCTGTGCAGTGCATTCCTGTCAGCCCTATGGCTAAAAGAGGCCTAGGAATGAGCAGCCCATTTTTACCTGAAAGATACGTAGCATAGCTTGAGCCATATTTAATTTCAGAAAGCACTCTGACAATGTCTGTGTGTTATTAACATGCAATTTCACAGAAGACCTGGGTACAACCACTGACCCCTGTGGAGAATAATTTATATATCATCTAATTGTGTTTTTGAAGGAAGATGTCAAGGCAGTGAATGCATGGTTATTGCATTATTTGACATTTGTCTCTGTTCTAGAGATGAAAAAGCAAGGTTTTTTCTTGTATTATTTACTTGCTTCAGTATTAAAGGCCGTCACTTATTTTTTACTTTCAAAAGGTTATACCAAAATACCACCAACAGATTAAATGAGTCTTGATTTAGCCACAATATTTGGAAAGTTGCTAATTGGTTAAATTTTATACAGTAGCATTGTTTTTTGTCCAGTGCCCTCTTTTGGCTGTCACTCATTACCTGAATGAGATGACATTGTTGACACATGTAACTGACATATCCAACCAATCAAGAGATCAGACCACGAGTGGACGGCTCAAAATATCAAATCTGAAAAGTGAATGAAAAACAGAATTAGAGCATATTCTCTCCAAACAGAGTTTGGATGAGCAGTGCAGTTTCTTTCTAGCAATACTACTAGTATGGTTGTGGCTGGTCTTTCTATTGTGGTGCTAGGCAGGTTGAAAGATTTGTTCTGTGCAGCAGTTGTTTGAATTTCTGTGTAAAACTGCTATGGTCCAGGAGAGAGCTAGTCCACAGTTTCAGGTGATAAAGGTGGTAGACTTGGTCGCCAAGCCCACAGTCATGTTGAACTATGACATCCTTATAATGAAAGTGACATCGAGTACAGTGGCCTGACACAGATAGCGGTTATGGCTAAAATAGGATTTGTTTTCTATCTAGCAGACATTTTTATGGTTTGGGATGTCAAGCATTTAGTAAAACAACAGATTCTTTAAAAAATATGCAGTTCCTTAACAGGAAAAGTGGCTACTTTGTGTTTAACTGTAGATAGTAGCCATTAACTTTTAAATACTTCAAGTGGTTATTGTCAACATATGAACGTGCTACTCTAAAAATATTATTTTGTGAATTTACTGTAAACATTTACATTTTTTATTCAATTACTGGTGAAGCTTTCTTGATACTTTCTTGAATCTGAGACATGTATTCAAAGCCTCCCCATAATTCCTTTCCTAGAGTGGAAGATCTCATTTAGGTTCTACCTCTATTTATCATATGCTCATATGATGCAAAAAAACATACCCTAACCCTATATATATACAGTATCTCACAAAGGTGTGTATATACAGTGGGGAGAACAAGTATTTGATACACCGCCGATTTGGCAGGTTTTCCCACTTACAAAGCATGTAGATGTCTGTAATTTTTATCATAGGTACTCTTCAACTGTGAGTGACGGAATCTAAAACATAAATCCTGAAAATCACATTGTATGATTTTAAATTAATTTGCATTTTAAGTATTTGATACATCAGAAAAGCAGAACTGAATATTTGGTACAGAAACCTTTGTTTGCAATTACAGAGATCATATGTTTCCTGTAGTTCTTGACCAGGTTTGCACACACTGCAGCAGGGATTTTGGCCCACTCCTACATACAGACCTTCTCCAGATCCTTCAGGTTTCAGGGCTGTCGCTGGGCAATACGGACGTTCAGCTCCCTCCATAAAAAGAAGACCCAGCCACGACCCATCTTCAATGCTCTTACTGAGGGAAGGAGGTTGTTGGCAAATATCTCGCCATACATGGCCCCATCCATCCTCCCTTCAATGCGGTGCAGTCGACCTGTCCCCTTTGCAGAAAAGCATCCCCAAAGAATGATGATTCCACCTCCATGCTTCACGGTACTCATCCTTCTTCTTCCTCCAAACATGGCGAGTGGAGTTTAGACCAAAAAGCTCTATTTCTGTCTCATCAGACCACATGACCATTTCCCATTCCTCCTCTGGATCATCCAGATAGTCATTGGCAAACTTCAGATGGGCCTGGACATGCCCTGGCTTGAACAGGGGGACCTTGCATGCGCTGCAGGATTTTAATCCATGACGGCGTAGTGTGTTACTAATGGTTTTCTTTGAGACTGTGGTCCCAGCTCTCTTCAGGTCATTGACCAGGTCCTGCCATGTAGTTCTGGGCTGATCCCTCACCTTCCTCATGATCATTGATGCCCCACGAGGTGAGATATTGCATGGAGCCCCAGACAGAGGGAGATTGACCGTCATCTTGAACTTCTTCCATTTTCTAATAATTGCGCCAACAGTTGTTGCCTTCTCACCAAGCTGCTGTAGCCCATCCCAGCCTTGTGCAGGTCTACAATTTTATCCCTGATGTCCTTACACTGCTCTCTAGTCTTGGCCATTCTGGAGAGGTTGGAGTCTGTTTGATTGAGTGTGTGGACAGGTGTCTTTTATACAGGTAACGAGTTCAAACAGGTACAGTTAATACAGGTAATGAGTAGAGAACAGGAGGGCTTCTTAAAGAAAAACTAACAGGTCTGTTAGAGCTGGAATTCT
Source organism: Esox lucius (assembly GCF_011004845.1). Classification (NCBI taxonomy): domain Eukaryota; kingdom Metazoa; phylum Chordata; class Actinopteri; order Esociformes; family Esocidae; genus Esox; species Esox lucius. The sequence continues at coordinate 19,772,696 of NC_047572.1, read as the reverse complement.
TACTGGTTTATAGGTGATCAAATACTTGTGCCATGCAATATGATTTTCTGGATTTTTGTTTTAGATTCCGTCTCTCACAGTTGAAGTGTACCTATGATACCTAAGATGAAGTGTACCTATGATTACAGACTTCTACATGCTTTGTAAGTAGGAAAACCTGCATAATTGGCAGTTTATCAAATACTTGTTCTCCTCACTGTATATTTATCTATATATATTTATTGATTTTTTATGTTGCAATTATCCAAATACTGTAGACTTTAGATATCAACTTTAGAGTGGGTTTTGTGGCATATTCGAAGGGATCATTGAACACACACATTTGCATTAGTACTTTAGCAGTAGCTCTTGTGTATTTCATGCAGCTCAGGTGGTAGCGCATGCCAGGTTTATGGATTTGATATCATTGGGGAGTCAATATAACAACATATGAAAATGGAGTACCATTCCAAAAGGTGAATAAACGCATGTCCAACTTTTGACTAGTACTGTATATGCACTCACTTTGGAAATGTGCATCTGATAAATTACTTAAATGTACAAATTTAAATGTTTACCCCATTTACTTCTTGGATTATTTTTCACTGCCTCTTTCTTTTGAAGTGAACTATTTAAGTAGACCTAAACAACTGTGAAGAAGGATAATGAAGGAAACAAAATATGCTGGGTAGGGCATGCCTAGCGGTCACGGCTGAATCACATGTGTGTACACCCATCAAAGGACCCATCAATCTAAGCCTATCAAAGGACGCATCCATCAAAGCCAAGTCAGCGCATCTTTTTTACACAACACCAGAGCAAATTGGCTCATAAAAACCAAAGTTGCACATAGAATCATGTTAAACTGACATTGTAAGTGAAGGGATAGAGAGGAAGCTGTGCTATCATACCCTATCATATTATGATTGCATAACTTCTCCTCTCACATCCCATATCAGTTTGTTTGGGCTATGCTTTTAATAGCAAAATATCAGGCTAATTGGCTACAGTATTGGCTATAAATTGTCCTGACTTACCAAATGATAAATATTTGACCATGCAATAATGTTGCATAGTCATGATAAGCAACATTACCTTTTTTCTTATTACCAAGATGCTCATGAAGTTTAATGTCAGTTGGCCAGACTGTGCATGATTTTAACATTCCATTTGCGCTTTTCAAAAGACACAACTAAAATGGCCAAAAGAGGGGTTAATAGAGCGGTCTTAGTGGTATGGCCATGATTTTATTTTCTGAAATTAATTCCATAAAATATTTTCATATCAATATTGATAATGCAATCCATAATTATTATTTTTATTCAACTATTTATAGAGCTGGTACTGTTAAAATGATAATGATTATGTGCCCTTCTCCATGTATATCCTCCTGAGACCCTATGTCCACATATGAGGACACTATGTTTTAGGCTTCCTGCCACATGTACTTCATTCTGCTTAAATTAAATCTATTGTCCTTTTTAGAGGACAGTTGTCTGCACCATGCTTTGATAGTATTCTTATCAGGTCCACCACAGAGAAATAAAAAATGCATACATTATCAAAGCTCAAGTCTTATAATTATTTGATAATAATAATAATCATAGTTATTTGAACGACTGAATACTCTAAAGCAAAATCCATAATAGTTCTTTATTTTTCTTCGCAGTAGTATTTGTAGTCAAACTGTGTCACTGTGGCCATATCGACAGTGCCTCAGGGTCTGGCATAAGGCAATGCAAATTGGCCTGTGCACCGTACACAGTGGATGGGAGGGCTTTCAGATAGGGTTGCCTTGTCTCTTCCTGCTCTAATGACATGCTGAAGGTTTGACAACTGCAAAGTCAATGGTGGTTGTTGATCAGAGAATGTGCTCTCCTCAATCACAATTGTACTGCCAAATTCAATCTGGTTGAGTTGTTCCTGAACCCAGCGGTAGTTGCCCTGATGAGGCAAGGACATAATGGCAAATTGGACAGATATATAGGGAGAGGATATACTGGGACATAAAACCTGTGCAAACATAGTCAGTAACTGTGATAAACTGCACAAGATCCTGCTCAGCAGATGTCAGAATCACATTAAGATTAACACATCGGAAGATTTCAGACCCCAAATAAAGAGAAAATGAAGACCTGTTAGATTTGCGGTTGTAAGGAATACCTGCTCCAGAACAAACATTTCAATCCCTGATAACAGCAATATACAATCGACATGTACAGACTACATGTGCAGTAATATTCCAAATGACCAGTTTTAGAATAGAATTAGACAATGTTTTAAGATCGTTGTCATAAGCAAATAATAAATATTCAAGTGAGCATTACTGGTTGAGCTGACTAGCAATAATTGGTCTGACATTTGAATTACAAAATAGTTCTGAGATTGACAAAGTATTACTAATCCAGGCATAATTTGTGTGAGAAAGATGCTTGAAAGACAATGGCCCCAACATAGAGTGCCTCCCCACAGCAGAAGACACCAAAACAATGCAGCTGAGGAGCAGGGATTCCTAAGACAAATGAAATACTTGCATACAGTTGATAAGTTAGCAGAAACTGCTCAAAATAGACCTTGAGGCTGGTTCAATACCTTCAAATGAGGATGGATTCTATTTTTGTTAGACTGCTGTAGGTTCATGAGGGGCCAAGACTATCCAGCTGCTAGGCTGCATTAGCTATTTCCTCAGACAGACAGATTCAGTGGGCCGTCCCATCGCCACCTGGCCATGATGTTACTGCATTGACAGGTGCTCTGACAACTTGTCTGCCTCACTTCCAGGACCTGCACATAAGTGACTGTGTACAAGTGACATTTTACAACATCACTAACTGACAAAATACATTTGCATATGTTATATATGCATGTATAGTACTGGTCAAAAATGTTGACACATGTACTATGTGTGTGTGTATATATACATATATATATATATATATATACATATATATATATATATATATATATATATATATATATATATATATATATATATGCACACATACAGTAGATGTGTCAAAATATAAATATATGGGATATATGTGTTAGAAGCAGTGTGTTAGAAGCACTAGATGGGTCAAAATATAAATATATGGGACATATGTGTTAGAAGCAGGAAAAATGGGCAAGCGTAAGGATCTGAGCGACTTTGACAAGGGCCAGATTGTAATGGCTTGATGACTGAGTCAGAGCATCTCCAAATCTGCAGCCCTTGTGTTGTGTTCCCGGTCTGCAGTGGTCAGTACCTATCAAGTGGTCCAAGGAAGGAAAAGCGGTGAACCAGTGACAGGGTCAGGGGTGGCCAAGGCTCACTGATGCACATGGGGAGCCAAGGCTGGCACGTTTGGTCACACAGTGTGTTAGTCACACTCTATACCCACCCTAACACATTAGAACGAAACAAATTTCCCAAATTAATTTTTATTATGACACTCCTGGTAATTGAAATGCCTCATGAAGCTGGTTGAGAGAATGCATAAAGTGTGCAAAGCTGTCATCCAGGCAAAGGGTGGCAACTGAAGAATCTACAATATGAAGTGTACTTTGATCTGGGTTGCTACATATTCCATGTGTTATTTCATAGCTTTGATTTCTTCACTATTATTCTACAATGTGGAAAATGCCCTTGAATTAGTAGGTGTCCACATATTTGATCAACTGTATGTTCCCCCTATTTAGAATGCCTATTTCAAGAGAAGAATACTGCTTTGTTTCTTTCTATTTGTCTTTTTCAAACCGATCTGGGAATGTTTTGTATAGTCATTTCTTTGAACAGGAATAATTGATTCTATCCTTTAATTTCTGCTTTCATATCTCTGCCCATGTGTTGATTTTCATTTGGGAGCTGTGTCTCTAGGGCTCTGGCATTTACCCTGGCTGTGCACACAGCTATACATAATCCGTATTTTAAAGCTTTACTGAAGGTGTCAGAACGTAATTATTTACAAGCTTGCTTACTATCGCTCACTTCAGTAGAAATGTTTCTCACCTTCTCTGCAGAATTCCGGGGATCTTACGAAGGGATACCAACATTCTTCTACCTGACCCGTCAAACCCACTCTGGTTTATGAAACAAGGTCTAATGCTTGACATATGATGAACATTTTTAGCAATAAACCCCTGCATACTTCAACACATCCGATCCTAACTCAGAGGCTTCATGACATCACAGAGATCCCCTTGGGTAGGGGACATGGGAAGGGAGACAGGAGGAGGCTGGAGTATAGAAGGTAACAGGACCACTGCCTGCTGCTAGTCACATATTGTCCTTGAGTGTCAAAGTACCAACACTAACCACTCATCTCTCTCTCAATGTTTATTTAGTCGTCTCTCAGGAGAGTCCCTGAGTTGTGTCAGCTCTGGTGATCAATGACCCTTCGTTTCAACACGGCAGTATGGCTCCACCTCACATGTTGCAATCTGACGCTGCTCTGCTCATTCTCCTCTCTATCTCTCCGCTCCAGTCATTCTTAACTCATTTTCATGCTCTCTCTGAAAATCATTATCTGTCTGCGTTGGAAAAAAGAAGAAACAGCGCTTTCAGATCAATATATAGGCCTTGGGTATTTGGATTCATTCATTGGTTCTCTGAAATTTAATTTGCCAAGTTTCTAATTCAAAAAGTTGTTCAGCTCTGAAGCAATAGCAATATATTTGTCTATACCATATTAACCAGACTGTCAGCAAGTCTGGCACTTTTATCCTAGAGAAATGTATTACTCTGGTTTTGATGGTGACTGCGAGAAGTTGTATTAACATCTCTGTGTTAATATGTAATCAAACTGTCTCTTTTCATCTTAGAAATCGGTTTTCAGGGATTAAATTAGCTGATTTTGTCCAGAATGATGCCACTGAGAAATTAAATGAAAGATGTGTCAGATGATTGTGTTCTACATATGCACCATCATGAGTATACTATCACACTCCATCCCTGCCTGTTTTGCAACTGTATCACCTGTGATCAAACGGCTCTTCGAAAGCTAGTGAGGTCAGCAAAACACACCATCAGGGAAATGCTGTCTGCCTTCTCGGATATTCACTGCCACAGGAATCACCAAGGACCTCTGCCATCTAGGCCATGCATTGTTTGTGCTGCTAGCATCTAGTTTACAGATACATCTCAGAAGTTCACATATAAAGTCAAATTTGATTCGTCACATTCTTTGGAACATCTGTCGACTAAAAGTTTATTGCTAGTTTATTTTCCCAAAAAAATCTAATTTATGTAAATATAATAACATAGTTAAAATAACAATGTCATGGATTGACATGGAATAAATGTATTATATGAATGACAATAACATGTCTATTTACATGGAGTAAAAGTAGAGGCAAATGAGAAGCATGTGCATGTATACCGTATGTGTGTTTGCCATTGGTTTTCATGTTATGTATAACTCAGCGTGTGTGTGGTGTGTGAATATGTATGTGGGCAAAGTCTAGTGTGTGTGAGCATACATTCAATACTGGAGGGATTGTGCAAAAAAACATTAACATTGATAATCCTTAATGAAGTCTATTGACCTGATGATAGAAGGTGGGTAAGGTTCTTACAGTTACAGACATGAGGCACTGGTACCAAACGCCATGTCTGCCATGCAGTAGTGGTCAGTGGTTTGGGTGGATGGGGTCTTTGACCATTTTCATGGCCTTCCTCTGACACCTCCTGATGTAGAGATCTTGAATGACCAGGCGCATTGACATTCCCACAACCCTCTGAAGCGCCTTGTGATTTAGGGGATGCAGTTGCTATATCATGTGGGGATGAAGTCTGTCAGGTATTATTGATTGTGCAAGAGAAACTGGTAGAGGATCTGGAGGCCCATGCCAAATCTTTTCCTAGGGAGAAGAGGCTCTCCTTATTTTCATGTATGATGCTTTGAATATTGATTAACTTGTAAAGCAACTTCTGATACATTGGCCATCAAAGTTCATAAAGATTCACACTTTCAAGATAGTAGCCATGGGCTTCACAAAATCTTGCACACAAAGCGATTAATACTTACATTAAATGTGCAAGACCTGTACTTTTCACTATGGGTAAAGTGTCTGATTAGTAGGATAGATAATAGAAGCAGTGTATGGTGGGTTAAAGAGACAACATGAATGTGCATAATTGTTGTCTTCATGCAAATCGCTAATCCATCATTTGTACGTTTGTTAAAATAACAGTAGATAACAATGTATCATTTCCTAGTCGTCAATGTTTTGTCCCCAAGCCGGATATCAAGTTGTTTGTTTTTAAAATAATGCATTTTGGATTTATAATCATCCAAAAAAATGAATAACCAATCGGTTTTTATGATATCTATATTTTTCCAGTAGCAGTAACGTAAAAGCTTGATGTTTTGTTTTTGACTTGAGGGTGGGGTTTAATGTGTCATTGGCCAATTTCAAAGCCACCACGTAGGTCCACCTCCATTAAACATATAACAGACCCTATAACTAAATTCTATTAATCTATACTAATTATTGTTCTATTTTATGCTATTTATTCACATATTAATACTAAGATAAGTAGATATTCACAATTTGTTGTGGTTTACTGTAGCTGTGCTGGTGTTGCTCTTACATTGCTTGTGCTCAGGAAAGGTGTAAAGCTGAATGACATCACTCAACAGAGAGAGCTACGGTCCTGTAGGTTTTCTCTGCACCACCTGATTCTAATAATTAGTTGAATTAAAGTAAAATTGGGTTACTCAACTGGCTTTGGAGAGAAAAACTTCAGGATGCTGGATCTCCAGGAACTCAAGGAACAGAATTGAGCAGCCCTGATTAGCAGCTACCTTCCCTTGGCTTTGGATGGCAAAACTCTGCCTTGTGTAGAAAGGTCTTTTCCCAACATGCATCAGAATTAAGAGATATGCATCAATCATATTTTCCTAAAAATCCCACCTTAATTTGCACCCTATTAAGGTTTTAAGTAGAATGGATCACCTAAACCGCTTATGCACACTGCAGCTACAGTATAGCAGAAAGTGGCATTTTGTTCACCCTCCCATCACTCCAGCCTGCTCAGGCATTTTCCCCTTTCTATCAAGTTGACTGGTAAAGCTAACCCAGGGCCGTGCACAGACTCTTCAGGTCGCGTGGGTCAAAATGACAAAAAGGACTCCATGGATATGTGCCGGCTCCTTCATGTTGGCTCCTGCGATACACATTACACAGACGGACGAAGCGTGCCTGCCTGCTCGATTGAGGTGCATTGCACAGCTGGACAATGCATGCCCATCTGAGTGAGTGACGCATGTCAGGCAGATAGAACGCGGGCACCGATAACCGATGAGTTTGAGGGGAAAGGGCTGGGGCTCAAGAGGTAGGGGAGAGGTAGTCATCAGGGGCTCATGTCCTCCTAAGGCCAAAAAGGACGCCAGGAAAATGAAAGAGAGCATTTCTAGGATTCAGAAGAATACCTAAGCATACTTTTCAGACTGGCCCTTGTCCCCCCATGCACCCTTTGGTGGAAACACAGTTCCCTCATGATATTACAGTACTCCTGAATAATAATGCCACCACACACTGCTAAACACATTCAAAAGTTGTTTTAAGAACAGCAGGATGATGTCAAAGGTATTCCATGGCCTCCCCAATCACCAGATCTATAATTGAACCTTTATTGTACGTTCTGGAGCGCTGAGAACAAGGTAGACATTCACCTCCTTCATCTGAACAGGAGGCTTTTCTTCCTGAATAATGGTGCAATATCCCACTACACACAGTTCAGGCCTTGTATGACAGCATTTCAAGAAGATTTGGGGAACAGAACATTTGATAACAGAACGAAGACATAGGTGTAGAAACCCCCATTATCGGCATAGCCAGCAGCAGTTCTGAAATATATCTTGTCCTTAATTAGCATTTCTGAAATGTCAGTGGAGCTATAAATATATTCAGCTAGTTGGTTAGTGACGAGGCTAAACAATACGACCCCCTGTTATCAGCCACCGTCCTCTATTATCGGTCACCTTACTATTTTGTTCAATAAAGTTTTGTTTCCTTTGTATTTGTGTTACAAATGACATATCACAGTTTTCTCTAGTGCAGGGTGGCCAGACATCTCTGTTTTCCCAGGATTGTCCCGGTTTCAAGCTGGGTGTCCCGTGTCCCGACAAATATCTATAAAACACAAAAATAAAATAATACCACAGTAAAAATAATAATAATGTAATGTTTCAACGTACGAGTTGGAGCCAAACAAACAACTGCATAGAACTATTTAGCAAAGCAACAATTCTTATCAAAGCTCAGTGGAGGGGAAAGACACACAGGATATTAAAGATAGTAACAAACGGGGCCAGACCCCCCAGCCCCCCCCCCCCCACCAACCACAAGCACGCACGATGACCAACATGTGTGCCTAAGTGCATATATGTGCACGTGAATTAACGTGCGGTACACTTAAGGGTCTCGATTTGGGGGTTTAAAAATGTGGTCACCCTACTCTAGTGTTTACTATTACGTTTTAGCTACCTTTCATGCCTTCTGGTGAAGAAAGAAAGTCATTACATCTGATCACTTTGTTATAACATGATGTCTGGTCTGTTCTGCTAGTCGAATTTCACAATTTGGAACAATTTCCATACACACATTTTATTTAATCTAAAAAACAGTAGCTAACCTCTATACATACAAAATTGTGGTGACCTAGCTGAAAGGGTATATTATTGGCAAAATGTACCAATGTTTTCCACTGCATTTATATTTTGAACTTGAGAGTATTTAGCTAGAAACGGCCGGTAATAGGGGGATGGCTGATAATAGGGAGACATTAGCTAACAAAACAAGAACAGAATAACGCTATACAGGAATAGAATGTAAATTAATGACAGACAAGGTACATTCAGGAAAGAGGAACTTAAATAGGGACATTGATAAGAAACACAGGGGAGGACAATAACAATAATGAATTGGTGTCAGTGCTTCAAATAAAGGAGAGAGGGCATTGAAACTCATTGGCACGGCAGGCTGGCCGTGCTGGGAGGTGACAAATAGGTGTTTCTGTTATTTTATACATCTACTATAGCATAGCAGCTAGAGCATCTGACCAGTAACCGTTGGCAAGGTGAAAAATCTGTCGTTCTGTCTTTGAGCAAGACAAACCTAAATTCTTCTTCCTTTAAGTGGCTTATGGACAAAAATATCTGACATGAATATCTAACATTAGTGACACATGAAATTGTCATTTTCTATATGCTGTTTACAACATTTTTGGCTGTTAATTGGAAATTGTACAGTTTTCATAATTTTTTGGATTTGTTTTAGTTAACCAACTGCTTTGTTTAGGAGCTGAGACACAATATTTTTGCTACTCTCGTGACAATACACACTTTGTACTAAACTATCTATCCTCGCTGTCATCTTTGATTTAAGTGATTTCTGTTGACATTGACTGTTGATGTGGGATTTGGATTTCTTGAAAGGTCAATTGCATGAATTAAAACTGGTCATTATAAATGTGTGTTGTTCCGCCCTTAATTGCTTTTGACAAGGGAAAACAAGTCGAACTGGAGATAGGTATCTGTACTCAGTTATAAGTCTTTCTACAACATGATGAACGATGTTGTGCTGTTTGGGAGAGTGCTCTTTAGAATATGGATATGGAACTCTTGTTTTCATAATATGATGCTAATGTTTTCTTGGGAGATTAATTGTGCACTGTACAGTACATGGAATCAAACTCATAATTACATGCATAGTTCAGTCTTTAAGTCTTTAAGGGCCACATTTTCTTTTTGTAGTTAATTTATCATAATGTATTTGCAAACAATGTATGTTTTCAGTCAAACGACTAAGAAACGACTAAGAAAATTTTGCTTAATCTTCACTGTGGCTCTAATATTGCAAACCTATCTTCATTTGAAAATCTCAAGTACAATTATCAAAGCACTATAAGCAATGAGGATGAAGTAATTATTTCTGTGACAAGATACAGGGTTAGGAGGAAACAATGAATTTCTCTGTCACCATGAACAGTCAGGATTCAGTTGGCATTTGAGTGTTTCCTGTTTTTTTATTGTTGTCAAACATGGACTGGGGAGATGCATGGCTGGTGGAAAATAATGCTATGCAAAGCAACGAAGAAACTGTAGTAGAATTTTAATGTGGCTTTAAATAATTAAAGTCAACTTAATACATAATTTTACCTGGCAAGTTTTGATCATTACACTATCAAGGGTTTTGAAGCATCAAATATTAAATTTAAGAAAAGTGCACACTAAATATTGCAGGTGTCATAAAAGCTGTGCACCCACATAAAGTTGCTAAACAAAACATGCATTCATTTTTCATTCAGTCAAAATCATTGTGACCATAAAACCTTAAAATGTGACTCAACATACTATGTGAATACATATAGTGAAATATCACAGAACAATTCATACTTTGTATTATTAATGAGCTGAGGTCAGTCAGAATTCTAGGGATCGGATTTCAAGTCTATAATCCCATTCAAGTCTATAATGGAAATGCACAATTTACTTAATACAGTTTTCTGACTTTACTCATTCACAAATCTGAAGAGATTTTAATTCACACACATACACACACATACAGTATTGTAGCTATTTATATTATTGTGGGGACCTGAAACCCAGAAATCTACATTCAATATCCCCAAGCCTTGGACATAATCATAACTCAGAACCTAACCATGACAAAATTCTACCTTTAACAAACCCTAAAAGTAACTTCAACAATATAACCTTTATACCTAAACTTAACCTAGACCTAACGACCATAACCTGTAAGGCCTAAACTTTAAAGTAAACACAATTCCACCATGGCCAATTGTACTATGGCCAATTGTAAAGTTTTCCTCAAACCTTACCCCTTGGGCGATTATAAAATGTTACTGTTTTTGTGGGCACATTGGGTCCCCACAGAAATTGCCCTAACAAAGACACAGTTCTGTTAAGATTGGCCTCCATCAGTGAACAATTGAAGTTGCTGTCACATTTTCTGAATAAAAACCCAACTGGTGGAGGATCAGTCAGCCTGTGAAGATAAAGGAAAACAAGGACCAAAGAAAAAGGTTGTTACTCAGCTGTACCATCTGAAACCTTGTGACATGGGATATTTTTTTTTTTTGTGAGATTAAACCAAGATTTGTTTTTACTAAAATTCAATGCTCTACGTATGGAGAAAACCTAAAATAGACCACCCCTACAGCAAAGTGTGATGGTGGCAGCATCATGCTGTGGACATTCTTCTTAACAGTAGTTATTCTGCATCTTGTTGAAGAATGAATGGAGCAAAAAACAGGGAAAAGTGCTAGAGAACCTACTTCAGATCACTAAAGAATTAAAGCTTGAGAGAAAATTCACCTTTCAGCAGGACCAAGATCCCAAGCACAATGCCAAAGTGACATTGCAGGTGCGTAATAACAAAAATATATCTGTCCTATAGTGACCCTGTCAAAATCCTGATCTCAATCCCAGTGAGAATTGATGGGACTATTTTTAAATTGCGGTCCACATGCGTCGGCCAACCAACCTGAACGACCTGGAGCAAATCTGCAAAGAAGAATGAGATGAAAGTAGTTGGTTGAATACTTATATTTTTACTTTTCTGTTGTTTGAGTCATGTAGCTAACCAAAAAATCTTTAAACAAATCAAAATACAGTTATATTTTATAAGTAGCCACCCTTTGCACACACTTAGTATTCTCCCAACCAGCTTCATGAGCTAGTCAACTGGAATGCTTTCCAGTCTTAAAGGAGTTCACATTTTACCTTCACTCTGCAGTCCAACTCATCCCAAACCATCCCAATTGAGTTGAGGTCAGATGATTGGGGAAGACAGGTAATCTGATGTAGCACCATCTCTCTCTTTTTGGGTCAAATAGCTTTACACAGTCTAGGGGTGTGTTTTGGGTCATTGTCATTAGTTTTTATTTTCATTGTATTAATTACTTATTTCATTAAGCTCAGTAGTTCAGCTGGGTTTTGGGTTTGTAAATAATAATCTTTTTTTTTTTTACAATAAATTTTTATATTTATTACAAAATGATATGTTTATGGTATATCCTTTGCAGTCATATGTTAATGTATAACTGCCAATAATTGTCATATTGAATAGATTAAGTTTGATGGGATTTGTACTGTATTTCAAAATAGTTTAATCGTTTTGTGTTTCTCCAGAGGTTAGTGATGAGTATTCTAACTATTTATGATAAGGGAACTTTCCTGTTCCATTTAACAGGGTGTTTTTTGGATGCTTGAAATGCTATGTTGTAACCCCTCAGATAAGCTTTGAGTATTATGTTGAGATCTCTGAATTGTTGCTGGCTTCAAAAAAAAGTGTAATTTTGTGTTTCAAACATTGTTTCTATATGCTGATGGTTAAGTCTTTTACAATCATTTGGCCCAATGTCCCAGAGTTTCAAGGTTGAAAGTTGGATTGGAAGATCGGAGTTTTTTCATATTGAAGTTGAGGAGTAATTTCACATCAAGCAGAAAGTAGTAGATTCAGGTTTACACATTATGGCATGGAAGTGTGAAGTGGTCTCCTGTGGGGGGTTAGAGACCCTCCAAGGCTGAAATGGGAGTAACATATCCATCCAGTTTCTTCTAAGAATACTGCAATAACAGAACTGCGATTTCAGATGAGCATGGACCTTGCCTCTCTTAACTTTAATTAACCAATGGAACAGGATTTGAGTAAAGACATGGAGTATTGGGATGTGATGGTTCTGGTATTTTATGCAAGACTGAACATGATCTGGTTAATTAGACAATATATGATGAGGACAAAACCAGGCCATCATGGTCATAAGGTCATGCAATAATATGCACACACACACAAACAATTATATTGGGAGGAAAAAGGGACAGGGAGGCACTGCAGTCTGCAGGGATGCATTAGGATCTAGGTACTTAGTAGGACAGGGCTTGTGAGGCTGGTATAGGCAGGCTTTCAGCAACAGAGCTGCTAAAAATAAACAGTGCAGAGGCACCGATGCACAAGAGATCTGGAGCAGGGGATTCAAATTCATCACTGCCATGACATTTCTCACATCTTCCTGCTCTCCCTGTTCCATCCTCCTATGACATGCACTATTTACCATCAGTTTATCTAGTGTATGTGGGCAAAATAAAATAACCTCAGTTATCAATGTATCAATAGCAAGATACTTCATCAACCCGAAGAAAAGTTCAAAAGTACTGTATACCCATACTTCTTCCTATATTTCTTTGAAATATTTCCCAGCTTTAAAACATGTCACCAAACAATAGTGGATTTTGTTGTCATTAAACAAAACAAAATGTCAATGTGCAATTTTGAATTATTTAGAAAGGGTTTTCGCTGAGTCTGTTCATAGAAAACTATTTTCTTGATTATTTAGTATAGACGTTAAGAAAACTTCCAGCCTGATTAACGTGACATACAGTGGGGAGAACAAGTATTTGATACACTGCTGATTTTGCAGGTTTCCCCACTTACAAAGCATGTAGAAGTCTGTAATTTTTTATCATAGGTACTCCTCAACTGTGAGTGACGGAATCTAAAACAAAAATCGAGAAAATCACATTTTTAAGTAACTAATTAGCATTTTATTGCATGACATAAGTATTTGATACATCAGAAAAGCAGAACTTAACATTTGGTACAGAAACCTTTGTTTGCAATTACAGAGATCATATGTTTCCTGTTGTTCTTGACCTGGTTTGCACACACTGCAGCATGGACTTTGGCCCACTCCTCCATACAGACCTTCTCCAGATCCTTCAGGTTTCAGGGCTTTTGCTGGGCAATACGGACTTTCAGCTACCTCCAAAGATTTTCTATTGGGTTCAGGTCTGGAGACTGTCTAGGCCACTCCAGGACCTTGAGATGCTTCTTACGGAGCCACTCCTTAGTTGCCCTGGCTGTGTGTTTCGGGTCGTTGTCATGCTGGAAGACCCAGCCACGACCCATCTTCAATGCTCTTACTGAGGGAAGGAAGTTTAGACCAAAAAGCTCTATTTTCACAAGGTGAGATCTTGCATGGAGCCCCAGACCGAGGGAGATTGACCGTCATCTTGAACTTCTTCCATTTTCTAATAATTGCGCCAACAGTTGTTGCCTACTTGTTTAGTCCTTATTTGCACCCTGTTTAGTTTGTCCGATTCTGATGGCTCTTTGTTGAGTCATTGAGTCTTTTTGTGTATGTACCTGCCACCAGTGTGTGGTTTTGCCTGCCTGCCGTTTTCTTGGTTTTTTACCTGCCTTATTTTCCTCATTAAACCCTTTTGTTGTTCTTCAAGTACACACCTGGTGTCCTGCTTTGACAGAATGACTCAACCCAAAATGGATGTAGCGTATTTATGGATGCCCAGCTCATTATGAGGGCCATTACCTCCCGCCAGGGGGCTACCAGCTGGCCGTTTCGGACCTCCGCTGGCCGTTTCGGGGACAGCGCCCTCCCTGCCTTTTGGACTATCATTGGGGCATCAAGGTGTCTGCCTCATGGGGGGGGCAGCAATCAGAACTTCTTTAGTTCTGATTGTTTTCACTTGTTTAGTCCTCGTTAGTACCCTATTTAGTTTGCCCTATTCTGTTAGCCCTTTGAGTCTTTGAGTCTTTTTGTGTATGTACCTGCCACCAGTCTGTTTTGCCTGCCTGCTGGTTTCCTGCTGTTTTCTTGTTTTTCACCTGCCTTACTTTCCTCATTAAATCCTTTTGTTGTTCAAGTCTGCGCCTGTTGTCCTGCTTTTCTGGAAACGTGACATTTGAATAATTGTCAATGCCTTTAGAATTCAAGCTGTTTCTCTTTTTATTGTTCAGTCAAAGGTTGCGCTACATTTCATTACTCAAACTTACTGAAAAAGCTGTCGTCATTAGGCATGACCAAGCATACTTGCGTTGGTTTAAAAATTACCTCAGTGACAGATCCCAAGGTATGGTAAATGATGGGATTGAATCAGAATAATTTTTTCTTAACAAAGGAGTTCTGCAAGGTTTAATTTGGGATATTTTATTGTTCATTCTATACATCATTGGTATTACTTGGTCACAAAATCCACTTCTGGATTACCCAAAGATTATTTCCTTTAACCTTCTGTTGTGGAGCATGTTCCATCCACGAAATATCTTGGGATTTGGTTAAATGAACATTTTTCTTAAAACGAAAAGCTGTGGTTGTGTTTCTTGTAAGGAAACAATTGATGTTTGTCACATCAGCATAAAGTAAATTGTGAAAGCAACATTTTGTCCCTCTTTGACTATGGTGAAATGCTGTACTGTATTGATCAGGCACATGAGGACAATGCTTCAAGACTTGCTTTGAAATCCCAAACATACTTTAATAGCTATGAATCTAGATTAGTCTACAGCCTAATTATCAAGTGTTGAACTAATGAAATTCATAAATTGACCAGTGAATGTCAATACAATTGTGCAGCAACTCATGCATTATCAATTGCAGGCAGTTATACAGTAGACTATTGAACTGTCTTTCAACTTTAACAAATACATCCGCTTGCCGATAGCTCAACGTGTAGTGCTGTGGACAGATAATTGCTTTGGATAGCCTGGTTTGAGTCAAAATAATTACTTATTGTTTTGTTCAAACACTGCCATCACTGCATTTGTAATTTCTACTTCTTAGATGTGCCCCCAAACGTATACATTTTTAAATCCAGGTTAAAAACACTTCTCTTCTCACGTGCCTATGACTGAGCACTTAAACTTAACCACACTGTTTAGCTTTATAGCTTCCCACTTTTAATCTTTATATGTTTTCTTATTGTGTTTTTTATTATTATGATGTATTCATTTGTTTTTGATGCTTTCATTTGAATATTTGTTTTTATGTAATTGTTTTCATATATTTTTCTTTGTAAAGCACATTGAATTGCTTCGATGTATGAATTTTTGAAGTGGACTGCAGATCTGAAACTCCACTGACTGGTACCAGGGCTTTCGTCCATGCCAAGTTATTTACAAATGGGCTCCCCATATATTGCACATAAATTATAGTTAAGTAGGTATAGTTGGTAATTAGATGCTAATCTGACATCACTGTTGAAAGTTTAAGGTGATAGCATTTTCAGTCCAGTGATGGCGCAACCGGTAGCGCCATGGACTCAAATCCCTAATAAAGAAGTGTGAGATCAAATCCAGATGAACTTTTAGATGAACGTTACACTTAGCGTATCTTATAACACTCTTGCCTTTTTAATGCAAAACATTAGAACGGATGCACAGTTTGAAAAGGCTACCTGGAAAGGCAGGAATGCAATCCGCAGGCCTAACCATTGCACCACAAAGTCTTGTAGGATACTATGGAAAAAGAAATCCATATAAACATTGTGAGATCATGAGAAACATGAGATGTATTACTACCCACCAGGTGACACCACTGTGCAGTGAGTTCAAAACCCTGAAGAGAACTAATGGTTTTTCAGCCCAATTTAATGGAAGCCTTGAATGCTTCAGAAAGCCTTGAATGCTTCAGAAAGCCTTTATTCCCCATCACTAGTGCCTCAGCTTCTGTACTGTAACCTCTAGATGCAGTATATCATTCAGCTTTGTGCATTATCACTGGTGTGGATTTTTGCACACATCATTGGCAGTTATACATAAACTACCTAACTATCTTACATAAACAATTTGTTGGAAAACACGCTCATATTAAGAATTACACAGAAACTGCTTTTGAACACCATGCTCTGCAAACATGGAATTCCAAACAAATGAACTTATTGTGAAATGTGATATTTATATTTCATATATATGTTTAGTTGTGAAAAACCGGGCTCAGCTGTGACCGAGACCTTGGTTGAGTGAATTTATGCATAAATAAAGTAAACAAAATAATGTGACAGTTAATCTAGGGTTTGAATACATTTGTAAGGCAACATTTAACATGTTTGATTTTGGATAGATGGACTTCTGAATACAGTTTGTGGATTCAGTGCCTAAATATCCAAATACAGCAGGGCACATACAATTTTTACATTGTTTTTGGACTGGGGGGGGGGGGGGTGTCAAATTTGTGTTATAGTGCAAGACAATCAACAGTTTATCCTACATTGTCAACACAGACTGAATTTATCCTGCATTGTCAACACAGACTGAATTTATCCTGCATTGTCAACACGTACTTAATTTATCCTGCATGGTCAACACGTACTTAATTTATCCTGCATGGTCAACACGTACTTAATTAAAAGTGCAAAGTTAGGCATATCACCAATCATGGACATGATAAAGGTAAAAAGGTTTTAGGATATATAGACAAAATAATTTATTGAAGTAAATTAACATAAAATATTCGATCAATAAATTGTTAGCCCTACTTAAATATATAGTATGAAAATATAGTATTAACAGATTAAAAGTGCCGTAGGAAGGTTTTGTCTATATAAATATGGTGTCTAAGTTTAAATGAGGCCCTGTGTCATATAGTTATGACCACAGACAGCTCCCCGCCCCTGGAATCCCACCCCGAAAATGTGACTAGTTAAGCGACAATGCAGCTAATCTTGTTCTGGCCAAACGTAAAGGTGCCCTATACAACTTTGCGCCACCTTTCAGCGCAAACTTGTCACATTCATTTCATTATTCAGAATGATGCTATGTTATTTGGTGCATTTGATAAATAAAAGACTGACAGTGAGTTGAATACAGGATCTATTGCGTTGGTTTGCGGTACCTAATGGAGTTTGATTGACAGCTTTGATTGCAAGTGGGTGGAGACACTTCCTCCTTTCTCCAGCTGAGACGGCAGGGTGAATTGACATGCAACATACATTAGTCAAGGATAATCTTTTATACTCGTCCCTCCAATTGCTGACACTGGTGCAATGAATACTGAACATTTGTCTTGATGGGGTCGAAGTAGAGGGGCCCTTTTCATAGCTACGGAAAACAGAATAAACATAAACAGCTAAATTGATCACAATGTTATCTGGACTATCCATTGCCTTTTTTCAGAGACTCGTTGGTAGCTCGTTGACAGGGGTAAAATTATATGTGCCTTTTGTCCAGTTTTCAAAAGGATAAATCTAGCTAAAAAGGCAATGTAATTGTTTCTTCTGCGCAATAGTTGCTTCGGCATTATGTTTGGTCTAACAACCCACAATGCATGTTATGTTTTCTTTGTCTTTTGCAAGAGAAAACCACAAATGTCTGCTAGGTTGTTACAATATTTTCCAGCAGCACATGGAATCAAGGGAAGTCTGCTCAGCTGTAACTTAGATAGCTAACACTTGCTTCTAGTCTCGAGCAAAAAACATCTATGAAACATATCTTGTATCTCAGCTAATAGAAATAAAAGTAACAAGAACAAGAAGAAACAAGAATCAATTTTGGACTAGGATTTATTTCAGCGAGCCGGTCAAAATGAGCAAAATAATTCTCATTACTGAGAATTATATAGTTAATTTTATTGAACTATATAAGTTCAATAAAATGAAATTTCGATATCTAGCGAGGCATCTAATGTTACATCACCTGTCCAATAGAAAGGTGGTCAACTCTGCATCGCTCTTCATCAGTTTGTGAAACTTCATCTGCCGCCATCTGATGAATGCCAAACCAAGATTTACCCTTGTCTTAATCCATGCTTTATCAGACACTCTCTTTGCTTCCATATATTTTCGTTTCTTATAAATCTTGCAATCTCGTCTGCTAGATGGGCCTGTGTCCGCCATTGCTTCTTCAGAAATAGTGGGCATGCTCGTAACTCTCAGTGTACCAGCACTCACTGTCATTGGCCCTCACACACCTTCACAGATGTACACGCCTGTGAACATCCCAGCCTTCTACGTTTTACTTGCAACATAGAAGGCCAGGGATAATGTGGGGATAATGTCATGTTGTGCCATGAAATGAAATAGCTTTGGCAGTGTAAAGTTCATCTCCAGTCTCACTTGCAGTTGCTCAGTTCTATTTCAAGTAGTTACACAGATACTAGTAGGCCTATTACTGGCTAATAAGCTATTAAAATGGCCAGTGGAAAAAGCCATACAGTTCGTAGATAGTATTTGTGGTGGATGTAAACTTAAAAAGAAATGTTAGTCAGTTTAACACAATGCTTAATGGTATCTAGCTAAATATTCAAACTCAGTGTGATGTTAATGCATGAAAACTTTATCTAATGTCCAGATGGAGGTAGTATGACTAGGCAGTGTGTCCCAATCAGTCCCAATACTGGCATACTAGCTTACTATATACTAAACAGTATGTACGCCACCATCATCCACGAAGTACAGACTTGTAGTACTTAGTATGTAGTGTGTGATTTGAGATTCAGACAAAGTTACCCACCCTGCTTTAATTGACAATTAAAAAAGATTAAACAGGGCGAGGTTTGCGCACTAAGCTTTCTACTATACACATTGTTAATTGGAACACAGACTATGCGAGACTCTCAGAAAATTGTAAAACATGAGCTCACTTTTTCATCAAATTGGCACATACTTTGACTTCATGGAACAAATAAGCTTTAAGTCAGTCCATTAAATTGTGTTGTCCTTTGTATTTGAAATGTGTATGGTCAAAAGCACGAAATAAAACACTTTCCCATACCCCTTATATTAACATAGTGTTATGAATGATTTCTGTCACATTATGAAACCCTCTTTCATCTATATTTCCAACTCTATAATTATTACACTGTTGCACCATTGGCTGGGAGGCAAATCATTTAGCATTGGCTGAAAAGTCTGTGGAATATGTGACTAATGTTTTTCTGAGAGTATGACTCATAAGAATCAGATTTAAAAAGCACTTTGTCAGATAAACAAAGACATCCAGACATCCACATCCATCCATTTCATTTTAGCAGTGAAGATGGTTACAGGCTTTCCTTTCACACAGTCTGCTAGATGAAATGTCTTACTGACTTAATTGCTTTTAACTGTGACCCCGTGCATAAGTCTTTTGAACCATTGTCGTCATGATAAGGCAACAAGAGGGGGGGAAATTCAGTACAAATACATTCCACAATCTAATTTCATTATTGTCAGTAACCTAAATCGATTTATTATTTAGATAATCTTGTCTGTCATTATTGATGGATTGCTCATTTGGAAAAATGTTATGATAATTTACCTGCAATGATTAGGAAGCTGTATTGTGGCCGCGTAATTAGATGCATAATTATCGGCATACTTTTCATCAAGCTCCAAATAGAAACGTGGCCAAAAAATGTGAAGTATTCAAATCCTCATACAATTATAACTGAAAGCATAAGATAACTACTACCCTATAGATCTACTTCATAGCTTACAACAAATCCCTTAACACCTGCTATCATATTACTAACTGAACAGGCTCAATATTCCCATCTTTCCCGGGACATCCTGGAAGGCCTTCCTCTAGAGTCTAGACCAACCAAACTTCAACATGAGAAAATAGTAGTTTATCCACCATTTCACCTTTTTTGCTATATTCATCTCAGGCCCACACACTTCAAATTAAAAATGATGATACATTTGAAGATAGCTAGGTAGAACAACCACATTGATCAGTAGTAGTAAGAACATCCTACTACTCTATCTATGTCCTACACTGCTGCAATTGTTTTGGACATGTGAAGATAGGTTACTCTGAAGTAATTTGTTTCAGTCATCAGACATCATGACTGCTGTGATCATGACTCTTTAATAGGTGATAAAAAGACAATTAAAAGTTCATGTGAACACAGGTGATCATATAAAGGCAAACAAAATTGCAAGCAAACAGTACCTGAGAGTGGTTTTTGCAAGGTAAAGTTTTATGAATGCACTCAATACCTGTCTGTGAGTTACTCCAGCCATTGCAAATAGAGCTACTGCATACATACTGCACTGCGGATTTGACTGAATTGAGCTCCTAATCCAAGGGTCAGATTCTGGTTGTGGCATTCTAACAGTGCCTGTGGCTCCCACAGATGGCAGTGCAAATTGCATCAGCACTTTCCAGAGCGGATGGATATGACTCCTCTTGGAAGGCCAAGTGCCTGCAAGCTCAATCTCGGTTGTTGGCCAGAGAATGGCCTCTACTTCAAGTGCATATTGTGGCGTGAATACGCCCACAAATCAGTGTCACTCCAACTCGCCCGACAGGAAAAGCTGGTGGCCTCCGTCTGGAAGGTACCAGGTGGGTCAGCCTCGCCCTTCGGACCTCGTTTGGGAAAGTATTTGAGGGCTTTAAAAGGGGAGACTCAGGGCTGAGGCCAGAAGCAAGGATAATGTACCAGAGAAGACTGCAAGATGGAGGTGAAGATGGCCAGGAGATAGAGTGTGCAGAGGGCACCAAACATGCAACCGCCAGCAACCATTCCTCCCAAACCCCCACCTGAAAACCGCACCAGAGTCAATGCTGCATCCCCAGAAATGGGGTTTGACATTTGGTTTTGATTTCTCCCTTTCTACCTCCACCCGTTAACCTTCCCTTTTTGTTAACCAAACACACACCCTCTGTGTCCGTTCCCTGTGTCTCTCCCTGTTACAGCATGTACATCTGAATGCTTCCTTGATCAGCCAGCAGTGGAACTGAACTTCTGAAGTGGTGATTGTTTTACTTCAGGAATAGAAGGCAGATCAAATTACAGTTACATTTGTTCAAATACTGTTAAAGACTCCAGGCTAGTGATGGCTATTGAAGCTTAATTACTGTTCTTCTAGCAGCAGGATAATATGCTAGCAGTGCTCACTCAAATTACATTTTTCTAAATAAAATCCCTCATTGAAATATAAGACAATATAGCTACCAATCAATTCTGTACATTTTATGTTTAATGTTTGTTCCAATGTTATTCTTTTCTCTTCTTTTTCAATTATGGCTTTTATTGTGATAAAGAAAATCTGAGTGCTGCCAGCATAATATCCTGTTTCTAAAATAATGCTAATGAAACCTTGAATGGCAATCACTACTCCAGGCATTATCTACTTCAGCCGGCCAGCAATTAAGTGTGATAAACATGGTTACCACCCTCACTGGATTCAAATCTGGGTCTCCCACGTGAGCGCTGTGTTGTTTAATTGCTACACCACAGAGCTTTACACTTGGGTAACACTTTATTTAAAGGGGTGTGCATAAGAGTGACATGACACTGTCATGATACTGTCATAACCATGACATTACACATGAAGGAATAATTTTGAATGTTTATGAATGTTGTCATTAGGTGTCATTCGGTTGATTATGTCATTTTTTATGCAAGGTTGGCATTGTTTGGGATGTATTTGTTATGACAACTTGACACTGACTGAGACAAAATATCCTGTCAATGTCTTTGTTATGACAACATGACAGTAACCAAGACAACATAACCTGTCATAAACATGGGCCTAATTATCAAACTTAAGAAACTTTTTAGCCAGTATTCTGTCTGCTATAAAAGGAACTTTGCTGATCCTGAGACTGGTGCTCATACTAAGCATATTGAGCATGCATGGCAGAAATACAAAGTGGAAATATGGAGTCATAATCTTAATCGCATGCCTGAGTCACTGAAGATTTACCTCAAAATGATAGTGGCACCACTGGTTAGCCATACGCCATTATAATGGTGTCTTGGGCAGACTTTTCCATGATGTGAAAAAACAAGTCAAGTTAATATCAAAGTGTTTTGCAGGAACACAGTTTTTACTGTAATTTTGTTGATGTTGATGCAGAACATCCATTCATGTAACTAGTGGTTTGCATGAACAATAGGCTAAGTAATATATATTATTCAATAGATAATATACATAATCCAATTTGTTAATATGATTACAGTGCAGTAACTATTATTAAAAGGTTGACTGGCTACTTGCGTCTTCAAATAGGTGTGAAACATTCAAAATGTGTGGTTGCATTTGGGGTTGATATAGAATTTTGAAGGACACTTTTATATTGAAGGACACTTACTACGGTTGGCCTATAGGGGGCAGTTTGACATGGTCGTGTTGCGTTGGGACTGTTAACGATCAAAACACCTGCGCATTCTCGTAACTCTTCAAGGAAAAGCCATGTCCTTCTCATCATTTATCCTGTTTTCCTGGTCGGTAAAGTACATAAGTACACTGGCCCTTTCGATACAGTTTGATAACTTGCCTTTTAAAGTGTATGTAGAGGTTGGAATAGCATGGAAATTATGATAGAGACCCATGTCTATGTAAAATGCTGTGACGGTGGTGCATTCCTTTGGAAAAAACAAGTCCAAATTGTACCACTGTACTTGAGGTCAAGAAAAATATTAATGACACTGTAATGAAAGCATTTGACAGTGTTATAACATGTGATGACATCTTTATGACAAGTCCAAATTGTAGCCCTGTACTTGAGGTAAAGAAAAATATTCATGACACTGTTATGAATGCATTTGACAGTGTTATAACACGTCATGACATCTTTATGACAAGTCCAAATTGTGCCACTTTACCTGAGGTAAAAAAAAAATACTCATGACACAATTATAATGGTCTCATGACAACCAATGTCAAAACCAAACACATATGACAGTTGTATTTAATGCTAACACATAGAGCTAAATAGTTTCTTCAAGTTTGATAATCAGGCCTGCTATGACATGTCATGTTTCTGACTAACTGCGCCACAGCATGGTTTGGCGTTTGCTCTGTAGCCGACTGGAAGGCCCTGAAACGGGTGGTGGAAACCGCCCAGCACATCACTGGTACCCAGCTCCAGGCCATTGTAGACCTCCAGCACAAGCTGTGTCTGGGACCATTCACAACCATACCACAAACTGTTAGCCCTCCTTCCATCAGGCAGGTGGTACAGGTCTCTTCATTCCCGCAACAGCAGGCTCAAGAACACTTTCTTTCCATCTGCTTTAACTCTCCTCAACTAGTTGACCCATCACTAACCATATCCACCCTTTGTACTACTGGTCTCTGACACTATCTTGCAAAGTCTGACGTTTTCAGTTGTTACAGGTACATGTCTACCTCGGGAACCTCATTGCTGCTATCCCTGCATTTCAGTTGCACATGCTGCCCTACTCCTTCAATTTCTTGTTCAATTACAGTAAGGTTGAATCTAATCTAATGTTGTCGTGGTTAATGTCAAGTTGTCATAATAAAGACATTGACAGAATATTTTGTCTTAGTTAATGTCAAGTTGTCATAACAAAGACATTGACAGGTTGTGTGGACTCAGTTAATGTCAAGTTGTCATAACAAAGTCATCCCAAACTATGTCAACCTTGCATAAAAAATGACAATCAACCGAATGACACCTAATGACAACATTCATAAACGTTCATAATGATTCTTACATGAGTCATGTCATGGCTATGACAGTACCATTACAGTGTCATGTCACTCTTATGCACATAACAACTCTTGTACAGTGTCGGTATAGCATCTTGACATTAGATTTTGTCATGCATTAACATCATGCCAAGTTTGAATACTTAGTTTCTTATTAAGATTACCTCCACCACAGATAGCATCTATGAAATGTATGGCTTTTGCCACAGGCTGTTTCAACAGCTTATTAGCCAGTAATAGGCTTACTAGTATCTAACATACTACTTGAACTTAACACAGAACTTAACAAGCCAGATTCAAACAAGGGACCTATTAGTTGCAGGCCCATGTCTCTAACCACTACGCTATTTAACAAGGGGGAGTCAGTCACTCAGTCACTCAGTTAGTAAGAGACATTCACTCTTCTTGGCCGGCTCTGCTTATGCACTAGTTTCAAATCAAACAGCAGTTACATTGCACATTGTGCAAAAGCTCTGATGCACTATACCCAGCTGTAGACCCAGGCAAACAAATTGCCTCCCCATGGGGTTTGAGGTATACGCATGGTCACTTTTACCACTTAACTGCAATGGAATGGTTTTACTATCCTATGTTAAATAATTAGTTTTGGGCATGGCTACATTTTTGACAAAATGTTTATTTAATTTTTGTTTGTGGTAAATTAGAGCAGTCATCTTTTAATATCCTTTCCCTGTGGTGATTGTGTTGACTGTACATCACTTCAGGTCATGTTCTGTCCTTAAGACTGCTCTTTTGTACCACCGCCATTTGATTGATTGACTAATTATCCCTGTATTAATGTTCATGCCTTTAGGTGTAGCAAAATACATTGCTCCATTATCAGAAAAGAATCCACTCCCTGTGTGTAGTGTAACCCAAGTGTTTCACTCTTCTTGTAATATTCAGTAGTGCTCAGCCGCTGATAAACTGTGATATGCCGCCATAGAAAAACGTTATATTTTTATGAAATACGACAATTTACCACTGCATGCAGTTTACTATTGCACAAATATCAGAGCAAAACAAAAGAACACAACGTTCCGACTATCAAGCTAGCGAGTGAGGTCATGGAAACATATCAGGCTGTGTCTGTGCACTCACACGTTTTCAAAGTTTCAAAGATTACTTGTCAAGTGCACCGAACAACACAGCGTCATCCTGCACAATGACATTCTTGTGACACGGCACCCGACAACTACACAGTGAGAATTAAGAAAAATTTATGAAACAGAAATAGAGCAAAAAATAAAGCAATACAAAACACTGTACACTAGCAGCAGTTTGAAAAGAGTCAATCATACTGTATGAGCGACAGTGCAGCATGAACAAAAATAAAAACAATATAAACAGTGCAGTGTGTTGAACTGTCAGTAAATGGATGTCACATTGATTTAAAAAATATGGCCATCGTCTGATTGACAATCAAAGGCAAGAACAAGCTAACTAACTATGTGTCTCAACACGATAGCTACAATCGGCTACAAAAGGTTAGCATCATGCTGGCAACATTAAGGATTTGGCAGCAACAATAAGACCTCCGGTTTTCGTAGTTTGCCTTCAAAATAATACTCTGCAGTGAAATGTTATATATGTTGATTAAACAAAATTACTATTTAAATAATACTTTTAAATAAGGTAAATAATATTACAAGGGGGAGCACGGAGATAATTTTTTAGAGCATAAGAAAGATAATGTAGAACATATCTAATATAAATAAAGCCTGTTTTTATGTTATTACCATTGTTAATTTGCTTGTTATCATTAGCTTGTATCAAGGGATATTTTTTACGGAAAATCTATTCAGTGCCGTGGTGAATGCATTGTATGAAATACTCAGGAGAGTTTGTAAAGTTACAAATCTAATGGGAAAATATGGGGCACTGTGTGCTACATCCAGCAAAACTACAGTATATTTAACCCCCAATTGCAACACACAGTAATATACTATACATGGAATTAATTTGTTAGTAGCTAGGGGTAGTTGCTTTTATTAGGAGTCTAGGAGCCGATTCATGTACAGTTGAAGAGAATGATTAATTTAGGGGGAATACCTAGGTGTACTTAGGAAATACTATACTTAGGGAATACCTAGGCTGTTGGGAAACAAGTATAAGTAACACTGGTAGTGCACTTGAACCCTTTGTGATAGACTGAAGGCACTGGTTCACAAACAAAACCAAGCAAGGTGTCGTAAATAAAGAGACCAGAGGTTTTCTTTTATGTTTTCTGTTCATATTATCCCTAAGTGTTATTTTTTAAATACAGAGGGTGTCTCAACACAACAGGTACAGTAATTCAAAATGACATAAATAAAGCCTTTAAGTGACATAAATGACATAAATCTTAGCCTTTAAGTGCTTAAATAGGGCAGAGACAAGACAAAAGGTAATAAGCAACAGGTGTAACCAATTGTTCTCAGAGCTACTCACATAACAGACCAGGATCCCCCTGGGGCCACTATCAACTGAGACATCATACTCTCAAACATACTATGGGTGATGTATACCCATTTACAACACTAACACGTCACCTAGTCTTAGTCTAAATTGTAAACCTCTGTTTTTCATGGATACAATATCTTCAGACATGCTTAATTCTGGATGTATTGACCCCACTCAGGTTTTTATTTTTAAAACCTGTCATGTTAGGTCATTTATGTGGCAGCAAATTTGGCATCCAATTATTCCGTAGCACAAGGTAAATCTTATATCAAATTTAGCCTAAAACCATTATCAGATGCAACATGTGATTTATTGCTAGAAACAGTGTTTGTAATGGTC
Source organism: Esox lucius (assembly GCF_011004845.1). Classification (NCBI taxonomy): domain Eukaryota; kingdom Metazoa; phylum Chordata; class Actinopteri; order Esociformes; family Esocidae; genus Esox; species Esox lucius. The sequence goes on along the minus strand of NC_047572.1, from coordinate 19,745,751 downwards.
GAAGTGTTTTTGACAGCATCTGGTTCATCAAATGTGTCAACTTATCAAGCAAAGTCATCCTTCATGTTATACTTTAAATGTAATTTCCAAACGGTATGGCAACATCCATGTTATCTTACAGCCAATGAGCAAGAAGTATTAGAAGGGATGTAAATAATCACCATGCCTAGTTAGTTCATAGTAATAACAGGTCTGTTAGAGAAAAATTTACACAGTATGCTTCCTAAACGTTTACAAGATATCCTGTTCCTCACCAGCCTTTTGTAAAATAAATGACATCTACTGCTGATATAAATCCTCTTAACACAGGGTATTTTTATCTTAGCTGTTGAGTGACAGGTGGGTTTGTTAGTTATTTACGTAAATGAATGTCCAGTTACGTTATGGAGGACATTGTTTTTTGCAATTCTACAAGGGGAAATTGCACCATATGCATCATGTCATTTGGGACCGATAGCAGGCCGTTGAAAACAGTGCTTAATGCCAGTTGAGCAAGTTATAGTTAAAGATAATATTAGGCTATGTGCCGTTGTGTGTGGGCAATGTTTTAAACATGAGATTTATGTAGATGGTGGACATTTTAAATGTATTTTATTTGCTAAACCCATGCTTTTATGCATGATATAGTAAATGTGGAAAATGTCATGGTGATGAATAGAAATACATTTCCTTTGTATTTCCTCTTTTGCTCTTGGGTATGAATTGGTTCGATTATTAAATGATATCCTCCAATGCCATTGTTAATGACTGTGTTTCATACCCGGATATATCCCACGTTTGAAAAAAGTCCTACCAAACTTGAGTATTTCCATTTTATATTTTTCAGTCTCAGAGATATCTTGAATCACTATTGGATACCTTTGTCTATCAAAACTATATTATTTTATATTTATTATCAAACTATAGCAATTTTAGTTGCTAAATAATAACTATAGTAATTTTGGTAACAGTAGTTATGAAATGTCATGTTGCTAAGGGGTGCACATTTGGAGATCTTCGATATATCGATTTAGATCTATTTGGAATATCTACACACTTCTTAATTTACCTTAATTAATATATAAGTACCATAATAAGAAATACAGCAAACACAGTAGTCACATGGCTTACTTCAAAACTACATGGTAGTTTAGTAGTCACATGGCTTACTTCATAACTACATGGTAGTTTAGTAGTCACATGGCTTACTTCATAACTACATGGTAGTTTAGTAGTCACATGGCTTACTTCACAACTACATGGTAGTTTAGTTAAGGAATTAGTTAATACACAATTGGATGAAATGTTGGTCTATGACTGGAAGCAGGAGGAACTCGACGAAAGCTTCCAAGTCAGGTTTGTTTGCCTGGTGATTTCCTCACTCATGCAGTTTCAACATTGCCATAACAGACCCCCACAAGGTGTCTCAGCTTGGGGCATGCTACTACAGCCCTCGTTCATCCAAGATCATGAGCCTGTCTCAGGCTGTATTAAGCTACCTACGATCCCTAATTAGCGTTCAATCCCTATTCTTTGCAGGTGCAGCAAAGACCAGACAAAGAACTTTCTTAAAAAGAACGTTATTTCATTAGCTGGTTCCTCCCCAGTGAGTTTCCTCTCGACCAGGCCCTGTTTACTTACTGACTAAGCACTGGAATCTCTTCCGTAGGGTGAAAGCACTTCTGAGTATAGATTGGCTATCTTCGTCGCCATACTCTGAATGTGCTGGTATAGTTAAATTATTTTGCTCCTGGAGCAAGAGTTGGCTGTGCAGTCTCCCTTATCTTCCCTGACGTCTTGGAGAAAGTCAAAGACGCTTTGTCTCTGAATCCTGGTGCCAAAACCAGGGTTTTATGCCCCTTCAGCGCTGTGGGGTTGACATTTCTCCAAGAACTCTTTGAGCACGGCTGTTAATTCACTGTCAAGGTCTACCTCGCAGCTATTTTAGCCTGTCATCGCCAGGCTCAACTTCCCTGGTTGGTCAGTTCTTGTCTGGGTAGTGATGGCTTAGATCAGGTTTTAAACCTCAATCTGGAATGCATATCTATTGCTCTATGTGCTCTTTGTGCCACCCTTTGAGCCTTTGGACTTGGTGCATAATAAGATTTTATCTTACAAAGCCACACTGCTCATGGCTCTGGCCTTAATTAAACTTGTTGGCCATCTTCACAAATTGTTAGTCCATCCCTCCTGCACCTCTTTACATGTGATGATTCCAAGGTGACATTTCATTCCAACCCAGCCTTCATGCCCTTAGGTTCTGAGTTTGACCTCCTTTCCTTTTCTGCACATCCCATTAAACCCCAGCACCTCCGCTCAAGCATACCATAAAGAATGGCATTTCAGCAGACCCTCTCAACACATCAGGGGAGACAAATTAACATTCTGATGCACATCAATGTGAACTTTTTGTAAGGATTTAGCGTTTGATAGGAAATGTTCACAGCTCAAGGAGAACATATCAGGACCAATTTATCCATGTCAATCACACCATATTGTGAATGGAAAGAGGGAGACCTTTACTCTATTAAACACATAAATCTGGGATAAATGAGAAATGCGTTGTAGACATGTGAACAGAAACCCCTGCAGTGTCATAAATGTAATATGTTTGGTCATGTGATGGGAAGTTGGACCCTTTTCACTGACTAATCTTTTGTTGAGTCATTCCGTGAAAATAACTAATCTTGTCATTTTGTTAGTTTGTTATTAAATTGAACAAATCACTCAATCCTTCATGCATAGCCCCTGGAAAACGGGCAGACAGACATGCTTTGCGAAGGCCAGTGAGCATGCACATCACTATAAGTAATACTCTTCCTGTGAATTGCTTCTTTCATTATGGTAAATGATAACAGACTGCAGAGGACAGAGAATGTGGGGAGGATGAGGGGATTGTCAGTCACACTTTCCTTCTTCCAGTACGCTTCTGTGGAGAAAGACTACCTGGTAGATGCCCCATAGAGAGCCCTAGGAAGAATCATTTTGGAATAAAAGGGTTAATGTTATAACCCTTCATTGATAAAAGGGTGAGTTCTTTGTACCACCCTATGAAGAGCTCTACCTAGAATGAAAAATAATTCAATTGCTACCACCTGAAAAACCCTCTGGTTCTACGTAGCTCCTTTTTTCCTAACCTTATATGCACACTACCCACTTGGTAGAGGCCCCTTTAATGGGAGAGGCACCCTCCAATTCATTTCCAACGAAAGCCAGTGAATATTGGCGACATAGGGCAGAGCTACACTCAGAGATTAAATTTCCCAGTGACAGCGACAGTTGAGAAATGTTCAACTTTATGCTAATTTCTGGCGAGCGGGCAGTGATGGCGTTCGGTGACTACCAATGGCAGGATAGACGTTCTCCGCATCTTAGTCCCTTCTCTTTTCTACTCACTAGCTTAATAAGACTTGGATGGATGCATGGAAGAATGCCACGTTCAGAAATCATTGGGAACACGTGTGAATGGTAGATGCATAACGTAAAATGAAATTAATTGCTATTTGAACATTGACAAATCATTGACTTGGCATCGTGTTGATACATAGGCTGTATTTAATTTTAGTAGTGGATTCACACAAATAATAAATAATTAATAACAGCGGAGGCTGATGTTTCCACTATATTTTCAGGTAGTAGTGAAAACTAGAACCATGTACAACCCTACTTGACACATGTTAATAAATGTGAAATTAATGAATGGAGCTGCTAAAACATTTTATTAGGTTATAGCTTTTTAGTTTTCAACAGAACGTTTAGCCCATCTTATCTAGAACCTATTTATGTCCCCCCCCCCACCCCCACCCTGCCCCTCTGTGCACACAAGGGAGAGCTCAGCGACAGCTCACCAAAGATTGAGCGATTTGCGAGTTGAGCGAGTGTGCATTGTGTATGTATGGTAACAGTGCAGGGCTGCAGTGGAAGTGGATGGTTGGATTGTTTTTATTCTGCCACTGCTATTCTCCCCATGAAACAATTTGCCCCTTTTTTCTCTGGTCTGCTGATGCAGTCGAACTCAAACTCAGGATAGCAAGGGAGGTTATTAAAAATCCACTGCGGTCATCTGGGTCCGTCTCCAAATCAGACAACACGTCCTCAGTTAACCCCTCATGTTCTTTTCAGTATGGGAGGTTTTATTTGGCTAGTGACAAAAGCCTGTGTGGAATTACAGTGAATAGTTAGCTAACAATGTCAAACAGATACTAAAATAATCATATGTCAGAACAAATCAAATTAACAGCCCAGTAACAATATCAGGAAACGTAGGCAATCTAAATTGTGACTTTAAATCAATCCACATATATGACGTGGAAAAGTGAGATTTGAACATAATGTAGGCAAAAATGCAGTTGAAAAAGAAGATACATTTCATATCGGGTATTTAATTGATGGCATGACGAGTCGTATACATACAGTATATTCACTTTCTAATCTATCATTCTTATTAAGACATTTTTTAAATAATATTTAGGTATGATCTCATTCCAATTAAAGATTAAGTTAATGTGTGCTTTGAAGATTGAAAACTGAGACTATGCGTAAATAAAATAAGTACAATAAACAAGTGATATGCGCTAATTTGCATGTACCAATATCAGTGTCCTCCCAGAGCTGACTCTTAACAACTGGTTGTACTTGCGCTTGTACTTATTATCATTACAGAGATTCTGACACTGTAAAACAGGTTTTGTTATACAGCACTCAAGGTAAATCCAGAATTGGTTTCTTGCTCCACAGCAAAGCATTCTTCACCTACACTGCCAAGTATACCCTTTTAAAAATGATAATCCAGCCACTACTCAATTATGGCAAGTTAGTCTTCTCAATAAATGTCATTTAACATAATGCTATTTCAACTGCACCTCTTTCGGGCACTTATCACTGTGAACTTTACACTCTGGTTAATTGATCATCACTTCGTACATAACACCAGACTCACTAGTACATAATTATTAAGACTTTAAGAGGGGCATAAGAGGGGGCTTTTAATTAAGTCCTTAAGACTTAATTAAATGCCCCCTCTACCTTAGACACACTAATAATCTGTGATTATCACTGAATAATAATTTACTTAATGAGTACATTATTAATTATCGTCTGTTGTCTTGTAACCTGCACTCCAGTTTAAAGCCACACAGCTTTTGGACGTCATTCATGTCAGTTTGATGCAGCCAAGGGCCAGAAGAAAATGCAAAAGACCTTTTAGCTTGACACTTTCTCCACTCCTCACTCCTTCAGGAAATGTACCTAACAAGCTGCTGTCCACTGAATTCTTCAAACCTTTTATGTCTAGCTAAACATCTAGCTTTATTTTGTGTAATTGTATTATTTATTATCATGTCCTTATAACCTATAGAGTCTTTTATTTTGCTTATTTGTATTTATTTTTTACATTATATATGTAGTTATGTGTGTTGTCTTGTCATCTTGTAATCTTGAATGCCTTTGCCTAGGTCATTTAATTCATTGTTTTCTCAATTGACAAACCTGGTTAAAGGGGCGATGTGTAAGATGTTTCCTGTACTACTGTACGACATCTGCATTAAAGATTTTAAGTAAATGTTTCAAGTAAATGTTTCAGTGCCTGAGATATTCCCCATTTAAACTTTCTTGTCGGTCTGTCTATCGGTTTGCATTTACTTTTAGTTTCCTCGTTCCCTCTTTAGACACTCACAGTGCTAGAACCACCCTGGACTAGCTAACACTATTCTAGTCTTGTGTTGTGAGAGACGAAGGAGTCAAAGTTGTGTTATTGTTTAAAATCATTCCTGTAAACGTTTAATGTGGCAGGATTGAACATATTTCTCCCTTAAAATTGCAGATCAGTAAAATTACATCTATCAACGTATACCTTCTTCTGCAAGTTTTTTTTTTTTTTTTTACTTAAAATATGAGGGCCAACTCACTTATTGTATCAGGGCTGAGCAGATGTAGACCTGTCATAAAAAGTATTTATGACATTATATCGTCCATCAACTGCATATATCCAATCAGCAGTGTTTTGGAATGTAGATTAGTGCACAAGGTAACAAGGCTGTGGTGCAACTGAGTGTGTGGTACTGTGTACTGGAGTTATGCAGAGTGAAGCTGAGAAATAACATAGTATGTTTACTGGTGGGTGTGCCTGACTAACACTGTCCACAAAATACGCCACATACATTTTTGTGGATAGTGGATTTATATTGATTAATTTTGGAGTACATTAGTGACATTCTCTGATACTGTTTGATACAGAAGGCTGTAACATTTCATATTGATACTTTTTTCATGTTTATTATTTCGTGTTTCTTTCATGTATTTATTTTGAATATTTTGAATGGGGTTGATGGTTATGGATGTGCACGGTTATGGATTGTCATGGATTGTTGTCACGGTTCAGGGAAGGCAGGACATGAGGTGAAGAGTGGGTACAGGAAAACATCCTTTTAATGGTCTTCTTTGCCAAACAGAACAGAAAACAACAAAAGGAGTGGCAAACCACAAACTGAGGAACAACAAATGGCACAAACAATGATCCACAAACTAAAGAACTCAAAAGGCACCTTAAATAGGGTCCCCAATTAGAGGCAACATGGAGCAGCTGCCTCTAATTGGGGCCAACCAAAACATGCCTAGAGGCACATCTGTGTTCAGGCCCTGACTGTGGCCCCCAGGCGCATAGATATACCCAGAGGCCCCCAGCCAGAACCTGACAATTGTTATGATACATCTTTGATATAGTTTCTTTATTGGTTGCCTTGATAAAGTCAACTTCATCGAGTTATGATTTTGTGAACTGACATGTAGGGGGGGATTGTTTTGCAATGCTCCTCCTATCTATGTGCAGCACTCTCCTCATATTGAAAAGCTCAACTCTCCAGATTTTTGAGGCACATCAAAACATGAAAATGATGACTCCAAATATAACCCCCATTGCCAGTACCATGCACAGAATATTCGAGATGCATGTGGCGAAAGTGTCCAGAGTTGCCGGCTCACACGGATGGACAATGTGTTGGAGTGCATGATACCCGCACAAAAGATGGACAACACATGCCAATGGAAAGGGCATTACATAGTAAAGGGGCATGTGCTCTGCACAGGTTGAGCCTTACCTGAGCACGTGCCTGCCCATTGCTCATATGTTAAGTATCTTCACATATTCATAGGCTTTACTCAATACAATCATTGCGATTTTGACATTGATGGTTTACAGTATTATTTGTCATTTGACAAAGCCTTTATGTGTGAATTGTAGCGTTAATTTTAATTGTGTATTTTTTTTTTTTTCTGTGCTGGGATCATTCTTATGGCCTAATATGAATATCAATAACCTGACAAAATAGAAAACTTTAAATAGCATGTAAACTCTTCCAATTGTATTATAAATGTTAACTATTGTGTTTGGGGTTAAGAACATTTTCTTTTGCTCTAGACATTCATGATTAAGGACGTGACCATTGTTGGTTCCATGCCAGCTTCTTTTCCTGGATATGGTAATCTCTGCAAACTGCAGAATATAATTTTTGCCTTTCCTCGTCTAGCTTTGCCTTAATGAAGATTACATGCTTCTGTTGCCTCAGTAAAATGAAGGGTAATTCTAAATCCTTCAAGGGAGCCCCATTCCTTTGATTACAGTGCTATATGCAGTTGGTCTGTAAACACATTGGTTTATCCACACTTTACATTTTAATAAATACATTCAAAATTGTTTAGTAATGATTTTCCCCACGTTAACTAGAATTTCAATAGGAATTGTGGGAATGGGCCGAACTCTCCTATCTTTACCAAAACAATAGTACTCAATCTGTTTATAGATATGACAAATGCCATATCCCTGATTGGGCACTTTATCCATTCACATATTAACATATGTTCAGGCTACAGAACACGTTTACAACTGGTATATAAACCATTCAAAGTATGTCACGGAGGGAGGGACCATAAAATAATGTGGGAGTGACTCAGAATAAACTACTTGTCATGATTTAATTTTTGAGAACAGGTTCCCTTCGCAGCCTCTTCTTATGCATCTCAGCGTGTTACCTAGCAACTACAAAATGTTGCCATCAATTACATTTCAGAATACGTCCACATTACTTGTCAACCAAGGATGTCATATTTCTTATCTACCTAAGGAGTTTAGTTCTTGACGGTGTATACAAATGTATGTATGTTGCAAGCCTGAACGGGCCAAAAGAGAACATAGCCAAATCAGCACTAAATGCAATATTCCATCAATAAGCTAGTAAATATATATTATATAAAGTTGATTAATTTGATAAAAAATGCAAGTGGGTGGAGATTTTCCCGGCACTCTGTAATCCAGTGAAGGCCAGCTTTGACATAGTGTTCAACCAGACCTTCTGCAAACTTACGAGAAGTGTCTGGGAACGAGATTATTCACGAATAAATAAGAGTTTTCTGACGTTTTGCGGGTATTATGCCTCTAAGCATCGCATTTGCTCAGCTGGGCCTTGGGGAAAATGGCTGGGGAGCTGGCTTCTCCTCTAGCTGGGAGTGGGAGATTGGATTATGATATATTGGCTGAACAGCCAAGGCTCAGCAGGGGCCTGAATGCCATCTTGCCATCCAGCAGGCAGCCAGTGGAACATCTCAAAACCTGCCGGCGTATGTCAGCCCCTGACTTGATTTAATAAAAGGCAGTGAGACAAACTCCTCAGGCCTAAACGGCATACTATACTAGTAAAATACTGATAATAAAATCTGGTAGTACGCTTGCCTTTGTACTGTGAAAGTGCACCATTCAGCAATGATTACATGTAGGTTAGAAACAGTTAGTTTTTTCGACATTTAAAGGTACAAGGGAGGGTTAGAGACAGGAGGGCATAGTTTCACGTGAAGGCCATGGGTCTCAAGCTAATGTTGGTTTTGAGTGATTGCAGCTTTGATAAATCTCAATGTATTAATCCAAATGAATAACACTTTAATTACAAAGCACATCTACATAACAGGAAATATCCACTGTTGAATATGCATGAGGAATAAGAAGCAGAACAACTACTATTGTCAGAAGAGAACTACCTTCTCTTACATATAATGAAATTCTCCAAATCAGATTGGGAAATCTTGATGATGTACAGGCTGGACATCTACACAGACAATCATTGGACTGCATTTCCACATATATACACACATTTCTTACAGGTCCATAATAATTTCATCAATGTGTTAAAACAGCTTTATTAAAAGTTAATTAATTATATCCATAGCATATAAATGCATAATTGTTCTTACCAGTTTTTATTAATGTGCCAAAAGGCTAAACCCGATTTTGAAAATAATCCTAAAATACTGTGTTGACTAATCAGCTATGTTTTCCCAACTCGCAAGGATATACGTATGAATCCTTTGTAAAAAATAAATAAATAAGGAAATGTGAAATCTATTTCCCAATTCATTCATAATTTCTACCTCAGCAAATTATTGTAATCAACTGTGCAATTTGTCAGGTACAGAATTCTTTGGATGAGTTAAATTTCTAACACAATGGTAAAGCTAACATTTCTCCCATGTTCACTAATGTACTGTAACTTTAAAGATCACATTGTGTAACAAATAAACTAAGCCCCTTCCACAAAGACAATAAATGTTCTAACATTCCACGTACCAAAAAAATTATGTATTTTGGACTAATTATACCATGTTCATGATAGATGTAGTAACTTTAAAAAAAGGAATCATGAACAAACATTCATTTGTAAAGAGACAATTCAGTAACAAAATGTATAGTATTCACAACATTGATGAATTGCCATAGTCATTTCTAACTATAGAGGACAGCTGATAAAATGTGACAAGAGGACATATTATTTAGGAATCTAAGATAGCAAACACTTTCCTACTAACATGTCCACTGTTCTGTCACAAAACCTTGAAAATGAAATGCCTCAACGTGTTTTATTATAGACAGATTGGACATTTTGTACTTGTTTTCAGCGTACTCTTTAGATAGACAGTATATCTAACATTACATTGATTAATCATTCTAAAAGTTCCTGGATCCTTTAATGAACACATTTCCTGCATCACCACTCACGATACTAGTCAATATAAACCTTCAGACACCTGAGTTAAACTAATTTCTTTCCACCTCTGTCTTCCTCTCCTTGCCTCTTTTGACCTCACCCTTTCCCAGTTCACTACCAATGCCAAAGTAGACAATGTGCATGACCCCATCTGTACTAGAGGCCGTTTGCCTACTTATCTCACTTCCCCTCCTGTTCTGCAAGTGACAGCTGAGGAAATCTAGAATTCTGGAGGAACTGACATTCTTCTCTCTACTTTCTATTATTTTGTATCCACTGATAAAGTCACCTTCTATCACTCTCAAACCCTAGCCCTTGACCCATTTTAGTTTAATTCCAAATAGTATGTGAATTAATGTAACAAATGTACTACAATTACAGTACAAGTATCAAAAATAAACGTTCTCTGGAGATTTGAGATGTTGCAAGAGCAAAGATGCATGCAGAAGTGAGGAAAATGCAAGAGAGACTATTTCCACAAACTGCCTTAGCTTTTATCCTAAAAACTAAAGTTGTGGGGGTTGTTTAGCTAACCTAAAGATAATAAGACTAGTCTTAAAGTATAGACCCCTTATCAATTAGGGATACATTCCAATCTATGCTTCCTGGCACCATAAGGCATGGGTGTCCAAACAGTTCCACGGAGGGCAGAGTGTCTGGGGGTTGTTGGTTTTTCCTATAAATTGGTTCCCAGTTCACACCTAAACAACCAGCTGAGGGTAGAAACTAAAAAATTAGTAACCTAATTAGTCAGTCAAGTACAAGGTGAGAGAGAAAACCTGCAGACACTCGGCCCTCCGTGGAACTGTTTGGACACCCCTGCAATAAGTGGTAATCTACTCATGGGTCAAGACAGGTTGACTAAGGCCTGACCCTTGGTTCTGTATTCAGACCAGAGATAAGACATAAACATTCTAATAAAAGCAATTGCCCAGACACACAGGCTAGGAAGGACATTCAGTGCATAATTATAAATGTCTATACTAAATAGTGAAGAATAATTTAATATGTAAATAAACATAGAATTGCCATTTTTCTGCTCTTTCACCAGAGAACATGCAGAACATGCGGGAGTATGGGCAACAGGGGGCAGAGGCTGGTACCTGATTGTGGCATGAAGAGAAGCTGCAGAGGCAGCCGAAGGGACTGTGGAACAACTGGCGACCGCAGCACTGGTGGGGCTGTACAAGGGCTCCTACCGCTGCTGACAAAAGGCCCAGCCTACTGGGTAGTGTAATTGCTGTTATGCAGATGTTCTATGCATTTGTTTAATAATTCATTTAGAATTAAATCCATAATTTCATGCAGTATTCATCTATTAGAGGAATAATGTAAAAATTGGGATTTGATGTAATATTATGTAAATTCATTTAGTTTCTTTAAATGTAAGGCGCGAGAATGCGTCACTTTAGCGTAAATGACGAAATATATTGCGTCGCCCCCGATGGACTGATGATGAGCAGACGCCTAACGAGGCTCTGAAAGTTTAATTTTAGTTAAAATAAGTGTTGTCTCAAGTCAAAAGGGGACAGTAAAGAAGATTTAGTTAAACAAAGGACTCAAGAACCTATTGTTTCACATATATCTGTTTGATGTGTGCAAAGCATATTTTTGTGCATCTCGTTTCCTTTAAAACTATATTGAACAATATGCTGATGTGTTTGTGCTATGTTCATTTATGAATGCAGTTCTCACGGCGTGAACAAGACGTGCCAAAGAATTAAATGCCCGTTTGAAGGAACTGACCTGTGTCTGTGTTGTTGTGAAGAGAGCTACAGGTAACAACCGACGAAAGGCCCAGCCTCCCAGTTAGCTCTCAACAAAAGGTCCAGTGTCTCGAGTAGCAACCAACGAAAGGCCCAGTGTCCCAGTTAGATCTCAACGAAACGCCCAGCGTACCGGGTAGCAATCAACGAAAGTCCCAGCGTCCCACGTAGCAATCGACGAAAGGCCCAGCGTCCCGGGTAGCTCCTGATGAAAGGCCCAGCGTCCTGGGTAGCACTCTACGAAAAGGTGCAGCATCCTGGGTAACGTGATGCCGTTAAACCCACCGACTGTGCACAATGCTGCGTTAACCTACTTCAGTTTTGGCCAAGTTATACAATAGCATTTATTCTTTATTTCTATTTTCAACATTATCCTCATTATCATTTTCCTTATGTTTACCATTTAATATGAAAGAATTAATCACATGATGTGGAATGATGACCTATTCTAGCAGTTAGTACAAAAAAGCAATTGCAATTGTTGAACAGATTTTCATGCTCTGGCTACTGTTTAGTTATGTATGTGGTCTATGGGAAACATATTAAGAATAACTAAAGCAAAGACTCACTCAGCTGGCCTCATTAGTTTAAATCTGGCTCTTGCTTATCGTCATAAAGGATTCATTCATTTCAATGGCCAAAATGTTTATTATAGATATTATTCTGTAATTGGATTAATGGATTAGATCCTTGTTTGGAACATCAGTACCTTTTTCATGAAATGTAAAATTGTTAAAATGGCATATTAATAACAAGTGGGTATTGAGTTAGCAGAGGAACATTGTTTTCACATCCTGGCATGGCCGGTGAGATCCAAAGCCCTCTCTCCCTCAATGGAAACACGGACACTTAGTTTCGTTATGGCCCTCATCTATGTTCCTGAATACCGTCCCTATAAGAAGTTCCTTCTTTCTTAATGTGTCTTTGTTCCAGTTTAATGCGGTTCTGTTTTCATGTTGTGGTTTTAGTTTGTCTTCTGAAGTTCTGTTACATTGAGTTATGTTATTAAAGTCCTCTGTTCTCCCTTTGCCTGAGTTCTGCCCCCTTCCTGCAACTTTACGATTGTGAACTATAAATAGTTGGATCTGATTTGTGAAAAATGCATCTAGTTACATGTTTACAACATGTTGTAATGTGAGTGTATGATAAACAGAATCATAGAATCCACATGCATCAGCTATTTCGGCATGCATCAGTCAGGATTTATTGTTGTTGGATAGCAACATTTGATAGGTGCATGTTGAAACAAATGTAAAACAGATTATAGCAATGCACTAACTTTACATGTACTATTCGTTTATTTAACAGCTTTGTAGATGATTCCTCTTTGAAACAGTCTTGAGTTGTAATGTATGAGTTGAGTTGAAACATTGTTTACAGGGAATATGCAAAGTATTTTAGGCTATTTGGTACAAAACGGCATTTGTTCTTATTTATGTTTTACACAACAAAATCATAAAAAGGTATGAACACCAAAATTTAGTACATTATTTTAGAAATAGTCCTGCAGCAAGTGTAAAATGACACAGCCAGGAAGACTGAAAGCCCACTCCTAAACACATTTGCAATTATGCAGCAGAGGGAGAAGAGGAGTCTGGCAGTTTGAATAGAGCCGTGATTAGGACCATCTGTAGGGTAGGCCTGTTCATGAAATGACTCCATTAGCCAGCAGGCCCATTAAAGTGAAGAAAAGCCATGACACTGCTTGGAGAGACATGAGAACTGTCTCTACATCTCAAACATATTTGTCTCATAATTAAAGGGTGAATTTCAGTTTAACTTATGCATAATAGGGAACTTTATTACACTCTCAAAGAAATCTATTAGAAGTTGAAAATACATTTACTGAGGCAACTTGTTTTGTTGATTGCTAGTTTGTCTCGAAATATGGTAAAGATAAAGTGGTAATTGTATTAAGCGGTTACAGTTAAAAAAGTAGGTTGGGGGAAACATTAATGTAAAAGAAGACCCTATGTGTTGGATTTCGTGTAGCCTAGCCTTAAACAAATCCTTGTAGCACATGGGCAGTGCAGCCTGACAAGCATATGCACACACACTCAGCCTTAGGGAATATATAGTCAAGTTCGGAAATATTTGGATGCTGACACAAATTTTGTTATTTTGGCTGTTTACCAAAATCTATAATATGGGCTTGAAGTGCAGTCTCTTAGCTTTAATTTGAGGGTATTCACATCGAAATTGAAGGAAGTTTTAAGGAATTACAGCTTTTTAAAGTGTAGCCCTCTCTTTCACAAGGGACCAAAAGTAATTGTACAATTGACTCAAAAGCTGTTTTATGGACCGGTGTGGGCTGTTCCTTTGTTATTTCTTCATCAATTAAGCAGATAAAAGGTCTGGAGTTGATTCTAGGTGTGGCATTCACATTTGGAAGCTGTCACTGTGAATCCACAGCATGTGGTCATAGGAGTTCTCAATGCAAGTGACACAAGCCATCCTTAGGGTGCAAAAAGAAAAGAATTCATCAGAGAGATAGGAGGAACATTAGGAGTGGCCAAATCAACAGTTTGATACATTCTGAGAAAAAAAGAACGCACTGGTGAGCTCAGCAACACTAAAAGGCCTGGACATCCACAGAAGACAACAGTGGTGGATGATCATACCATCCTTTCCATGGTAAAGAAAAACCCCTTCACAACATTCAGCCAAGTGCAGAACACTCTCCAGGAAGTAGGCATATCATTATCCAAGTATGCCATAAAGAGAAGCAAATACAGGGGGTTCACCACAAGGTCCAAACCTTTCATAAGCCTCAAGAATAGAAAATCCAGATAAGACTTTGCCAAAAATACATCTAAACAAGCCAGCCCTGTTCTGGAACAGCATTGTTTGTACAGATGAAATTAAGATCAACCTGTACTAGAATGATGGCAAGAAAAATGTATGGAGAAGCCTTAGAACGGCTCATGATCCGAAGCATATCACTTCATTTGTAAAACATGGTGGAGGCAGTGTGATGGCACAGGCATGCATGGCTTGCTATGGCACTGGGTCACTAGCGTTTATTGATGATGTGACAGAAGACAGAAAGCAGCCGGATAAATTCTTTAGTGCATAGAAATATATTGTCTGCTCAGATTCTGCCAAATTCAGTGAAGTAAATTGGACGGTGCTTGAATATTCAGCAATGGCAGAGTCAATCACCTGATCTCAACCCGATCAAGCATGCATTTCACTGCATGAAGAGAAAACTTAAGGTAGAAAGACAACTGAAGACAGCTAGAGTGTACTGTAGGCATGGCAAAGCATCACAAAGGAGAAATCCCCGTATTTGGTGATGTCCATGTGTTTCAGACTTCAAGCAATCATTGCCTGTAATGATTCTCGACAAAGTATTAAAAATGAACATTTTATACATGATTGTATAAATTTGTCCAATTACATTTCAGCACCTGAAATAAGGGGAATGTGTAGGAAAATGTTTGCAAGTCCTAAACATTTCATATGATATTTTATTTCAAACCCTTGAATTAAAGCTGAAAGTTTGCACTTCAATTGCATCTTGGTTGTTTCTTTTCAAAGGAGAAACAACAGTAAGCTAGTGACTCCGCTACCGAATGGCATTGGAGGGAGGACATCCCAGTGGAGATGAGAGCCCGTCTGGCCAGTCTGCAAGGGTGGATAGTATCCAAGCTCTTCCATTCACCTTCACACCCCTGGGCCAGACTACACGTAATCATAGACCATGCTGAAGAGATGAGTCTTGAGATACTTTAAAGTTTGCATCTCTAACGTTAATCAGATCATTCCACAGTATTGTAGCTCTATGGGAGAAATCCCTGCCTCCGGCTATTTGTTTAGAAATTCTAGGTACAATTAGAAGGCCTGCATCTTGTGATCTTAGTTTAGGGGTAGGTATGTTTGACTGAACCAATTCAGTAAGATAAGTAGGGGCAAGTCCCTGTAATGCTTTATAGGATAACAATAAAAAAATCTGCCCTAGCCTTAATAGGCAGCCAGTGTAGAGAGACAAAAATACTGGAGTAATTTGTCCAAATGTTTTTGTTCTAGTTAAGATAAATGAAAGGTTTATCAAGGGAGAAAAGTTTATTTTGTTCCTGGGAACCCACACAGTTCAGGAAGTGATGTGAAATAAAGGGTTCTGAAACAAAGAGGTCTTAGATGATTGTTTGGAAGGCAAGAAGTCTTTGGAAGATAAGTATGGTTCTACATAGAACCCTTTTTAATATGAGTAAGTCTTTAAATTAATCCATGCTCAGTTCTATGCTTAATGTTTTACATTTTACTTTTCCTATAAATATTTTTTGACAAAGTGCTAAAGGAATGTTTATCCACATTCTAGTCTAATAATCTAAATAATTGTAATTGTGTATTACAACAAAGTTAACCTTTGTTTCTGGTGATATGTAACTTTAATACTACTTTACATACCATGTTCTAGGGAGAACCATTTCAGGATTAAGGTGTTATAAGCAGAGCCCTTCACAGAAAGTTATTGGATGATCACCTCATTGAGAAACACCCTGTGTACAGGGTTCTAAGAAGAAAAATTCATAAAGGGTTACATGTAGATCTTTTTAGGAAATAAAAGGTTCTTGGTAGCAACCACCATATGGGGATCTAGACAAAATACTTATTTGTAAACCATTTATAGGGGGTTCCTTGCAGTATCCTATTTACAGGGTTCTTGCTAGAATAATAATTCTAACTTGCAGCATAATGGATTCTCCTATCAGGACAAACAGAAGAACCCGCAAATGGTTCTACTTAGCTCAAATTAAACCTGACACTCCAGGAGACTCAGTTTTGCAGTCGATGTGTCATCGTCAGTGACATTTTATAATTTCAGCCCAAAAGTACTGGAAAGAGCCAGTGAATAGTAACCCTAAGACTGCTATATTAAATTCTGATTTGGTAAGAATATAAAAATGTTTCTGTCCCATGGCAAGACAGCCAATTTAACAGCCCCTGCACCTCTATAATTTAAAGGTATTGGATTAAAGGAAGATGTCACATTTTGAATGGACACTGTGTTCAACTGACTGCTAGGTGAATTTAAACTTTAATACTGTGCTTTGTGACAACACTTTTGTTGGACAATTTGTCACAGACAATGAAAACAGGGTATATAAGGTGGGAATATCACAAGCACATGTAATAAATACAAATACAAGTCATGGACTTTAATATTGAAGCATTTGTAAAAATCCCTACTTGGGAGATGTTGGATATATCTGCCATACAGTAAATCACATGCATTATTTTTAATGATTGTGTGTACATTGCTTTTAAAGATAGAGCCTGCAGGATTTTCTCCTCGCATATGCAATAGAAGGATTTGCTGTGACAGTACATATAGCATGTACTATTCATTTGTTCAGGACAGTTTACTTCCATTAGTCTTTTTCACATCCCTGAATTTCCTTTAAAACATTTTAGCATTTTGGGTAATCAAACAATGTTCTGTCCTCCCAGCATTTCAAAGAACTTGATAGTTCATTGATAAGTGAAATCCCTTATCTTCAAATATTAAATGAGGGAATGTTAAGAACTACATTCCCATAGTCACTGGTAATCTTGCTCACCACTTGTAAGATCAGATGACAACATAAATGGATGTAAACTTGTGGAACTCCGTATATCTACTACAACATTTTCTATGTAAATGTACCTGTTTATGTTACAATTCCATTCAAAACCACACAACTCTAGGAGAACTGGGAGATTGAAAAAATATTTACTGCTTGCATGCTCAAATAAGAACAGATTGTTCTGAATACAAGCTACTACCATACCTTTTAATGCCAAAGAGAAATCAAGGTGGTACCTACCTTGACCCTAACCATAGTTATCCTTAGATTTTCACTGCACAAAATGGACAAGCTCATGCTGTTCATTTCCAAAAAATAAATGTGTTCCTAAGTTGGAACTCTCCTTAACCACCGGTTCTTTATAGCTTCACCCTAACTGTCTCTGGGCGCTGTTGCTGTGAGCGCTCACTGCAGGGTTTGTTTCTTGGTACCTTAGGAGAAAAAGCTCAATCAAGATTAAAATTGACGTTCTAAGTGACATTTGGGTTTACGTTCTAAGCCAGTCACGTTTCAGTTTAGAAAGTTGAATCCTAGCCTGGGTATCAAACTTTATTCCTGACATATCAGTCCCTACACTACATCTGAAGATAACAAATTATCTCTACAGCCTAAATATAGGACATCCTGGCCCTTACTTTTAGTTTTACTTTTAATATGCAATATTGCCATGTGTAGTCGGCAGCCATGAGTCAACAGCTTGCAGACAACATATATTTTCGGGCAACAATGTAATTATTATGAAGCACAAAATAAATGCCAATACAAAAGCTTAAACAAAAATGCTGCTAGTCATTGTCATTTCAGTTTCTTTATTGATGTTGCAGAGTTAACATAGCAACTATGTAAAAAGAAAGACTGGGTTGCATCTGTGACAAGAAAATAATAATAATAATCATAATCAGGGGTTCGTGGGACATGGCCAATAAAACCAGGGCTAAAAGATCAGTATTGTGCCATTTCTGAGAACATCCCACACAAAATTGCTTGTTTACTGTTCTAATTAGGTTGCTAACCACTTTATGAAAGCAATGAGGGATATCTGTGTTGCTTGTGCCTACAAACAGCTCTCCTCTGGCATTTTTGCCTGAATATACCACATCCCCATGGGTCACATTCCTTAGCCTTAGAGAAGTACAA
The DNA here is from genome assembly GCF_011004845.1 of Esox lucius. Classification (NCBI taxonomy): domain Eukaryota; kingdom Metazoa; phylum Chordata; class Actinopteri; order Esociformes; family Esocidae; genus Esox; species Esox lucius. Next base: position 19,727,271 of record NC_047572.1, on the reverse strand, counting down.
TTTGGTTATACAGTGAAGTAATGATTAGACCATGGTTGTTTTTATGTTTTTGCCTTCCCAATTGAAGTAACAAAGTCAGCATGTCTGCTTTATTTGCTGTGAACCCCATAACATTAGAACAGTACTTTTCCAAAAGCAGATGCAGGAAACCCATGCTATCATCTGTAACTAAACCCTAGCTTTTCCTTAATTATTTTTTTTTCTACACAAAGGATCCAACCAAAGCACACAAGAAACATACTGGATGTCTTATCTCTGGAATTGGTAGTATTGTACATCAGGGTATCAATTTAACTCAAGTTTATTACAATAACCTTGGTCCTCGTGGGAGGGCACAAGGTATGGCACATCTAGGGGAAACTAGTGCAAGCACATGCACACAACCTGAACACAAAATCAAACACACCTATTAATTCTTAACAGGTGTTCAGACAGCCGGAAGCCCTACTCACAAGCACAGGTTGAACTTTGGTTTTGGAAGTGGGGGGACAGCCTGGTGGGGTCTGGGGCACGCACCTTCGATAGTTTCTTTTCAACACTCATTTCCTGCATTTCTACAAAACTAAATACACGACTTCTGGTATGTTATTTATAGAACAGTATAAAAGTAATAAAAGCTTAATCAATTATTTGTTCCAGATTTTGATCCAAAACCTACCAAATGTAAAGTAATTCAAAAACTGAATGAATTTTGATTAATTAAGCAAAGATCCCTTTTTTCAAGGTATTTTTGCAGTTATACATTAAAATCAATGCAATCTTCTATTAATAGAAATGACTAAAACGATACAGTAGCTTTCTGTTGGCAAAATTCACCTCAGCTCCATCACAGACTTAGCTCCCTTAGCAGTCTGACCCTGCTGGGAATGCTGTCACCATCTGATTCTGCTAAAGATGACGCATGACAAAAAATAACCTTTGTTTACTGTATGGTTGCCACAATACTGAAGGCTACAGACCCCCATTTCACAATATAAAGTCAAATAAATACTTCAGAGGCACTCTGAGACGTTGAAATGACAAGCTACATTTTGGAATTCATTTTTAGATAAGAGCTTTGCAATGTGGCAGGCACAGAAATGTAAGTGTTCAGTCTATGCATCTGTATCTAAAATGAAAAGACAGAACTATAGATATAATACTGACAATCCATTACATATTTTGTAAATGTCATCTGAACAATGGAGGGTATAAAGGTTAATGGAACACCCAAACAATGGAAATGTCATCTAAAAGATTGTGAATCTCCTGATTGACCTAATTCAAAATTACCATACATTTTGGCTATAATTGTTATGTGTATTTCACACTGTGTTGAGATAAATGTTGGAGAATGTTGCTGGTATAGATGCCAAAGCCAGTATGTTCATGTCATCAATGTGCAGCATTACAGCTAAAACCACTTTTATTACGACCACAATACAGTATCTGCATGCTAGCTATGCTATCAGCTAATGAGAGTACTGTAGCTGTAAACAGTCACATCCTCTCAACCTAAAAAATATCATTTCTAAATGTTAAATGTGAAAATAGCCAAATACATAAAAAATTTACATGAGTACCTATATTGTGGGCCTGAAAATAAGGGCCTTGAAATTATTTTCTTCTTCAGATCCAAGGTAGTCACTGAGTGCCAATGACAGTGTCCATCTCCCCCCATGGTCTGCATTCCTCAATACCTTTTACTGCCTCTGTGTTGTTATTAAACATTCTAAACTGGGTAATTTGAATTACAAATGCTGATTGGTTGACAGCCTTGGTAAATGAGACCGTATACCATGAGTATTCCATCACATCACTTTTCACTAATTGCATTGGTATCCTGTTTATACTCCTCCATGAACTGCCACCTTAACGTGGTGGAGGGGTTTGAGTACCCGAGTGACCCTAGGAGCTATGTTGTCTGAGGCTATATGCCCCTGCGACGGGTCAGACTAAGAGCGGTTCATAAACCCTTTAATGATGCAAACCATTTTGAGGACCGTGACATCGCCTGGTATGGTGCAGCCGGGGCCCCACCCTGGAGCTAGGCCCGGGGTTGGGGCTCGTATGCGAGCGCCTGGTGGCAGGGCCTTTCCCCACGGGGTCCGGCCGGGCTCAGCCCGAAGGAGCGAAGTGGCGCCGCCTTCCAGTGGGCTCACCACCTGCAGGGGGAACCATGAGGGGTCGATGCGTAGAGGATCGGGCGGCAGTCGAAGGCAGGGGCCTCAATAACACAATCCCTGGACACGGAAACTAGTTCTGGGGACGTGGAATGCCACCTCGCTGGCGGGGAAGGAGCCTGATATTGTGCGTGAGGTTGAGAGGTTCCGACTAGAGATAGTCGGGATCACCTCTACACACGGCTTGGGCTCTGGAACCACACTCCTTGAGAGAGGATGGACTCTTCACCACTCTGGAGTTGCCCATGGTGAGAGGCGGCGGGCTGGTGTGGGTTTGCTTATAGCCCCCCAGCTCTGCCGCCATGTGTTGGAATTTACCCTGGTGAACGAGAGGGTCGTTTCCCTGCGCCTACGGGTCGGGATAGGTCTCTCACTGTTGTTTGTTCCTACGGGCCGAACGGCAGTGCAGAGTGCCTAACCTTCTTGGAGTCTCTGGAAGGGGTGCTGGAAAGTGCTCCGACTGGGGACTCTATTGTTCTACTGGGGGACTTCAACGCCCACATGGGCAACGACAGTGACACCTGGAGAGCCGTGATTGGGAGGAACGGCCCCCCTGATCTGAACCCGAGCGGTGTTGAGTTACTGGACTTCTGTGCTAGTCACAGTTTGTCCATAACGAACACCATGTTCAAGCATAAGGGTTTCCATCAGTGCACGTGGCACGAGGACACCCTAGGCCGTAGGTCGATGATCGACTTTGTTGTCGTTTTATCTGACCTGTGGCCGTATGTCTTGGACACTCGGGTAAAGAGAGGGGCGGAGCTGTCAACTGATTACCACCTGGTGGTGAGTTGGATCCGATGGCAGGGGAGGAAGCTGGACAGACTCGGCAGACCCAAGCGTACTGTAAGTGTCTGCAGGGAACGTCTGGCCGAGTCTCCTGTCAGAGAGATCTTTAACTCCCACCTCCTGCAGAGTTTCGACTGGATCCCCTGGAGATATTGAGTCAGAGTGGACCATGTTCTCCACCTCCATTGTCGAAGCGGCCGCTCGGAGCTGTGGCCGTAAGGTCTTCGGTGCCTGTCAAGGCGGCAATCCCCGAACCTGGTGGTGGACATCGGAAGTAAGGGATGCCGTCAAGCTGAAGAAGGAGTCCTATCAGGCCTGGTTGGCTTGTGGGACTCCTGAGGCAGCTGATGGGTACCGGCAGGCCAAGTGGACTGCAGGCCGGGTGGTTGTGGAGGCAAAAACTCGGGCCTGGGAGGACTTCAGTGAGGTCATGGAGAAGGACTATCGGCTGGCCTTGAAGAGATTCTGGCAAACCGTCCGGCGCCTCAGGAGAGGGAAACAGTGCCCTACCAACGCTGTTTACAGTGGAGTTGGGAAGCTGTTGACCTCAACTGGGGATGTCTTCGGGCGGTGGAAAGAGTACTTCAAGGATCTCCTCAATCCCGCCGTCACGTCTTCCATTGAAGAAGCAGAGGCTGAGGGCTCAGAGGTGGACTCGTCCATCACCCGGGCTGAAGTCACTGAGGTAGTCAAGAAACTCCTCGGTGGCAAGGCACCGGGGGTATGAGATCCGCCCTGAGTATCTCAAGTCTCTGGATGTTTTGGGGCTGTCTTGGTTGACACGCCTCTGCAGCATCGCGTGGCGGTCGGGTACAGTGCTGCTGGGATGGCAGACCGGGGTGGTGGTCCCTCTTTTTAAGAAGGGGGACCGGAGGGTGTGTTCCAACTATAGGGTCCCTCGCGGCATCCTGTGGAGGGTGCTTCGAGAGTATGGGGTCCTGGGTCCTTTGCTAAGGGCTGTCAGGTCCCTGTACGACTGAAGCAGGAGCTTGGTTCGCATTGCTGGCAGTAAGTCAGTATGTATGTTCCCTGGCAGTAAGTCAGTATGTTCCCAGTGCATGTTGGACTCCGGCAGGGCTGCCCTTTGTCACCGGTTCTGTTCTTCATTTTTATGGACAGAATTTCTAGGCACAGCCAGGGGCCGGAGGGTGTCAGGTTTGGGGACCACACGATTTCGTCTCTGCTCTTTGCGGATGATGTTGTCGTGTTGGCCCCTTCAAACCAGGACCTTCAGCATGCACTGGGACGGTTTGCAGCCGAGTGTGAACCGGTTGGGATGAAAATCAGTACCTCCAAATCCGAGGCCATGGTCCTCAGTTGGAAAAGGGTGGCTTGCCCACTTCAGATTGGTGGAGAGTTCTTGCCTCAAGTGGAGGAGTTTAAGTATCTAGGGGTCTTGTTCACGAGTAAGGGAAGGATGGAACGGGAGATTGACAGACGGATTGGTGCAGCTTCTGCAGCAATGCGGTTGATGTATCGGTCTGTCGTGGTGAAGAAACAGCTGAGCCGCAAGGCAAAGCTCTCGATTTACCGGTCAATCTAGGTTCCTACTCTCACCTATGGTCATGAGCTTTGGGTCATGACCGAAAGGACAAGAACCCGGATACAGGTGGCCGAAATGAGCTTTCTCCGCAGGGTGGCTGGGCGATCCCTTAGAGAGTGAGAAGCTCGGTCACCTGGGAGGAGCTCAGAGTAGAGCCGCTGCTCCTCCACATCGAGAGGGGTCAGCCGAGGTGGCTTGGGCATCTGTTCCGGATGCCTCCTGGACGCCTTCCCGGGAAGGTGTTCCCGGGGCCATCTCACCGGGAGGAGACCCCGGGGAAGACCTAGGACACGCTGGAGGGACTATGTCTCCCGGCTGGCCTGGGAACGCCTCGGTGTCCCCCCGGAAGAGCTAGAGGAAGTGTCTAGGGAGAGGGAAGTCTGGGCATCTCTGCTTAGACTGCTGCCCCCACGACCTGGCCCTGGATAAGCGGAAGAAGATGGATAGATGGAACCTGTTTATAGCATTAAATCATCTCTGGGTTTGTGTTATTCAAACCAGATTGTAGCTTTATTTGTTTTACCATTTCATTCAATAAAGATGATTCACTTGTCATCTATTCAAATTTAGGCTACATATCAGAATTCACCTCAGGTGCATAAGACTTGTCACTGGTGCATGTTTGACCCTGCTGTGCTGGGTCTCCCCTCTGATCATACTAAGACATTATGAGCATGTTGTGTACTGATGACCAATAAAGCCTGTAGATCTGTATTAAAGTCTGAAAAGTATAACCCTGTTTCCAAAAAAGTTGGGACGCTGCGCCAAAAGTAAAAACAGAATGCAATGATGTGCAAATCATGTAAACCCTATATTCCAAAGAAAATAGTACAACGACAATATATCAAATGTTAAAACTGAGACATTTTTATTGAAAAATATATGCCCACTTGAATTTGATGCCAGCAACATGTTTAAAAAAAGTTGGGACAGGGGCAACAAAAAAAAAATACCTGGTGGAATATCACATAACTAATTAGGAAAACTGGCAACAGGTCAGTAAAAGGATTGAGTATCAAAAGATAATTCCAGAGAGGATGGGTCTGTCAGAAGTGAGGATGGGGAGGGGTTCACCACTCTGTGAAAGACTGCAAGGCAAATAATTTGCTACAATTTAAGAAGAACGTTTCTCAGTGTTAAATTGCAAAGATGTTGGGGATCTCTGTATGCAAGGGTCAAGGCCTAAAACCAATATTGGATGGCCGTGATCTTCGGGCCCTCACGCAGCCCTTCATTAAAACTGCAGTGGAAATCACTGCATGGGCTCAGGAGCACTTTCGAAAACCACTGTCTGTGAACACAGTATGTCAGTGCATCCACAAATGCGAGTTAAAACTCTACCATGCAAAGAAGAAACAATATACTGTATAAAAAAGATCCAGAACCACCGCTGTCGTCTCTGGGCCTGAGCTCATTTAAGATGGACTGAGGCAGAGAAAATATTTTTTGCAATCTGGTAAGCCGTGTCCTTCAGACTAACTCCATTGGTGACTCTCCATCAATGCGGCCCAACTCTCGACCAGTGCAGCCTGACTCTCCATCAATTCAGCTTTGCACCTCATCAGAGCATCAGCTGTTGTCTTTATCGCTGCCCTCAGAATATCTGTCTCTTGAACTTCTGCCTCCAAAGACATGTTTTCAGCCTACAAAGTTGAAATTCTTTCCAGGTGCTCCTTCATAACGTTAGCAACATGGTGTTTCTCTGAAAACTTTTTGATTACAGTTGCCTAGAAGAGACCAAGGACAAATTAGCATACTTGAAATCTGCAATAGTTTTCGTCCTTCAGATGAGAGAGACCATCCAGCTTGTCCTCAGCGCACAGTTCAAAAGCCAGCATACATGATGGTATGGGGGTGCATTAGTGCACATGGCATGGTCAACTTGCACATCTGAAGAACACTAATGCCGAACAATATATACAGGTTTTAGAGTAACATAATTATGCTGCTATCCAGAAGACGTCTTTTTCATGGAAGGCCTTGCTTATTTCATCAAGACAATGCCAAACCACATTCTGCCCAAATCACATCAGCATGGCTCCGTAGTAAAGGAGTCTGGGTGCTAAACAGGCTTGGGGTATTGTGTGTTGATTGATAAGGGATGAGGGACAATGCATTGATGAGGGAAAATGCACTGTATACAGGAGATAAACCAGGCAAGAGTGCCATGAATACCATTACATTTTCCTGCTGTACAGGAACAAACAGCGACCCCCAAAACCACTATACAAAGTCTGGGTGTGGTGAACCATAACACACAACATAGCCTATAACTATGGAATAAATAGATGTAGATAGTGCTATAGGTGTTATTTCTGAAATATTGTCTATCTTCAATTTGTAATGCTGATATATTACTTAAATTAGCCTACTCCAAAGATAGGATGACAAGGAAAGATGCAAGCAGGCAATTTTAATCTGAGTTGAATGCAATCTGGGTTGGTCTGAGAATTGAATCACAGGCAAATTCTTAGACGTACTTCACATTGTATAAAGACTGATTACATTATATGTAAGTCATACAGCTTTAATTACACACAGATAGCACTGACACAAAGCATTATTTTATGCATTATCAGGGAGAGAAAGAAATAGTAGCCTGAAAGGCAATGCCCAGAAGCACTTAGGTAGAGAGGGAGTGAAATAGTGTATCTCCCCACAGCGGGCATGAACAAGAAGTGAAAGAACAATTGATCCTAAGATCTTTTTATAACCGTCTGAGTTGTTTGGATATGAAATCTGAGTTGTTGACCAAAAGCATTAAAGTTTCTTTCAATGACCTATATACAGGTCTATAAGCCCCATGATGCCTGTCATTTCAATGTAACAGCATTTTGCCCATTACAATATATTGTATGCTGAAAGGTGGAATGCTCATGAATATTTTTCAGGGGAAACAGGATACAAAGAACCCATTTAATCAATTCGAATAATTATTGGGAAGCCCTTTTCTGTGAACTAGAGGTTACCTTCACCCATTGTTAAAATCCAAACATATTGCACAGGTTTATGCAGATATACTTTATTGGGTATAAAGGACAACTATGTTTCATTTAAGCATCGTTCCTGAGTTATTTCTTGATAATTTGCTTTGCAAGGCTCAGCAAAAACACAAATTAACAGTCAGGTAGCATTAGCTAGATTTCCATATCTTGGCTATCACACAACAGATTTTTCAGGTTTTTATCTTTTCACACTTCCAATTCCAATTGTATGTTGAGAGATTAATTCCATAACAATGGTATGTGAGTGGATTGAACACTGCTGCGCATAGGGTATTAAGCATGGAGAAATGACATGAAGCTAACCAGGGACTACTGTGAGTCTTGCTGAATAAACCAATTAACTGCACAGAGATTGAGCCAACAGGAAGCTCTCTAGCAGTGGGGCTCAGTGGGCATTTCTGTCTGGCGACTGCTGCCAAGCTTGTTCTAAGAAAGAGGCAGAGTGGCTGTGAGTGGAATGCAAATGCTAGGTGATACAATGCAAGTAATGAAATGTTCTGTTAGAGACGCCATTGCATCATTCAGTTGCAGCCGTTGCTTTTTAGAGAAGCTCCAGTAGGGCTGGGGGGAGCCATAGAGTTTGATTTGTAATTAGGCCCAATTCAGCCTTCATTTTGACATTTGTTTTGATTGGTAGGCAACTGTGAGGACATATAAGCTTGAAATTAAACAGCATGCACTTAAGGGTCTAGCTGTTTATCTTGAGGCTCACTAAAAAAAGACATTCTTCACAGCATTTAGCAGGTTCTGAATGTGATTATTACTACTGGAAACTGGGCTTGGGTGCAAAATCTCATTGTTCTTATTCATGAACACAGAGTCCTGGAATTTAATAGCCCTGTGTCTGGAACATGGTGTACTGATGTTTAGAATACACTCTAAACCAGACCACAGGAAGCAAAATAGGTCTGACAAAAGGTATAAGACAAGACTGTCTCTGGTCTATATTATGATTCCACAGAGTACATGCCTCACCAAAAAGGAATTAGGGATTACCAACAATGAAGAAAATCGCAAAAGTCTAATTTGATGCAGAAAAAAGTTGAAACATTCAACAAGACATGGCCTATTGATCAACATGACACATTGAGCCTCATTCACCAATATCGTCTTCAGTTTTTCTTACATTTTTAAGAAAGGTCCTAAGAAAAGTATATGTCAGATTCATTACGTGTTTTTAAACCTAAAATAGGTGGGGTTTCCATGATTTTCCTGTCCTTTCACTTGACGAAAAAGTCAGTTATAGTCACATATATTGATTCTTATTGCATCAATATCATTCACGTATGAAAGAAAAAAAAAAAATAGTTGTGCCATGAAATTAAATAGCTTTGGCAGTGTAATGTTTGTCTTCAGTCTCATTAGCAATTTCTCAATTCTTATGACTATTCCAAGTAGTAAGATACTTTACTGGCTTATAAACTTTTATAATGGACAGTGGCAAAGGCCATACAGTTCATAGATGCTATTTGTGGTAGAAGTAATATTCATAAGAAATGTTTAACACAATGCTTAATGGTGTCTAGCTAAATATTCAAACTTGGCTAGACGTTTATGCACGAAAAACTGATCTAATGTTGAGACACAATTTTATGACAAAGTAGTATTAATCCCAATCGGTCCAAATACTGGCTTAACAGTATGTCCTTCATCATCAGTACATAGTATACAGTATGCATTTTGAGATTCAGACAGAAATTCAAAGAAAAGTTGAGAGAGAGGTCAAGAATGCCCAAACCAAAATCTAAAGATGGTGGAGCAGTTCTGAAGTGGAGGTACTGATGCAAGTGAATAGCAAACGAGCTGTCATATTCAGTGGCATCAGTAGTGGTTATAAAATAACAACAAAAAAGATGCATGGGACACTATTACTCAATCAGTGAATGCTGTATACAGGGAAGGGTGCCAAACTGTGTAAGTAAAAAAAAAGTTTTATCTCAAATCTGAAGCCCTAGAAATATTGCCATACTCAGAAAAATAATGTTAATTATGGTAACTTCAATCCTATATATTATAATACTGCAATAACTAATTATTTGGCATAAACATGTCAGCACTCAAATGTACGTAAGTGTGCTCTTCAGTGTGTGTAGATTCTGTTCACATCCCAAATAAGAAAACATGTGAATGTCAGAATCTTCGTGGACACTGCATAAGTGGGTTTCAAGAAAAGATTTCTTCCTAAGAACGGTTGGTGAATGAGGCCCATTATTCTTATTATTTCCACTGTGTCCCATTAGTCACAGTTATTAATAGGATGTATGTGAAATGGTCAGACAACTCTGAAGATGTAATGTCATCAAAAGAACAATGGATAAATGTGTGCTAAAATAAATACAGCTCTGAGGAGTGCTTTAACTCCTGTCTGCCTATTTTCCCCTTCTCATGTTACATAGATAGAAATACAGTTAGGTCCGGAAATATTTGGACAGTGACACAATTTTCATAATTTTGGCTCTGTACGCCACCACAATGTATTTAAAATGAAACAACCTACATGCAATTGAAGTGCAGACTTTCAGCTTTAATTCAAGGACTTGAACAAAAATATTGTATGGAAAGTTTAGGAATTACAAACATTTACAGTCCCTTTATTTCAGGGGCTGAAATGTAATTGGACAAATTAACACAATCATAACAAAAATGCATTTTTAATACTTTGTTGCCCCTTTAAGGGCAATGACTGCTTGAAGTCTGGAAAGCATGGAAATCTCCAAATGCAGGGATTCATCCCTTGTGATGTTTTGCCAGGCCTTTGAAACGGTCTTCAGTTGTTGTTTGTTCATGGATCTTTCTGCCTTAAGTTCTCTTCATCCAGTGAAATGCATGCTTGTTCGGGTTGAGATCAGGTGATTGACTCGGCCATTGCATAATAGTCCACTTATTTGCCTTAAAAAACTCCTGGGTTGCTTAAGCAGTATGTTTTGGGTCATTATCCATCTTCAAAGTGAAATACTGTCCTATCAACTTCACTGAATATGTCTGAATCCTAGAAGACAATATATCCCCAAATTGTTCAGAATTTATCCAGCTGCTTCTGTCTTCTGTCACATCATCAATAAACACTAGTGACCCAGTGCCATTGGAAGCCATGCATGCCCATGCCATCACACTGCCTCCAACGTGTTTTACAGATGATGTGGTATGCTTCGGATCATTGGCTGTTCCAAGCCTTCTCCATACATTTTTCTTCCCATCATTCTGGTACAGGTTGACCTTAGTTTCATCTGTCCAAAGAATGCTGTTCCAGAACTGGGCTGGCATTTTTAGATGTTTTTTGGCAAAGTCTAATCTGGCCTTTCTATTCTTGAGGTTTATGAATGGTTTGCACCTTGTGGTGAACACTCTGTATTTGCTCTTGTGAAGTCTTCTCTTTAAGGTAGACTTGGATAATGATATGCCTACCTCCTGGAGAGTGTTCTCCACTTGGCTGGATGTTGTGAAGGGTTTTTTCTTTAACATGGAAAGGGTCCTACAATCATCCACCACTGTTGTCTTCCGTGGACGTCCAGGCCTTTTTGTATCGCAGAGCTCACCAGCGCGTTCTTTTTCTCTCCAAACTGTTTATTTGGCCATTCCTAATGTTCCTGCTATGTCACAGATGTATTTTTTAACATTTTTGCAGCCTAAGGAAGGCTTGTGTCACTTGCTTTGACCGCATGTTGTGGGTTCACAACAACAGCTTCTAATTGCGAATGCCACACGTGGAATCTACTCCAGACCTTTTACCTGCTTAATTGGCGACGAAACAACGAAGGAATAGCCCACACCTGTCCATGAAACAGCTTTTGAGTCAATTGTCCAATTACTTTTGGTCCCTTGAAAAAGAGGGGGCTAAATATTAAAGAGCTGTAATTCCTAAACCCTTCCTCCAATTTCGATGAAAATACCCTCAAAGTAAACTTTTAGAGACTGCACTTCAAGCTCATATTATATATTTTGGTAAAAAGCCAAAACAACAAAACTTATGTCAGTGTCAACATTTTTCCGGACCTAACTGTATGTGATGATTATAAGGTCTGATGATGTCATGGCAAGTTCACTTCCATTATGCCATTTGTCTATTACTCTGATATTGAATCTCAGTAATTTGATCATGACGAAAAAGTCCCAGATGCATTGTTTTTTTCTACTTTTGTCCTTGTCTCTGTCCTGTTGGTAAGGACATACACCGGTTGAAAAGATATTCTAATAGTTTTCTCAATTTTAGTTTTGCAAGTCTCTCACTTCTGACACACACATTTTTCCTAGGGTTTGTGGTGTGCAAAAAACTGTGTGTGATGAGTCCACTGTTTAGCGTCCCACTGAAAAATATGCTGTTATAATAATTACTGTGTCCAAAGTGTGGTTCACCAATAAAAGCAGCATTGTTGGTCTAATTCCAACTTTGGTATGCACATTGTTTTTCAAACAGCTTAATTCATACTCTTCTGAATGGTAACGGCTTGTTCACTGTCCTACTATGAAGACTGTACAGTGGGGAGAACAAGTATTTGATACACTTCCGATTTTGCAGGTTTTCCCACTTACCAAGCATGAAAAGGTCTGTCATTTTTATCATAGGTACTCTTCAACTGTGAGTGACGGAATCAATCACATTGTATGATTTTTAAGTAATTCATTTGCATTTTATTGCATGACATAAGTATTTGATACATCAGAAAAGCAGAACTTATTATTTGGTACAGAAACCTTTGTTTGCAATTACAGAGATCATACGTTTCCTGTAGTTCTTGACCAGGTTTGCACACACTGAAGCAGGGATTTTGGCCCACTCCTCCATACAGACCTTCTCCAGATCCTTCAGGTTTCAGGGCTGTCGCTGGGCAATATGGACTTTCAGCTCCCTCCAAAGATTTTCTATTGGGTTCAGGTCTGGAGACTGGCTAGGCCACTCCAGGACCTTGAGATGCTTCTTACGGAGCCACTCCTTAGTTGCCCTGGCTGTGTGTTTTGGGTCGTTGTCATGCTGGAAGACCCAGCCACGACCCATCTTCAATGCTCTTACTGAGGGAAGGAGTTTGTTGGCCAAGATCTCGCAATACATGGCCCCATCCATCCTCCCCTCAATACGGTGCAGTCGTTCTGTCCCCTTTGCAGAAAAGCATCCCCAAAGAATGATGTTTCCACCTCCATGCTTCACGGTTGGGATGGTGTTCTTGGGGTTGTACTCATCCTTCTTCTTCCTCCAAACACGGCGAGTGGAGTTTAGACCAAAAAGCTCTATTTTGTCTCATCAGACCACATTACCTTCTCCCATTCCTCCTCTGGATCATCCAGATGGTCATTGGCAAATTTCAGATGGGCCTGGACATGCACTGGCTTGAGCAGGAGGACCTTGCGTGCGCTGCAGGATTTTAATCCATGACAGCATAGTGTGTTACTAATGGTTTTTGACTAGGTCCTGCCATGTAATTCTGGGCTGATCCCTCACCTTCCTCATGATCATTGAAGCCCCACGAGGTGAGATCTTGCATGGAGCCCCAGACCGAGGGAGATTGACCGTCATCTTGAACTTCTTCCATTTTCTAATAATTGCGCCAACAAATACAAATACTTATGTCATGCAATAAAATGCAAATTAATTATTTAAAAATCATACAATGTGATTTTATGGATTTTTGTTGTAGATTCCATCCGTCACATTTGAAGTGTACCTATGATAAAAATTACAGACCTCAACATGCTTTGTAAGTAGGAAAACCTACAATATCAGCAGTGTTTCAAATACTTGTTCTCCCCACTGTATGTATGTATATATATACTACTTGATAATGTAAAACATTTTGTAAGACAAGCTTACGTGCAAATATTTTTAATAGTTCTATGGATATACAGTATACCCATTAATTATAATGGGTAAGTGATTCAACCCTCCACCAGGTGTCAATCTGCATATGATCAAAATCTTTGTTAGTGAGTCATGTGGAATTAGGTTTAAAATGTTTCTTTTTCAGCTTCAGACAAAATAGTATATCTTACTTTTAAACTCATAAATTAAAATGAAAGGCTGTCGTTTAAGAATGTGATGGTATAGGTATAACTCTATTAAGATTTATAGTTCAGGGATTACCCATTTGGAAATTGAGTAAACAGATACTAACCAAGATATTCATGTTAATTATAGTATAGACCACCACTTGCATGACATTTTCAGCCGCCAGGTACTAAAACATTGCATGGATTTATTTATTTTAATAGATCTCAAAGGGAATTGCCAAGCTATTAATCAAAGGATCTCATTAAGTATTAATGATGAACCAATAGTTTGTTGAGGGATGTATTGATCTGCTATATATGAGACCCTTAATCTAGATTGTTACCATTCTGTCTCCATGGAGGAAGCAGCTAATCCCTCCAGTAATTATTTTTTTCTGCTTTTTCTTTGACCCATGATGAAGAGTTGGTTGCTTGATTCCTTCTCATTATTCTTGGTTGTAGTTTTGCTAGGTTTACCAGGATAGCTCAACGTTTCTGTCCTTCATATCACATAGATGTTTACCATTCTTAACCTTACACAATATTCATCTGAAAAAAAACTAATACCAGTCAAGGTACAAGAGTTGACACAATTATTTTAGTAGCTCCATCAAGAACTGAGCCTTTTGCCTTGATCAGACCTACAGCCTCAATGCCCTGTGATACACCGGGAGTTAATTAATTTCAAATAGAACGTTGCGATTGGCTTGCAGCATTGCAGTGGAGAAGCAGTTGCAGAACGTTTGGTCTTATGTATGCGTTTGGATTTATCCAATGTAAGCCTCAAATTGTATGCGTGAAAGCAGGTCGGAAGTAGTTTCGAACGGTGAATTTCGAACTTGTTTTGCACTTATAACAAACTTTTTCGCATAACAAATGTCAACATATATATATTTTTTTATATAATTCACTACAACATTAATAGTACATAATTCAGAAAATGTAGTGTGCAAGCATATCACGATTTGACAGGCTATAATATAATCTCCTTTTAAAATGAAAATTTCGGAGGTTATTTAAATACTGAACAGTCAACCATATGAGACCAAATGCTGAGATCGCGAAAACAGGTTTAGGACTTGACTGAAGAGCTTCAGCTTTAGGAGAGATTTTTTTTAGCTACTTTCGTCTGGACCAAGGCCAATACAATCAAATGTTCCAGATGGTCTTACGTAGGACAACGATTTCATTTGTCAAGTTGAACGCCTGATCATTTGTCTCCATTGTGAAAATGTAATTGTTTAGTAACTGCAATTAAAAATGTGAAGGCTCAAGTCAACCACTTAACCATGATAAATACTTTTCACCACAAATTCCAAAAAGTTCCTAGCAAGGTGTCCATATAGTTAAATAAAGAAGAACGTTTGCAGTAGTGGCGCGCCTACTGTGAATTGACCACTTCAAAATTACGTTCGCAATAATGACGCCATTGACGGTCGTCTGTCGTATGATTTGGGTCTTATGGTTTATATACAGTAACTATCAAGTACAGTACACATTTTCGGATATCATGTTAGTCCAATATATTCAAACACTAGTTTGTAGGACCTGAAAGGGATGTTTCCCTTTTAGACATGTGCAAATAGTTGACCACAACCTGTGTCATTTCAGAAATGTTTATTTTATTTTACATTTCCCATATGTTTTAGCTTGCAGCTATTGGTCGGATTGGTCTAAAACTCTTTCCATAACACAAATGTTTCAATACTCTGAACAAAGTTTTGTCAGCAATTGTAAAAGTGTCTATATGGTGCCATAAAATACCTTCTGTACTGTCATGTATCTGCTGATTTGTGTCCCATGCCATCAAAATAACTATAGTTCAAACTAGGAATAACTGGTTCACTAATGATTCCAATTATAGTTTATGAACATTATAAACAAAATATTACACATCCTGCCCAAATTGGGACAATTATTTTGTTAATCACAACATAACATAAAATACAAAGACATAAAAAGCACTGGAGTGGTATGAGGTCTGACTGCAGAGGAGGTTGGAATTGTACTGTGACCTCACAAATCAATCTTTGATCTCTTTTCAGTATCAGACCATTCTATAGAATTAAATGGCTGCGCTTCTGTTTAATCCAAATTCAGTGTAAATGCTAACCATATTTAAGCAGTGTTAGAAAGTTTGCTTAATTGAATACAGGAGCTACGTATTTTTGATATTTTTCTTGAAGTCTGTCTTTACCATGCCAGTGTCATGTGTATGTAAGCCGACCATAGCCAGCTCTCATATCTCTGTGCCTAAGTCTCAGAGGAAGTATTTGCATAATTCCCTCTCATGTAACAGATGGTATCTTCCCTTTCATGGATCTGCTCTGGTTAGACATAGGGCTAGTGTGTATCCAAACCTAGTCAATGCTAATGACTGAACAATTCTAGGATTCTCACTATAGGGGTTTGAGGAAGGAAGAATGTAGCAAAGACTTCCCTGGGGTTAGTGGAAGGGTTATAGAAAGTGGCTTTAGCAGTAGACAGAGAGGAAGCCCTCTTCTGTGAGCTAATAGTGAGTCATTTTGCCACAGGGCAGGAGGGAAGGGCTAAGACAGCCGGGAGGAAAGGGGACAGTGAGAGCCATAAGATTTTTGACCATTAGCTATTTTAAACCATGCTGTGCTGTGCTGCTCTGGCATGGACTAGCCTTGTCCATTATTTGCATTCTCACTACCAAGGAAGTTAAAGAGATTTAAGTTGAATTTAAGAAAAATGCCACTGATGGTTTTAAAACAGTGACTAATGACTTTTTAAATAAGGAGAGTTATTAGAGTTGCAAGGAAAAGACTCAATACAAGATTACCATAGCAGTGTGCATGTCTGATAAGCCTAGGAGATATGTTTCTTCTGTATTGCTCTGAGGAACTGTCAATGAGGAATAGGTATAGTCCTAGTAATTGCTTTACTTCTTTCTCTTACATACTTTAAAATATCTCAAACCTATAGCACAATTTGCAATTTGTCCTCGTATCTATGACATTGCTCATTATGAATGTGTTTATTAGAAGATTATTTCTTCCTTTGTGATTTTTCTTCCTGTTACTGACATTTACAGTGGATATAAAAACTCTACACATCCCTGTTAAAATGCCAGGTTCTTGTGATGTAAAATAATGACACAAATCATGTCAGAACTTTTTCAGCTTTAATGTGACCTATAACATGAACAATTCATTTGAAAAACAAACTGAAATCTTTGAGGGGGAAAAATAAAAAACTCACAATAACCGGGTTGCATTAGTGTGCACACCCTTAAGCTAATACTTTGTTGAAGCACCTTTTGATTTTATTACAGCACTCAGTCTTTTTGGGCAAGAGTCTATTAGAATGGCACATCTTGATGTGGCAATATTTGCCCACTCTTCTTTGCAAAAGCGTTTCAAATCTGTCAGATTGCGAGGACATCTCCTGTGCACAGCCCTCTTCAGATCACCCCACAGATGTTCAGTTTGATTCAGGTCTGGGCTCTGGCTGGGTTATTCCAAAACGTTTAATCTTCTTCTCGTGAAGCCATGCTTTTGTGGATTTGGATTTGTGCTTTGGGTCGTTGTCGTGCTGGAAGGTGAACTTCCTTTTTTTCTTCAGCTTTCCAACGGACGCCTGAAGGTTCTGTGCCAAAATTGCCTGGTATTTGGAGCTGTTCATCATTCCCTCCACCCTGACTAAGGCCCTGGTTCCAGCTGAAGAAAAACAGCCCCAAAGCATGATGCTGCCACCATCATGCTTCCCTGTGGGTATGGTCTTCTTTGGGTGATGTGGAGTGTTGTCTTTGCGACAAACATACCTTTTGGAATTATGGCCAAAAAGTTCAACCTTGGTTTCATCAGACAATAACACATTTTCCTACGTGCTTTTGGGGGATGTTTGTTTTTGTGAGAAAAGGCTTCTGTCATGCCACCCCATAGCCCATTCATATGAAGAATACGGGAGATTGCTGTCACATGTAGCACACAGCCAGTACTTGCCAGAAATTCTTGCAGTTCCTTTAATGTTGCTGTAGGCCTATTGGAAGCCTCCCTTACCAGTTTCTTCTCATCTTTTCATCAATTCTGGAGGGAAGTCCAGTTCTTTGTAAAGTCTCTGTTGTGCCATATTTTCTCCACTTGATGATGGCTGTCTTTATTGTGTTCCATGGTATATCTAATGCTTTGGAAATTCTTTTGTACCCTTCTCCTGAATGATAAAACAATGAGATCCCTCTGATGCTTTGGAAGCTCTCTGCGGACAATGGCTTTTGCTCTGAGATGCAACCAAGAAAATGTCAGGAACATCCTACTGGAACAGCTGAACTTAACTTGTGATTAATCAGAGTCACTTTAAATGATGGCAAGTGTGTAATTACATCTATTTAACATTTCTTTGAATGTGATTGGTTAATTCTGAACACAACCATATCCCCAGTTATAAGAGGGTGTGCACACTTATGCAACCAGGTTATTGTAAGGTTTTTATCCCCCCCCCCCCCCCAGAAGATTTCTGTTCGTTTTTCAATTGAATTGTTCACATTATAGGTCACATTAAGAGTGGAAAAAGTTCTTACATGATTTATCTTTGTCTCATTCTTTTACATCACAACAACCTGGGATCTTAACAGGGGTGTGTAGACTTTTTATATCCACTGTAGCTACACCTGCATGACATTCCCAGCCTGATCTCTTAGCTCAGGTTTTCTCCCTTGATTACCACACGTCTTCTATAAAGGAGACTAGGAGAGAGGATGCAAGTAGGCAATTTGATCTTGTGTTTGATCAATAATGGCCAGCGTTACTGGTATATTAACAACAGACGCTAAAAAAGTTCCGCTCAAAAGTTTAGGCCTAACTGTGAAAACCTGACATTTTGTGGACAGAGACTGTGGAGATTGTCAGGAATCAGTATGTTTGAGATTTTGCATAACTCTCTTTTATGCTTTGTATATTTGATATTAGAATATATGTTTTGTGTGTCATTGATACCAAACAGGTTGTTCTATCTCCATGGTACTATTATTTTACTATATGTTAATTTTACAGTTGACCAAGGCTTATGTGTTCAATGTCAATAAACTTTATAAAGCATGGCTGCTGAAACCCTTTTCCTGGAGCTCTACCATCCCAGTGGTTCTCTACAACCCTAGGTGTGATGAAGCCGATTTATTGCTTCTCGTCAGGCTAATTATTAGAATATGTTGTGCGAGATAAGGATTGGATTGGTTAGTAGCAAAATCGACCGATCTAGGGGAGGCTAGGGTTGTCATGGTTGAAAGTTCGGAATCGTTCTTAAAGAATGAATGTTCCATTTTCAAAATGATAGTTTCTGTATTTGAACATCTTAGTGACCAAAGTCAATTTAATGTACATTCTTCTGTCAGAAATGTTTTAATTACTTAATAAGCCTAACATTTAACTTTTCACTGATCAGCTGTAGACTCTGGTATGAACCTGGCTGTGTGCTTGTGTCCGTGTGTGGAACGGCAGTAATGAGGCAAGGGGATGACTTAATAGAAAACTGGACTGCCTGAGGCTGATTCATTTAATGTGTAATTGTTCTGTGTATTTATTTTATTAAAATTAAATCTATTATCTTAAGTTTGATAGAGTTGAAAAAAAAAACCTAGCAGTGGTGGACAGCTAGCTAGCTCTGTTGCACTCCGTTAATTCAAGTAGCAGTTTACTCCCATTACCTTTGGAGCTGATTGTAATGTGTTTGTTTCACTGCATAGTGTGTGGCTTTAAGACAAACTCCTGAGATTAGGTTGGCACCTTATTAATATTAATAATGATGGAATACACAAGCAGCCAGTACTAGATATTATCAATTCATGAAGCTAACCCAAATTAATAGCTTCCACAAAAGAAAAACTTCCAAATCATTTATGTAATTACAAATTCTCTGCTCTCAAAAAATGTGACCAAAACATGACTAATGTTGGTGTACATATATTTTTACATGTATTGTATGGCTAATGCAACTTTTTATAGGCAGTATGATTTAAACTAAAGCAACCATTCTAAGTGAAAATGTTTCTTCCCTAATAATACAGCAACTGAGTCCTCCCCCGACCTCTCTGCCATGTTTGTCATCAATCGCATTCTGTTCACTAGGTGTTCCATTTGGTTTGGGCTGAATGTGGAAACTTTAGGGGAGGATAAGTTCACTAGGCATGCAATGACAACATTAACATCTGTAAAACTGGCAATGCGATAATGGCAATGTATAGGAGCTAAGTATTTTTGATATTTTATCCAATTAAATAATACCATAATAAAGTAATCGTATTCCCACGTCACTATAGATTAGGCCTACAATTAGCCAAAACATGAATCACTTTACTGTAGATGATGAGCAACATGACCAGTTTAAGAAAATAAGAAACAATGTATTAATATGCTGATCATTGATGCTTAATTACTGCTGCCGAATTCAATCATCCTCCCGGACAGTAATTAATTGTTTCATGCACCTGAACCTTAATTGGTTTGGCATTTTCTTTGGCAACAAAATAAGAGAACTAGCATTAGTAAAGAGCTGGTTTCTCAGGACCTAAAAAACAGGCACCAAGTGCATAATCTTAATGTTTTGATAGACTCAGATCTCACGTTCACCAGTCATATCAAAGCGATCACCATGATCTAGAAATATAGCAATCATGGGCTTGAATCTAGAACTGAGGTCAGCTAGTAGAACCCGGAGTTCAAACTAAACACGGCAAAGCTGCATTTATCAGTTATGCTGCACACAACTGGAATAAACTACCAGATGATTTTT